>NW_013665660.1:911496-925516 GCF_000517525.1 Limulus polyphemus
ACTCCTTCTCGTACTTTCATGAATTATCGGGAGACTACTAGATTGGGGGTAGTCTGGTATATATAAGATGGTCACAACGTGACGGAACAGAGGTAATGAGTAATTGAATGTGTGCGGATAAACTATTGTTGGCCACGTGAGACGTGAGCGTTTGTTATAGAGCGACTGTTGAAATTAAGTGTATCGTAAAGTTGTATTCGGAACGAATTTAGGGAAAATTAACTAACGAACGGAGACGTAACAATATTAACCAATTATGAATATGAAATATCTGATTCAAAAATTTTAAAACGCATTCATATGTGGTTATATTTTGGCAACAAAGCTCCTGATACACATCAGAATTCAGTATCCAAATCGTCAAACGTATTTCTCTCACAAAACTAGAATTAAAAAACAAAGTAAACAAGTTTTGACAATGCTGTATGTTATTAAAGGTTTTTCTACACTAGTTTAACACAACAGTTTGCAAAACGAAAAATAAATAAAATATTTAATTTAACTAACGAATTATATAGATTATTTTTGTTGTCGTTTGTAAGGTTTAAAATGGTTTAGTATAATTTACTTAGAGGAATATTGTAGCTTTTTAAAGCTTTGTGTAGAATTGTTTTAAAAGTAAATTAATAAAAATGTTTATTATTCAATAGTTTGTTTGACTATTTTCGTGTTCATTTGTTACATCTAAACACACTTAACATCGTATAATTTCCTAAACTTACCTTTTCAGATTATCTGTTATTATATAAAAATCTATTCCATTATCACTCAGTTCTTTAAGCACTGTTTTTTCCACGTCCGGGGAAGTGTGAATGCTGACTTTTTCGTATTCCTCGATCGGCTCATTCCAAAAATCCACCTCAATAGATAAAATAAATGCATACTCTCGTAACATTAAAAAAAATGACATCTCACTTATCACTGATGATAATGTTGTCTTTATTCGTCGCTTAGTTTAACAAAGGCTTCTCTTGTTATTCGAAAACATAAATGATTGAAACTTCACTTATTTGGGAAAAAAAAAATCCATATTATGTTTAACATAGTTTTATTTTCTGGAAATAAAGATAATAATTGTGCGTATTGTTATAAAAATCAACAGCATAATCTCAGCCTGTTTTACAAGAAAATGTAAGACCTTAAATTATTTCGATTAGTCCTGATTCAGTTACTTTCTTTTTAACTTTAAGTTACTATCATCTAGTTCCACTGAAATTTATCTAAATTTCCATGTTCTCCCATGTTAAAAACATAATCTTAATTCCAACCATTAAAACCTTGGTTTAAGGAGCATTTGGTATATATCTTAAATATATATGTTTGATATATAGCTCTTATGACACTTGGATCTTACCTTTGGGTCTTTTCTCAGATGTCGTAAGACATCAAGTTCTTTCTCACTACTTGCAAACGCACCGATCACTTTATGCCTGCGAGAATAAAGAGTTTTGAATTTAAAATATTTATCTTTGTTCGAAAACCATGTTTAATCTCAATACCAAGATATATGCAATTCTAAAATGATTTTATTAAAAACCAACCTATGAGTTTGTTAACTAACAAAAAAAAAACATTATTTTTTATCAAAGGACAAATTTAACAATAAAGTTTGACAATTCTTTGTAATAATGTTAGACCAATTAAAAAAGAAAACAACTAAGTTAAAATGTATAATTCTGGCGAAAGAACCTTAAATTTCTATTCCTTATTATTAACATATATAGCTCGGTTCTGTCAATACTTGGCTTTCTGCAGTTCTCCCCGTTACGTTTGCACAACAAATATAAACACAAGGTAAATCAGAAGTTGACGAATACTCAAGGCCCCAAAATATAATAGCAAATATATCAATTAGTTTTAAAAAACAAGCACATCAGAAAAGACCTAACAGAAATGTATTTAAGCAGCGAAGATGTTTTAAAAAAGAAGTTGAGTTAAAAGTTATTTAAATTATTTACACAATGAGTATAAAAACGCAATTTGGCATCAAACTCGATAGTTAATCTAATTAACACAGCGAAATAATAACAAAGCGCCAGAAATTAGTGAAGAAAAAAATGTCAAGTAAATTAACAAAGAGACTGATGTACAAGATACATGGACAAACAAAAGAAAGAGGAACACACAGGTATAGTAAGAAAGTAATAAGAGATACAATAGACAAAACTATTGAACAAAATAATGGAAAACTCACATCAATGACTCAAACACTTGAACGAATATTAAAGGATGAGAAAAAACACCTATTGATAAAACACGAGAAAGCTCAATGAAACATGTAGGTAGGTTGTAAAGAACAAAAACAGCATTTTGCATAGCTATATATAGATAAAGATTTGTAAATCAGTTTCAATTGTTAGTAAGTATTATCATACCCTGAAAAATCCTTGACAGCAGATTCTGTGCTGTCCAGAAGAACACATACAACCAACGCAGTACATATAATGATAATTTTCTGCATTTCGGATTTTCTTACAAGCCTGTAAAGTAACACAAACAAATATATATATTCATATCTTCATAATTCGCTTAACTAGCAGACAATACAATTCATACACTAAAATAAAATTACCGAATGCCATTTCTCAATTATATTTAAAAAACATATATGATATATATATAGCATTTTGTACTTACCTGCAATATATTGTAACATGTGAACGATTCCTTGAGGAGTGAAGAGAACCAATTCTACCAACAAATGATGACCTCCAACACTGTCACTGCAATATAACCTGTTTCTGCCTGTTGAAGAGCAAGGTTAATGACAGGGGATTTTCTGGGAGGTTTTAGATTATTGGAACGATAAGCATGCATGAAATTACCACCTAAGGCACAATCTAGTAACAAGTTTTTGTTTGTTATTTAAATTGGTTGTTTTTTTATTTTATAATCAAAATGTTAAATTATTGTTTTAGTATAATAAACGTTCACCGTATACTTATACTTATCACACAGTATAATAAAAAAAAATTTTAAAGTTGTTTTACTTATTCGCGTCAAAATGATAGTTTAGTAAATGTTAAAGAAGACTGACATTCTATGCGATCCCTAGCGGAATTTTTTCCGAGTTTTCGGTCATTCATCTAGCGTCGTGCAACTGATAATATCGGAATTTGAAATTGGTGTGGTCACTTTACAGGTACAAGTTTGTAAGCGGTTATGAATTAATAAAATAAAAGTTATTTTTGCAAATCGTCATCGGGAATATTTTTTATATTAGTCAACCTTGCATGTCCTTCTGACTTTGGCATTGAATGTGTAGTTTTACGTGAAATCATTATACTATAACTTAATGTGTGAATTTGTTTGTAGTTAAGCGCAAAGCTACACAATGGGCTATCTGTAATGTGCCTACCACAGGTATCGAAACCTGTTTTTTTTGTTGTTTTTTTTGCGTTATAAGTATTCAGACTTTCCGCTGTGCCACTGTAGGGGTGTTCCTTATATGTGCATTTTCAACTTTTTTGTATACAGTTTTACTGCAATATATGATTTCGTGATTGTCACTCTTGAAAATGTATGACTGTGTTTCTATAAAGTTATAACTAAGCTTTATGAGTTCAGAAACGAATTATATTTGATCATTAAGTTACTGGTTTTGCAGTTTGTTTGTGTTGTTTTTTTCGCCTCTTTTGATAGTTCATTGATATATTATCTATTTTGTCCTAACTCATATTCGAACTGCATCTTGTTTTTAGTTTTATAGTGCAAAGCTACGCAATAAGCTGTCTTCAGTGGGCCCACTAAATGTATCGAACCTCGATTTTTAACGTATGAGCCCTCAAGCTTACAGTTGAGCCACTGGGATCATTCACATCGTAAAATAATATTTAAGAAACTTGTGATTTCAAATAATATTTGGACTAATAAAATTTTCGTTTTTTTAAAGGTTATGTTTCTCTATAAGTAACGTTGTCTTGTAAAGAATCTACAGTTTGCTCCTGAAGAAGAAAGATTCATCTTTCGAAAACGCTCGGGTGATAACATATCGTATCTTTGTGCTAAACTGATTTCTTGAACCAACGTGTTTTTCTAAACCATGAATTAATAAATTGTATCGTTCAAAAACAACAAAAATTTACAACTTTTTTTTTCATATGTTAAAAATTCATTGCTTTTTTAGAAGTAAACACCTAATTTTAGTGTTAAACACTTAATTACAAATAAATACAAGGAGTACGCATTTTATAATTACAAAATCTTTGTTTGTAGATGTTTTGCGCAAAGATACCTTTGGGTTATCTGCGCTAGCTAATTCTAATTTTGAAGTGATCGACTAGAAATAATATAGCTACCCAATACCACCCACTGCTATCTCTTGAGCTTCTCTTTACAAACTAAAAGTCGGATTGACCATTACCTTTTAACGCCCACATGCCTGAAAAGGCTAGGCGTGATCGATGAAAGGTTTCGATACCACGACTCCCAAATTGCAAATCGAGTGCCCTAACCACCAACCTACGCCAGGCACCGTAATTATGAGATCACAATATTTCTGGTCTTATACTGGAGTTAATTTCTCTTGATAATCAATTTCAACGTTTTGCTCCCTTTTTCTAAGTAATTACATATTTTCAACCCCAACAAGATCCCCTCTCATTGAATACTAAGTCTCATAATCTTTGTTTTAAACGATGTCTGTCGTTTCTTATCAGTGTAGATACCTATATATATATCTGTTATTTGGATGTCAACGATTTACGAAGTACATTATTTTTAATATCCTATCTAAGAAATCCGAATGGGATAGTAGTCCACAACCTTAAAACAACAACAACAAAACATTTAAGACTTTATTCTTATGATTCAATGATAGAATTTAGCCCAAATGTATATACGACGAATAACCCAAATTCCCTGTAAATTCATGACTGTAGAGTGTAATTAGCTTTTTAAATAAATGATTAACTCACTAAAATATATATTTTACAAATAACTAGAAAAATTATCAGTTCATTTGAGTGATTGACGAACATATATATATATTAAAGAGAAAAAACTTTATTTTCAAACTTTAAGAATTATTGTTTAATCAGCTTAATGATGAGCCAGTGACAGAATGCAAATAAAAATACCTTATTTGGAGTCAGTTGAATAATATAGGATTTCCGTTGTTTAACAGCTGAATAGAAGTTGCGTAATTAAGTTCATTAAACATTTTTTTTTAGATTCCTGGAGGTTATTCACTTAGGTTATCCGGTTATACGTAAGCGATTCGTTTGTCTGCATCCCCAGTTTAAAGATTATCGTAAACCATTTGTTTTCAGTTTCTTAAATTGAAAAAAACTAACCACTGGCTTTTGTGTGTATATTTTTAAAGTTTCATAACTTTTTTTATAACAGGAATAAATCTATTTTGTGAATCTGTGTGTGTGTAGTTTTGAAATCTGTTTATATTCGAATGCATGTACTTAGTAACAAACGCAAATATTTAATTTTACCAGAACAGCTTTATTTTTACACCTAGCTCAGTATTTATCAGCTAATTCTTATAAAAATACAATCCATTATTTTGCACATTTTTAAAAATTTTTTTTATCTCACTATACTCGTTTTCATAGCTACGAAGTGACAACAAAAACAGTGTACTATAGACTAAGTGAAACAGAAAACTTCATTGTTCTTTGAATCTCAGTTTAACAAAAGATATAAAAAATGTTTTATATTAATAAATTCAGTATATTACATGTCATATAGAGACGCAAAATCTGTGCACTAAATCAGTACTTATCATTTATAAACTAAGTTAAAATTGTGTGATCTTACCTGTGCACAAACTCGAAATCTTTTGTCGTACAAATTTGTTAGATATACATGACTGTTTCATATAAATTTAATAAGAGAGTTATGAATTAGATAGTTATAAAGCGCGAATGTTGAATTTAATATTCTTAGAAGTGATAATTTATCGCAGGTTTGTTTACGCAACTTTTTACGCATCATTTGTTGTGTAGTTCAGTTGTTGTGAATTGACATCACGTTACTCGAACCTTCTGAATTTTTTCTGTTTTTTTTAAGTGTGTATTGTTACATTATAACGTCTCGTAGTTTGTTGAAAGTTCTAGGTCTCAGTCAAGTCGGGCAATATATATATATAGGCGACCAAGCTATGTTACGTAAGAAAGTTAATGAAAGTGAAAGTAAAAGTGAAGTTAAATTGCATGCCAGTTTAGATGTAACGATCGATTTCTAAAGTGAGTTTCCCAGCTTGTATTGTAATAACAGAGATAGATGAGACCAATTTGTCTTTTCAAAAGATGTTCTAAAGTAATTTAACTCGCCTGTATGGACTTTGACGAAAATGAGACAATTATTTAAAGCTATGGATATAACTGTGATAATCAACAGTTATAGTGGTAATTTTAAAGTGAGTGTCACAAGCGAATCTAGATAATAAAGACAAGGGTAAAAAAGACAACGGAAAAAAGACAAAGGTAAAAATAGACAAAGAAACAAACAAATACAAAAGTCAAAAAGTATCTTGTAAAACAGTATCAATAACAGCTAAGCCAAGCCTAACGCATGTAAGTGATAATAAAAAAGTAAAATGCTTATTTTGGAATTTGTCATTTTATACCATTTCTAAACTATAGGATTTTTTTTACTTTTTTACCTTTTTGTGTAATTTTTTTTGTTTTACAGGGGTTAGGCATGTAAGTGATAATAAAAAAGTAAAACGCTTATTTTGGAATTTGTCATTTCATACCATTCCTAAAATATAGGATTTTTTTTTACTTTTTTACCTGTTTGTGTGAGATTCTTTGTCTTTTTTACCCTTGTAATTATTACTATCACTGGTCAAAGCCTTGTATTGTAACAATAGAGTAGAGGAGAATAATTTGTCTCGTCAAAGGGCGTTGTAAAGTAATTTGAACCCGCCTGTGTGACCTTGACGAAAAAGAGACAATTATTTAAAGCTCAGTATACAACTATCTTAACCAATAGTGTAACGAAGTTTTGTAAATACACTTAATTTGTTTCGAATATATTATTTTAAAACAAGTTTATTGTGTGCTGTCCGTTTATTGTAAAGCATCCCGGCCTTATAAAAACCTGACAAAGTTTAATATTGTTACATCTCCGTTTGTTAATTGATTTTCCGTAACTTCGTTCCGACGAAACTTAAGCGACACAAGTCCTTTCTTAATAAAACTGGTTTATTCTTTCCGAATATAACTTTACCGATACACTCAACTTCAACAATCGCGCTAAAACAAACGCTATATTAACGAACGTCAATAATACTTCTGACTGCAGATCACTTACACAATATCTATACACACATTACATCCCGCGTCACGTTGTCCCCCTCTTATATATACCCGACCACCCTATATCCAGTAAATACTAGATTATTCGCCAAAGTACATGATAGTTCTAGAAACGTTGCGTCACAGTAGTCATGTGACTCGCTGACGCAAAAGTATAAACTCGACATTTAACACACAATGGGAAAGTATTTAACGTAAACAAACAACGATTTCACAAACTATCTGCAATAGCAAATGTGCTTGAAGTATAAAGAATTTAATCGATGGATTTTAAGCTGCATGAGTTCTATCGCTTGGATTTGTAAATACAGTCCATATGTACGAACGAACAAATGTAGCTGTCTGTTGTGTCTATACAAAAAGTTGTATAAAGGTCACACAGGGCTGACGAGAGAGGGGGGGGGGCAAAGGGACAGCTACCCCGGGGCCTGGCAGTGGGATATTCCAAAGCTCACCAAAAATGCGTACTACTTATGAGCTAAAATGGTTACTGCTTTTTCATGGATTCATGGAGAAATTTATCACCTAAATTTCTTTTATGAAAAATCAGCAAAAGTTAATAAATAAAATGAAAGGGTGGGGAGCGATGATATTACTGACCTCGGACCTGAGGTCACGTGAGTCAGTTTAAATAAAATAATAGCCGATCAACTAAACAAATGAATATTTGATCAACTACGTGGGGGAGAAGTAAACTTTATAAATCAAATAATCTCGTTTTGGATTAAACAAAACATTTTTCCAAACGTTTTAATTTTGTACATATTAAAATACGAACGTATGCATTTATAGTTACTAAAATAAACTAAAACTATAAACGAACGTGCAACATGCATAAATTAAACTTTAAATCATGCGTTCGATGTAGGCTAACATAAAATTAATACATAAAATATGTATAGACGAAAAACGAAGTTTCTTGTCCAGAATTCTTAATCTGATGAGCTAATGTTCCTTCAATATCCTACGAACTTTGAACTATAACTCACATCACAGAAGTTTAAACCACTTGCCTGACCAGATACTTTTACATTTAAGTATCTCTTATGTGTCATGAAAAGAATCAGTGATGCTTTTATTTGTATGTGATTTTTGAGCTGTTTTATTGTTTTATATCAAAAAAGGTTTCGAAAATCACCACTATTTTTTTTTAATTTTAACCGTGTGACATGAGCTCTTTATGTCTTAGCACAAAAAGTTGCACTGATCAGATATCTAAAAAATATATTGTATTTGTATTTTCAAGTAAACTGAAACATTTTTAAAAAACAAATTGTAAAAAGTAGATGTGATCAAATTAAATGCTACCTTTTAACAAAACATAAAATGGTAAGTGTTGCATTTTACTTAATTTATATAATAGAAAAAAAATCTGTTTTGAAAATGTTATTTTTGTAATTTCATTTGTTTTACAGAAAATCATCCGGTATTTATCTCTTTAATTAAGATATACATTATCCGATCAAACAGTGCCATTTGACAAAATATAAAGTTTTGCTATATATTTCACTTAGTTAATAAAAACAAATCTGTTTTTGGATTTTTGTTTGTTTGCTGTTAAGGCCATAGCTGTACAATAGGCTATCTGTGCTATGCCCACTACAGGTATCGAAACCCGGGTTTTAACGTTATAAGCCTTTAGACTTACTACTGAGCCACTGTGGACTAGACCAAAGTGAAAACGGTTAACCATCAGCATTTGTAATCAAATGGCTAGAGTTGGCAGCCATTATTATAACACATCCACGGCCTAAAGTGTGGAATGCAACTTTGAGGCAACGTGATGCGAACCACAAATCCTCAGAATGTCCTCTCTTATCACTTAGTCACGCCCGGGGTAAGATGCGAGGATTCTGTCATTACAATATGCATGTTCTGCACAATAGTGAGTGATATTTTAATGTCGTGTTCATACTAGACATTTCATCCATAACAAATCAGATAATGTCGGATGTAGAATTAAGTATGAACGTACTATTTCTGCCATTTTTCCTGATTAAATTTACTATAAAGATCAGAAAGCTAATTCGGCAGATTTGTTAGATTAGTGTTCCATCACAAGCATTTGTGTCTGACCAACTATAGTGTGAACAATTTTCTTATTTTGCTACAGGATATTCCATTATGTTTGAAAACCTCGCGAAATCTTGTTTATTAGACACTGTAAAAAATATTCATTTTTTGATAACACGTACCTTTGTATAGCCATATTTCGTTTTGACCATGAATAACACGTGAATCATGTACAAGAACAATTTGAAAAGTGAGTGTAAAGACGTCGTGTGAACAAACTTTCATAATTTTCTCTGCACAGCTCGTAATCGAGCTTCACATACTCGTTGCCACTGCAACATTTGTCTTGCATGTTTTTATTGTGAGCACTTATATTCTTTTTAAAACATGCATTAAAAGAGAGAGAGAGAGAGAGACAAAAGGACGTGTAAACTTTTTCAACCGTATCGACGTGCGCCATTTTACGATCTCGCAAGATGTCAAAGTCACATGAATATTAGGGAAAGCCATCTGGTGTACTATTTTGGCACTCAAAATCAATGTTTCGGTACAGTGTTGAAAGGGAGCGAATTAAAATTCTTAAAATATCTGCCGAGTTTTATGCGGAACAGTTATTCCAGATTAGTAATGTGAACACGCGTAAGTTACATTATTTCTTTTAATATCGTTTAAACATTTAAATCGTGTTAATATTTCTCCATTATTATTTTTAGGTAAAAAACATACAATTTCATTCCATTAGGTTGAATATTAAGGCCCTCTGAGCCTATTACATAAAAGTATTGAAGATGCAAAATAGATAATTGGCTTTATCTAGATAATGCATATTTTCATTTGATTATTATTATCAGTATATTTTGATAATCCTTAAATGTATCTTATTGTTTTGGATATTTTTGTTTTGTATTTTAGGTTATAGTGCTCTTCTCGCAATCTGTGGGTCGCGGGTTTGTTAAAACGTTGTACATTTGTAATAAAATTTCTTTCACTACCTATTCAAGCCGTCTCCAAACTTTATTTTCTAAAAACTGAGTTCTTCGTCACCAAATTTCAATCTTGGGTTTCCATTCGACGCGGATTTGAAATTGCCGAATTGTCTGCCTGGATGAGTATTTGGTCGTTGTGCGCAAACTGGGAGTGTCAGGTTCTGTTCAGACCTCTTCCTCCTTCCTTCACCATTGTATATTAAACTGTCAAACGCTATAAAATATTTACGAAATCAAGTCTTGAACACTATGTTAAGCACTGACTCTACTTCCTTCTTCAGATTCTTGTCCATAAATAGAATGCTTATAGCATTTAGTGCTAATTTACTACTCTTCATTTGATCATTTACACTCACAAACACTTCCATAGTAAAATGCTTTTTTTTTTCTCTTGAAGTCGTTTCTAGATGCATATTTCACATATAATACTCTTTTTAAATATACTTGTGATAGGTAAAACTAAGCGATATATTATAGTCTTGTACAGGTGGACTTTTTCTTGTAGTAAATATTAAGTTGAGAGAGATACTTAGGACTATCATCATCATGTATGATATAGCAATCTATTGAGGTTAGTGAGTCGTTTTCATATAAATCTTTATCGAAATATTTTAAGGAGCAGTCTATGAGTCTGTCGTGGATTGGTTTTATATATGCGTATTTATGCATGAATTTTAGGTTTGTTGCTCTGGGTACTCTGAAAG
The DNA here is from genome assembly GCF_000517525.1 of Limulus polyphemus. Classification (NCBI taxonomy): domain Eukaryota; kingdom Metazoa; phylum Arthropoda; class Merostomata; order Xiphosura; family Limulidae; genus Limulus; species Limulus polyphemus. The sequence goes on from NW_013665660.1 coordinate 922,474, forward strand.
CTGTGGTAATTACTGCATTTTGTATAGTCTGTAATTTCTTAATATGTTGGTGCTACATTAGTCCCAGCAGAACAGGTATATTCTACTACTGCTGGTCGTATGTATTGTTACTTATCTGCTTGTTTGATAATTTCCGGTATAAATTCTTTCCGAGAAACTTCGGCGATACAAGTCCTTTCTTGATTAATCCAGTTTATTCTTCCTCAATACAACTTTTAGTAATACACAGACTTTCCAATCAGTACGTTAAACTTAACTACTTATATAACACACGCTATAAATCACAGTGATTCACACACTTTACTTATGATGCCTACTGTTCGCTTGACACAATTATCTATATCTTCAATCTATCTGCCGATCGCGCTGGTTTTTCTCGCCAGGCTTATATATTAAAAAGAGGGTGTCTCGAATGCACTCGGGCCTTCATGATCCTTCGAGAAACTCCAGCACGCATGCTCCCAGCGTCGCGTGACTTCCGCTGTCGTAAAAAATATTATTTACGATTCTTCAAGGATGTTTTCTGTGTTTTTACAAGACAGTATCTTGGTATATTGTTGTCCTTGCCATATTATGTTTCTGATTGGATTTTTCCAAGTTAACATTGAATCATATGTCACTCCAAGAAATTTTGCTGATGTGACGACATGTAAATAGTAAAAGAGTTACGTGCAAGTATATTTCGGAGGGGGGGGGGATTCTAAGCGTTTTTTGTTGATTTTGAAAATAGAATTAGGTTAGTTTTGGAACATGTATTTTTATTCTATGTTTTTGATAATACTTGACAATTTGATTTAGAACTGACTGCAAGTTTGTAGCTGCAATCGAAGGGGTCGTGGAACTCTTCCATATCGCCACATGGTCTGCATATTGTGAGGTTAGGCTAAAATTTGGATCTTCTAATGGTATATCGCTTACATACTTGATGAAAAGGATAGGGTTAACTACCTCTCCTTGGGGAACACCTGCCTCCAGAGTAAAATACTCCGAGTAGATGCCCTCCATGTTCACTCGATATTTGCTATTATCTAAAAAGTTAGACAACCAGTGAATAATACTTGTCGATAAATCAATTTGTTTCATTTTGTATCTTAAGCCATTATGCCATACAATGTTGAATGCTTTCTTTATATCGAGAAAGCAGGCGACAGTGCATTTATTTTGGTTAAAACTATCTATTATGGTTTCACTAATCTAAATAAATGATTTGATGTTTGTCAAAATTTTCTCAAACCATTTTGAACTTCAGGTAATTTTGATGAGATACCCAGAAAAGTGGACAGCCTATTTCTAGTTGTTCTTTCTAAAATTTTTCGTACACAAATAGTCAAACTGATTGGTCGGTAGCTTCCCGGTTTATTTGCTGGTTTGCCTTCCTTTAAGAACATAGGAACTTTGCTTGCTTTCAAAAGGCTGGGATATAACTAGAGTTTAAGGATAAATTAAATAATGCTGTTGGGTGGTCAAACAATTTCTGAGTACCCTTTTTGAGGAGAATGATTGGTATACAATCCTCACCTGGAGCTTTATTTTTGTATGATTTATAGATGTAATTACTTTTATTTTAGTTATTATGTTTATAATTTGGCTTTCATAATCATTATTACATTTTTGTGAATTTTGTAGATTAATAGAAACAGCTGGGAAATTTGGTGTGTTGATGTGTTAAATTTGTTTAATGTACTAATTTACTGTGTTAAAATAGTTTGTATCCATATGTAGTTTATTATACGTTTTAAATGTATTTATTAATTGTTCTTTTAAAACTTCTGTTTTCTGTGTGTTTGTATACGATATTTTATTTTCGTGATTTAAGATCGGATAAGTTTTGTACTGTTTTGATTGTTCTTTTAAAACTTCTGTTTTCTGTGTGTTTGTATACGATATTTTATTTTCGTGATTTAAGATCGGATAAGTTTTGTACTGTTTTGATTGTTAGTGAATTGTTTCATAGTGTCTAAAATTTCCTTGGGTCTGTGTGTTCGTTTAAAATTGCGAGTAAAAAATGTCCCACTTGTCTTATTTAAATTGCTTTATTTCATTTCCAAATTTTGTTTCTTAGTATATTAATCTGAGTTTTGATGAACGGATCTCTAATATTCATATATTGTCTTTTTAGGTGGCGACTTTCTTTTATCGTGTTTATCATTTGTGTGTGTTGTTGCCATTTGTGTATGTTTTTTTTTTTTTGTATAGTTTGTTCTGCAGCTTTGGTAAAGCACTCAGTAATTCTTTAACAACAGTCATCAATATCTGATGATTTCTTGGATAGATTTATTGTTGATTCTGATAATAATTGATCTAATAATTTTGCATATTCTTCCCAATTTGCTTTTTTATAATCAAATTTTCCTTTTCTTATATGTTTATCATGATGAAGTTCGAGATAAAAGACATGTTATTGATAAGTGATCACTGTCTAAATCAAATCCCACATTGATATATAAGCACTTATTTATTACTAATTTGTGATGAGCTTATACGAAAATCCAAGATATTATGCGAGATACTTGTGTGTGTAGGAGTGGTATCATTTAACAACACATTGTCACTATTTTCTAAAAATTCCAGTAACTTCCTTCCGTTTTGTTTAGTTTCATTACATCCAAAATCTTTATGTTTGCTACTAACGTCTCCTATTATTATTATTATTATGCTTTTACTATATTGATTTAACTTATTTAATAAATTCATATATATTGTTTTAGATGGAGAACAATATATTCCTGCTATTGTAATACAATTATCATTTAAGAGATGGATATATATATTATTATACATTCATTTGTTGATTCAATCCTTATCTGTGTCACCGATGGGGTTGATTAATATATTACTACAGTTCTCCTGTTTGGGTCATTTCTGTTGAGTCTGTCTATTCTAATTGAAGTACATTCAATACATTTAAGAGAATTCTTATTGTTTAGCATATGTTCAGTTATAACCAATACATCAGTATTTGTTTCTGTTATTTGTTTTGTTTTTGTTTGTTTTGTTTTGAATTTCGCGCAAAGCTACACGAGGGCTATCTGCGCTAGCCGTC
>NW_013665660.1:926516-940308 GCF_000517525.1 Limulus polyphemus
GTTTATCTAATTTTTTTGGTTTGGTTTGTGACTGTGATTGTTTGTTTGAAATACGTGTGTGTTTATTGTGTGGTTGATTTCGTACTGCTGCCGCATATGTTTTTGTTTGTGTGGTTGTTGGTTGTATAGTTGGTGTTGGAAAAAGTGGCGTTTTAATGCTGATTTGTTGTGTTTGGCTCGTTTCTGTGTGTTGTGAGGTAGTTCCTGTTATGTTGTGATTTATGTTGTAGATTCTAGTTTTTATTTCTTTAGACTTTTGACAGCCTTTATGGCTGGCTGTATACTGATGTTTATAGTTAGAACAAAGAGGGTTTTCGTGTTCCTTCGAACAGAATGTAATGTGATGATCACTACCACAACCCACACAACGTGAGAGAGATTTACAGGCTGTATCCACATGTTCGTAGATTTGGCAATTCTAACATTGCGTCACAACTACGGCGTGTGTTTTAGTTTCTTCTACCTGGGATCTCTGATACCAGAGTATAATACCATTTGATATTAGCCTCTGGATATTTTGTGTGTTGACTGTAAGTACTTTGATAATGTTTGTGTTTGTGTGTGTGTGTGTGTATTCTGATTGATGTGATTCTTTCAACTTTTGTGAATGTGATGTTTGTGTTAGTTGCTCCTGTATTTGTTGTATCTGAATGTTGTAGTGTATGCCTCTGATTATGAATGGTTTTGTGTTGGATTTCATCTCTGGTAAGTATATTATAATGTTTCCTCGATTGAAGGCGCCTTTTCGCCAATCCTGAAGTAGGCTGTTTAGGTCAGCCGACTTCGCTTCTTTCACTATAACACTGCTCTTGGCTAAGCGTTTAATGGCAGCGATTTTGGTTTTTGGTTTGCAACTTCTTATTTTGACAGCCAGCTCCAAATTGCCGAGGTCTTACAAAGATTTATATTTTCATATTCACCATTTTGAATTCATATATCTTAAAACGGTTAAATTCAAAGTATCAAACAAAATTTTGTGACAATGACTACGTTAAATTCATTTTCTTATAAGAAAGTCGAAACCTCAACAAAAAGCTGCAATTTCCATAAAACCTAGCAAACTGTGCGCGCGCTAATTTTATTATCATTCGTCATCTGCTAGCCGTAAATCGTCCACTACTGTACTATTGTTATTATGTATCTGAGTTTACCTTCATTCGAAGCGAAACAAAGCTATTTTAAATTCGATTGATTATTTTAAGCTTCGTGTTATACGTCGTTGGACTGGTAAACATACTTTGTTGATAATGCTTGGAGACGGCTTGAATGGGTAATGAAGAAAACCTTTAACATAACAGCAAATGTACAACGTTTCTGCAAGGTTTTGTCATCATCAGGTACAAGTAGTTTACAAGCATTATTAGTCTCAAAGTGGGTTCCTCGTCATCGAATATTTTGTTGATGTGATAAGCGATTTAAGTTTACTACTAGTAATTTTGATCGCGGATTTTCTTTTAGTGTCGCGCGCAAGGTACCATTTTTTTAAATCCGACCTTGCCCTAATTAATTCACTCGTTCATTGCGGACTTTCTAACTGAACGATTACATTGTATTAGCATGTAATTGGTCACAAACTATGATTTGTTAGGGATCTAAGCTTAGGCCTTATCGATTTTCCGCTTAAAATGTATATATGTGTATGTGGCGACTAAAGGTGTTGATAGTGGTATAAAAAGTAGTCACTGCAGAACCGTTTCAAGAAAATGATGTGTTAGAGACTACTTGTTCCTGTAATATAGAAATTTAACGATTGGTTACGATGTACTCGATTACTCAAACTTTGTTAATCATTCAGTGATTTTACGATGAAAATAATAAAAAGTCTTATAATTTCTTTTATCAGTTTCAAATTATGCTTTCATTTTCTCGGCTTACTTCTTGTGACTAATAATGAAACTTACATTATGCTTGAATGTGAGTTATATTTTCTAAATTTTGTTTAAGCTTACATTATGCTTGAATGTGAGTCATTTTTCGAAATATTGTTCTTCTTCTTATTTTTTGTAGTGTTGTTTATATTAAGTTTCATCTCACTGAGCCTAACTTTCTGTGTTACTTTATGTCCAAACACCACTTCAATTTCGAGACTTTTATGAGTGTTCACTAGATGTCACGCCAATCTTTTGAGCTCACAGAAGCTGGTGTTTGTTATTCAATTGTGGCCAATTCTGAAATCACCCCTACACTATTTCTTGCAGTGTATAATTTCTAATTTTTGGGGTATCAGATTATAATTAGTAATTAGTATATCTACTCACAAGAATCAAAACAAAAAAGAAAAAAAAGTAATTTTGAATGTCAAATTTAGGAAATTATTAATATATATATTTCCTCTGTTATGTTAAAGGGGTAAAGAATAGGATGTCTTACACCATGTACAATTCCTGACTAATTCGTAAACAACACCGGGTTGCTTATTACTTTCTTTATCGGCGTTATTGAAGAAATGACGAGAAACTAATGGATTTTTTTTTCCAAGTAACTGTTTTCAACATAACTTTACAGTGCAACTTGTGCAAATAAAAGATTATAGTCTCTCCCATCCACAGGTCTTAGATATGCTGACTTTAAAATGTTTATAATAACACATTTTCCACTAAGCAGTGTCGTTTGTGGTAGTGTATTTGAGATCAGTTTCTGGATGTTGAAATACGTCAAACAATAACACGCTATTGATTTTACCTCTATTCGTGATAGTTGATTAATGGCATATTCAAAAACCTAAAACTTTTCATAATGACAGTTGAAAGTGAAGTAATCCACATAGAAATCATTTCACACTAAAATTAGAAATTTTGTTTGTTTTAGCATAAAGCTACAGTAAACTATCTACTGCATCCGCCGCGGGAAATCGAACTTCGGATTTTAGTGGTTTAAATCCGTAAACGTACCGCTGACCCATTAGGAGGCATATTTTCGGAATACTTACAAAAACATTTAACAAATGATATACGTACCAGAAGTGACGTCATTATGTCAACTATGACGTAACATACCGGTCCTTGAAAATTTTATATTTTTTCCGCAGTATTACGTATCTGAGCGGAATGTTTGTTTTTATACTGGCAGGTTTTTATATTTGTTTATGTTTCAGTATTTTCGAGACAACTATTTTTCGCAAACCTTTTTTAAGAGTTTTGTTTTTCTTGTTATTCTTTTGTTTTACTTTGATATATCTATGGTTTTGCTATCCAAATTATATAAACATATATTCAAAAATAAGTGTGTGTGTGTGTGTTCCAATTCATTCATTCGCCCAAATGAGTATAATGCGCGAGTGTTTAAATTAAAATTTTTATATATATAAACGTCTGCATATCATATGATAAATCTTTATTATTTACTCCCCTTTCTCTCATGGTTAGGGCGCTTGACTCACAATCTGAGGGTCGCGGGTTCGAATCCCCGTTCCACCAAACATGCTCGCCCTTTCAGCAGTGGGGCCAGGGCGTTATAATGTGATGGTCAATCCCACTATTTGTTGGTAAAAAGAGTAGCTCAAGAGTTGGCGGTGGGTGGTGATGACTAGCTGCCTTCTCTCTATTATTTCATACTAAATTAAGGACGGCTTGTACAGATAACCCTCGTGTCGCTTTGCGCGAAATTCAAAGCAAACCAAACCTTTCTTTCTAAATGTAAGGTGGGACGTTCACATTTCAAGTCCTAACTCGATTGATTGAAAACGATCTTAATTTGGTATATTTTTACAGGTCAAAGGCATCTTTGGTACTGTTTATATTTGCATGAATTATTCATAAGCTATAAGTTAACTGCACGTATATTTTTCATTGAGTCGTGTGTATTATGCATAAAAAATATATATCCCCAGGTGGGTCAGTCGTACGTTTATGGACTTACAACATTAAAGTTCTGGGTTCGATTCCCCACGATAGACACAACGCAGATAACCCATTGTACAGCTTTGTGCTCAAACAACAACGTGAATATTTATATCCATTTGTCTCTTGTCCCTCCCTGATCATCGCTTTTTTTTCTAATAAAGTATACCCGTGTATATTGTTCTCTGTAACTTTATGTTGGTTTATTCAAACAGCCACTAATTTCCCTCTGTTCTTTTAGTTTTTTGTTTGCTATGTGCTTGCAATTATTATTAATGTTGTTATCTATGTTGTTTATCTGCAACTACGCAGGACGTTTAATTTATCCACTCTTTTCTTTTAATTGTCTTTGTCCATAGTGCTTAACACTTATATTTGAAAGCTAAATTTTGTAAAAACAAATGCTGAAATATACCTTTGAATCTTCTGAGTAGGCTTTTGGTTGTAGAATCTTTGTAGCAAATAACATCTTTTAGAGGAATGACGATGTAAAACAGAAACAAAACTGGTTAGACCTTCCTCTTTTGTTCGCTGGAGCTTATCAGTTGTTCCACAGGAGGAAAAAAGACGCTTTATAAATGAGTGCATAAAGTGAATTATATATAACACATCATAGCATACGTGTCTAAGAAGAGGTCTGATTTCTGATAACGCCTAAACTTGGGTTGAGTGTGCATGGTTTTAGGCGTATCTGTGCCATTTGGTAAAATAAAGGGGAATACCACTGTCTAGCTTATACCCCCTCCCACCGTAGGTGTACGTTTGGGCGTAGACACCTACACACACCCCACATATACACTATCAGACTGCTACTTGTCAAAGTTCTGAACAAATGTTTAGATCTATTTTTCTAAGCTGCGGTGGATTTCTTTATTGTACTGTAACGAAAGCTTTTAACCCTTTGATTACTTTTATAACTTCACCTTACTATAGTAAACCAAGAAGAGATTAGAATCGTAGTCTAGGCAACTGGGGCGGAAAGCGCGTGCGTGTGTCCCCGTGCCATTTCCGCATGCACATCGCCCACTGCCTCCCGTTGCGCCACCACCCCCTTTGTAGACAGACTATCGCCAGGAGTCGACCCACCCCCTCGTCTCCCCCTTCCCCTCAGATGTCACGTGGCTAGTATTGACGTCAGTCGTTCCTCATGACACGCGCATGGGGTGGAGTTCGTCCTGTTTTCTGTGGGCTGTGGTGGGTGGAGGGGTGTACGGGTACTGCTCGCGGTAGGAGAGTCACGAAGAGGAGTAAAACGGCCACATACAGCAGCGTCTTGAGTGGAAGAGAAGTTGGTTTCAACCAGAGATTTTCCTCAAAGGTAAGGAGAACACTAGTGGACAGTTTCTCATATATCTGATTTAAAAAACAAGATCTGACCTAATGGATTACTTTTTTCGTGCGAGTAAAGGATTGGTGCAGTAAAAAGAGAAACTGCGTCTTATCTGTTGAAATCATCTGATGTTCTGTGATTTACTTTAATATGGAAGAAAACAACCAAGCTTTTAAAGCTTTTTGTTGTTGTAGTTTGATAATATGGTTTTTAAAGTTTGTTCTTCCATACGGTAATTAAAACAAACGGCACTCAGAAATGTGTGTATATTCAGTGTCGCTTTCGTTCCCAAGCTAGTCATGATATCAACATTACTGCCTGATTTTTTTTTTTGAATGTATGCAAACAACGTGCACGTGTATTTTTGGGAGAGGATTGTATGATGCATACTACCCAGTTTTGTTTTGAGGGAAAACTAAAGTTTTTAAGAAAATACTGCGATTATTGTATAAATATACCTAAGTGTGTAATGTGTAACGTTAGTTATGACGATCGTATGAGAGGATATATACTGTTACTTACGTATGCATCTACTGGTTGTTATGCTTATTTTGCTGTAATAGCGTCTTCTTTTTTAAACTACAAAGTATGTATTTTTCGAGTGCTCTGTTTTCGTGAGCGTATTAGTTACATTCTCGCAGTAAAATATTCTGTACTATATTTTAAATATTTGGCTTGAATTTTCCAACATATCCTTGAATAACTGATGTCACCAGCTATATAGTTAGCTTACCTTTGATCAGAAACTCTGAAAAATAGGGTATTTTTTATTCTATCTCCGATTTATAATGTACTAATGTTTTTCCCAGTCATATTGTGCTATAACGTGCTATTCAAGTGCTTCTCTTGACAACCCCCTCAGTTAAAATAAAATTTGATGCCATTCCACTCACTGTATTACTTGTTGATCCTACAATTATACCGTTACTTGACTCAACAAAATAACAAACATAAAATAACAACTTAATTCTATACGTTTAACTTACACTGCCCTTCTCCATGTTCTTATCGTAAAATGCACAAATTCGGTTCATCAATGTTATCTTTATTGAAAGGAAATATCAGTAAATAGTACGTGAGTTGTTGATGTACTGTAGAAACCTGTCTGAAAACCTCTACATTAGAGCTCTTTCAAAATTAAGAGGGCTTGTCATGTGACTACAGATAAAGACAGTAATAGTCTTGGTTATCCTCACATGGCTTTATCTATACAAACAGTTGGCGGCCATGACCACACCCTTTCATACAAAAACATGATATGAGATTGCTGGGTATTATATTGTTCACTTATAACTGCATTGATGTGATACTGAACAGAAACTGAAACTCATGACTGCGACCTTGTACATAACAACTGCTGGTTATTATCACGCTTATTTGTAACTGTATAAATATCGAACCAGAACTGCTGGTTATGACTGCAATCTTGCACATACAACTAGGCTATGACAACTGCTGGTTGTTATCATATTTATTTGTAACTGTATAAATATCGAACCAGAACTGCTGGTTATGACTGCAATCTTGCACATACAACTAGGCTATGACAACTGCTGGTTGTTATCATATTTATTTGTAACTGTATAAATATCGAACCAAAATTGATGATGATTATCATGTTCTTTTATATCGAATAAAATTTGATGATCATACCACACAAGAAATCAATTACCATAACCTTGCAAATATGTTTGTGATCTCAAACAACACATAGTGCATAAGTTGAAGATACTATATTTCTAAATGTTTGTATGCTTCAAAGTTGCATCAAAATGTATTTAGCGTATACTTACAAGAAAAAAATTTTTTCCTTCAACATTTTGTGTGTTATAATACATTGTACATAATTCTACAGAATCTGGAATTACAATAGTCAATAGAATAACGTGAATTATATAGTCCAACATTACTAGAATCATCAAATTTTGAAAACCCAACTTTTGTTAATTTACAAATGCGCGTATTCTTATGATTTTAACCGCTCCTCATTTAACAGTTCTAAGGTCAGGATTACAAACTGTTGCTTAATGGTTAACAGTTCTAAGGTCAGGATTACAAACTGTTGCTTAATGGTTCTAAGGTCAAGTATATAAAATATTGGTTGACGGATATATTATGCTGCTTTGTAGAATAATAACTTTCTAAATGCTTTCGAAGGTATACTTATGTGATTTAGTATTTCGTTTATTCATCCCACATCAACAGAACCATTTCTCTGAAATACAACATATATACCCTTTAGTCTGTCACTATATTCAAGGTAGCTGTGTTTTCCACGTGATCAAGTACTACAAGGAAAACTCGAACCGTTTTGTTACACAAGCCACTCCCGTTCCTTAGTTTACAGTGTAGATGATTTTTCTCTCAATCCCGGTTTCTTTCCCCGGATGTATAAGATATGCCGGAGTCACCTGGTGGCAAGAGATAATAGTCTAGAAAGATAAACATATATCCTGGGTTTTGCCTTTCTATCTACAGGAGTGGAAATGGAAATGCGCTTAGAATCGGAAGTTTATGTCATAACACTTAATAAAATATTATGAAATCTAATTTTACTCAAACTTCAGTCCTGAGCTATCGTTTTATTCTCAGTTTTCTCACTATTCCTATGTGTGACTTGAATTGTTATGATTTTCTGTTAAGGGAAACATTATTTGCAAAATAAAAAATAAAAAAATAGAAGTAATTCAGGGAAAAAAAAGGCTATACAATATATTAAAATACACGTTTTTTTGAAATGGCAAAATACAAAAGAATATATCACTTCGTAACAAATTAGTTTACTATTTGTGTTTCAAATCTTTTGAGTGTTTATTTGTTCTAGCACTAACCCACACACTGTATTATCTGCACTGTGTCCACCCAGGGGACCCAACCACGAATGTTAACATTATAAGCCCTGAAATTCACCATGAGACAATCTTTTCTCAACGCATGTTAAGAATTCATGCACTCATTACCTATATAGTGCATGCTTGCTCTTATACTAAAGATCTTTTAAAATTTGTTTCTCTGTGAACCACAAAGTTTCCTCGTAAATTGCCACGAACACTTCCTTTCTTATGATAAACTTAAAAGTCACTTATCACCAATTAAAGTACGCCACTCTTAGAAAATATTTCTGTAATATTGGGTCAGAAAAGCTTGGAAGAAGACTCGTGTCAACGGGAGTATTTTCACACGGTTTGTTATGTTTGTGGTAATAAGATGATGGGAATTAATTTCACACAAGCTCATACATAATTTGTGATGCGATTCTCTGAAACGCAGAAAGAATAATACTCTTTTCTATCATCTGTGAATAAGAGCGTGATGTTGTGACGTCATAATTTTGCATTATTCGATTTTGAATTTAAATGTGTATTTACCACTGTTAGTATTTATATATATATAAGAAAGGCTGTCAAAGGCAAAACCAAAACCAATTCTGTAAGGTATTTACATTTAACTACAGTTTTTACACAGTAATAAAATATCCTTTACTTCTGTCAAAACATTAATTATCTCAGTGAATCTTCTGTTTTGTTTTGCAATACTTTTGTATTTTATTATGTTTCTTCAGGAAATTATTTAAAGTAGAGAAATCATCAGCCAAACTAAGTAGCTTAATATTAAGTCTTTTTTTTTTTATCTTTACTGAATCCTTCTTCGGGATACCTACAGATATTATGGCTGAGAGGGAGATTGTCAATTTTCATTACGTGGTAGGGTAAAGTGTTAAAATACCATGCAGTACACATTTTGGTAGGTCAATATTCGTTCGCTGCTAGAAAATATCCTCTTGCAACATAATAATTCTAGGCTTACTGAGCGACTGTAAATGAGAAGTTCGGAGGAACAGTGTGCATCTACATTCTGCATAGGTGTGATCTAGCATATTTCTCGTCCCCTCGAAAATAAGCTGTGTGAACAACAATTTCAAATAAGTAATATTATTAAAGCAGCTGTACGCAATTGGATTTGTAATATAACACCTGCGTTTTTCCAAACTGTTATGATGAGGCACAAGGAACGATGGATAGAAAGTACAACTCTTAAAAGGTGTTATGTTAACGTTTGTTGACTGCGATATGACATAGCTGCTGACCTACAGGAAATGAAATTATGTTTCATTCTGAACTTTTTTATATGATTTGACGTGAGACACTTTATTAAGATCCACTGCGTTATGCTTTTATTCTCGCCTCTTTTGAACTACACGTGCGTCTGTGATAAGTATCTTCATTTTGGGGTAGGGGGGTGTCTTTTCTCATTTTCTCCATATGAATTCTCATAAAAAAACCAAAAATTCTTTCACGTTTATTACCAAGAATACACTTGTATCTCGACTGCTCAGTTTTTTCTGATATCATAAAGTTCTATAATACGTTTTGTGTGATTAGTTAATAAATGTTTAATGCAAATGTTAAGTGAGACCCTTATCTATGGTTATATATATACACACACTATGTACTCTGGTTGTAGATTAACGCCTCTCTAATGTTTCTTCCCATAAATAACGAAACGAGTAATATTATTTGTTCTTAGTATGTTTCTAAATCACAAAATCCACATAACTATAAACTAGTTACATCTGTAGTTCCAGCTTTCATTAAATTACTTCTAGTTTGAGGAATCTTTTTATCTTTCTAATAAGTCTGCATACTTAACCAGGAACTTCTCTTTACTATTAAGTTAATAAGTGTGTTTGTTAATAAAAGAGCAGTCTTCTGGTTACATTTCACTTATTTTTCTGTTTTTTAAACGAGTTAAAGTATGCTCAAAATTAATATGTTGTAGTTTGTTTGTTTGTAATTAAGCACAAAGCTACACAATGGGCTATCTGTGCTCTGCCCACCACGGGTATCGAAACCCGGATTCTAGCGTTGTAAGTCCACAGACATACCGCTGTGCCACTGGTGGGCATGTTGTAGTTGAGGCAAATAAAGAGCTTGACAAACACATACACTTCTTTTCCGTTTTATTATTTATGGATGTTAAGAGTTTTCCGAGAGATTTTTGCATATTTCTTTAAAGTTGACGTCCTTTAACCTACTGATTGAGATCGATATTTGTAAACCGATTAAATACTAAACATAACAGTTTCAATCATACGTTTACAGTGAAATTCTTATGACTTTCAAGTGACGCTGTTTTAACATGACCAAATCAACATTATTGTATAAGTGTTATCACAAATAGCCAATGAGATCTGTCAACTACTAAGTTAAATCAAGATATTCAAGATGGCCCCTTTACGGCAGAATGGAACATTTTGATGATCCTTTAACCTGCCGCGAGATTTTATCATTACTTTCATCACTTATGTGATTAATGTATTCTCTATTGCCTTTATAAAGTCTTATAGCTGTATTTAAAACTATATGTTATCATTAGTTTCTCTCTTTTTCACTTATCACTGATTATGTAATAATTTGTTTCTGTACTCTCCTTCTTTGTTAACTCTCATAACTTTCTTATAGACCACCTGATCAGAAGCACGAGGTCAATGAGAAACTGTATTACAAGATCAGAGTTGTTATACTGATAAGGATACTGATAAAATAATTGATTGGATTTTATGGAGTCGTATAGTGAGGGAGAGATGTTTCTTGAAGTTATTCAAAATTGTTTTTAATATCAAATGATCAGAGAGCCTACCAGAGGGATGTCATCTTAGATTTATTGCTAACATTGATGAGGCTATGATTGGAAGAGTTGAAATGAGGAGAACATTTTGGAAAGAATGATCGTTGCATAATGCATCATTAGTGAATTGGGATCTTGAGTTAAAAGGTGATGTGGGAAAGATTTTAGAAATTCTTAAATTCTTAAATTATTTTAATGGCATGTTCCTAAAAAGAGAAAAAGGATAAAAGAGAATATCAAACCTAATTGGTTTATTAAAGACATAAAAGAGAAAATCATGGCTAAATACCATTACTTTTTAAGAAGTTTAAGATGGCAGATATGATAGAATATTTACAGAGCTATAGGAAATTTGGGGATTTGGTTGAAAAGGGAATTAGGAATTCAAAAAAGAGCTAGTGGAAAACAGCTGATAATATTCATACTAAGCACTGATTATTTAAAAAAAATGTGTTAAAGGTAAGGAGTTTGTTAAAATGGGGATTGAGCCTTTAAAGAATGCTCATGACAATGATTTTATTGAAGACTATGAAATGGTTGATCTTTTAAATGTTTTTCCTTTCTTCTCTTCTATTTTTACAAGACAAGGTAATAGCAATATTTCTGATCCTGAATATTCTGTGGGAAGTATTGGAATTGACGTAAATCTTGTGATAGGTAGAAAGATTGAGAGATTAAAAATAGATAAAGTACCAGGGACAGACAAGGTATAAATAGGGGATTAAAGGAGTTCAAAGATCAGATTCGCGAGCATATTTCTTTCATCTTTGATAGGTCATTAGAGAGTGGACAGGTTTCTGAAAACTGGAGAGCTTCTGACGTTACTCTTATTTTCAAAGGAATGATAAGAGTTGCCCTGGAAAGTATAGGCCAGTTAATCGTACTTTTGTAGTGGGAAAAAATCTTAGGGTGTTTGATCAAAGAAGCTTTACAAATAATTTATTGAAATACGACATATAAATTAATTAATGCCAAAATAGATTTATCAAAAGGAAGTATTGCCTTACTTATGTGTTATATTTTTTCATGGACGTTACTTGTTATCTGAATGATAGAAAGGATGTGGACTTGGTGGACTTAAGTTTTTGATAGTGTATCACACAAAAGATTAGCTAAGAAAATCACATATATAGGAATTGAGGAAAGACAAGCTAATTGGACTGTTGGGTGGATGAATTAAAGAAAGCAAAAGGTTGTTATTAATGGAGTCCAGTCAAACTGGATCTCTATTATTAGTGGAGTGCCTTAGAGGTCAATGCTTGGGCCCATGAGCGTCCGCGAAAATTTCCAGGTGGGGGCAAGCCATCGCACAGTGCAGGCCATTTGCTTTGAAGTTTGAATGTGATGCTCTGGCTGACTATGGCTTATTTATGCAAATCTAATTTTGTCATTCATATTTAAATATAATTATTTTCTAATACATTTTTAAATAAATTTTCTTTTGAAATTCCATGGGGAGGTGCAAATGCCCCCTTGCCCTATCCTGCGAACACCTATGCTTGGACCTTTAATTTTTCTTATTTACATTAATCATATTTAACTCTCAAGCCTGACGGGGGGGGGGGGTGAGAAATCCCTCTGTACCCTTCAGTACATACTCAGTCATAACGTCCACATCTGAAATTAAATAGTCAAAGACAAATAGTATTAATGTTTTCTAGTTTGTTTCCAAGGTCCTACGAAGCCCTTAAACTAACATTCTAACGTGGTTTGCTTTCTTAGATAAGAAGACCAAAACTGTACACATTATTCTAAGTGAGGCCCAGTTAGTAAATTGAATAGAAAGATAATTACATATTTGACTTTTAATCAATATAGCCATAAATACTTCCTAAAATTCCACTAGCATTTCTAAAAGCAACAGAGCGCTGTTTGAATGTCTTCTTATCTAAGAAAGGATATTGATTTGTTAGAAAGGGTTCAGAGAATGGCTAGTAGGATGATTCCAGGAATGGAAGGTTTATCTGACAAGGATAGGATAAAACATCTTAATTTATTCTCTCTTCTCAGAAAAGAAAGGTAAGAAGTAATCTTATCGAAGTTTAAAAAGATCAGTAGGATCAAGTCTGATTTCTTTGTGCGATATTCTGAAGATAATACGTCGAGAGAACACAAGTTTGAGACAGACTATGCTCTAGTAAAGACAATTTTATTTTTCTAATAGGTGATTAACGTATGGAAAGACTTGCCGTTAGTAGTAATGGAGGCCAGCACTTTACAGGAGTTTTGGAGGAAATCGATGATTTCCTAAGAAATAAAGAGTTGGTTTAAATTATTACATTTTTCAAGGGTATGTGTGCAAGAACAGCCTCGAAGAAACAAGTGGTTCCTTGTTTTTTGTATGTTGGGTTGTTATTGGAGAAATCAGCGTTTGTTTATGTGACATTAGGTTCTGTGCTATCTTTACAACCTCTTCTTAGCACAGATCATAACTTGCATGATAATTGAAATGATGTTACAGTCTTTATAAGGGGTGTAAAGACTGTGTTAATTGTTTCATTACCAATGTGATAATTCCATTTTTACATTTAAATTAAACTTGGTATCGAACTCGAGACATCCTGCATGCTAGACAAATATTTTGATAACTGATCTTACAGGTTAGGTTAGGTTCTACCACTATTCTTATTAAGCCAAACTGAGAGCTGTAGGTTCTACTATACCGCTCACCTGACATGAATATTGAGTTCTGTTAATAATTACGTAAGGTATGAAATAATTAAGTCTTGTTAACAGTCTTATTAAGCCAAACTGAGAGCTGTAGGTTCTACTATACCGCTCACCTGACATGAATATTAAGTTCTGTTAATAATTACGTAAGGTATGAAATAATTAAGTCTTGTTAACAGTCTTATTAAGCCAAACTGAGAGCTGTAGGTTCTACTATACCGCTCACCTGACATGAATATTAAGTTCTGTTAATAATTACGTAAGGTATGAAATAATTAAGTCTTGTTAACAGTCTTATTGAGTCAAATAGAGATTATAGGTTCTA
>NW_013665660.1:940896-942749 GCF_000517525.1 Limulus polyphemus
TAACGTAAGATATGAACGGTGTAATTAAGCCTTGTTAACAGTCTTATTGAGTCAAATAGAGATTATAGGTTCTTCTATACCGCTCACCTGATGTGAATATTGAGTTCTGTTAATAATAACGTAAGATATGAACGGTGTAATTAAGCCTTGTTAACAGTCTTATTGAGTCAAATATTGATTATAGGTTCTACTATACCACTCACCTTATGTGAATATTGAGTTCTGTTAATAATAACGTAAGATATGAATGGTGTAATTAAGTCTTGTTAACAATCCGATTGAGTCAACTAGAGACTATAGGTTCTACTATACCGCTCACACCTTACACATCGTAATTATGCTACACTAGTACTGTTCAAAGTTGGTTAGGTTTTTGTCACTACCATTCATAAGTCATGTTATGATACAGAGATTTAGTAACAACTGGTCATAAGTTATTTTATAAATAGGTATTGTTAAATATTCAGGAGCAGATTCAAGGGGTCACCCGGTTTGGGCCTTCTGGTTTTTCGCCTAGTAACGTTGTTTCCTATAATTAAGGGCGAACTTATTGCAGCTGTACTGATCAAGTGACACGTAATATTCACTGGAAATCTATTGTTATTTTAACACTATTTACTTCACAAACTCTTTTATTCCACGTAACTATGATTTTAGAAACAATAACAAATGCAGTTGACAGTATAGCTACTATAATATCATGATGTCTTTTAGTTTGTAAATAGTTGTGAATTTTACAAATACTAAACTTATCAGAAAAATTTATTAGTGTTGTGTATTCAAAATGGTCGATGTAGCTGTGTCTAAGTTAAGCAAAATATTTTAAAATTATGCCACCCCCCCTCCCCAACTGAAAATCCTGTTTCTACTCCTGATATCGTTAATTACCGTTGTTCATCAGCAGTGGCGTAACTATAAAAGATGAACCCCCCGCATAAAAAGTAATTGGGCCCCTACATTTGTTTATTTATAATTTTAGTTACGATTCGGGCCCCTTTTGGCTCGACCTCCCCTGCAATAGCGGAGGCTACGGGGCATACTTACGCCAATACTCATAAGTTTAGTCATGGTTCGTACGCTATACGTGAGATTCAAGTTTTGTTTACACTGTTCATTTAAGTTTTATTATAATTAGTCTGTTTACTGCTATTCGTAAGTTAGTTGTGATTAGGCTCTGTTGTTACCGTTCATAGGTTATAGTTACGTTCTGTTACAACGCTTGTGAGTTTATTATTACTAACATAAAATACCTGCGCTCCATTGCCAGGTTTGAAGGTCCCGCCATGGCTTACAGAAGCCCTAGTATATCGAACAAGTTTCTCCATTATTCCAAATTACTTCTGTAGTTACCCCAAGGGAAGTCGTACCCAAAAACTACCCCTTTTAGGGCATGTCCCCGTGGTACCTGGGAACTTGTACCACGTTTGGTCCCACTGGCTATCAAAACATTTTAAATCATGGCAGCCCTGGGGTTCCGAAAAAAGCCAGAAACACAAAGACCGATTTCATTTTCGGGTTCAGCAACTTTGCAAACCTGCATCTAGAATTCATCATGTTTGAATGACCTTCAGGGGGTGTTTTAACCTCCTTGGTAGGGATGCTATGCTATATAGAAAATAACACCCCTCGGGCCACCCCGAGTCCGCCTGCCAAGTTTGGTTCTACTAGCTGCAAAACTGTGGGAGGAGTTCGCAGACAAACAAACAAACCTACAACGTGAATTAATATAGGATTAGGCTTTGTTACCACTGCTCAAAAACTACTTAAACATTAGGTTATTAGGTCTTTCGTATTAGGTACAAGGACATTATACTTTCATTAAAATATGTACGTTTGCCTAACGAGTACGATAC
>NW_013665660.1:943352-945853 GCF_000517525.1 Limulus polyphemus
TACATTTGCTGTTATGTTAAACTTATATTAAAGTTTTTCTTCATTACCCATTCAAGCCGTCTCCAGCCATTATTAAACAGAAAGTATATATATATATATATATTAGACATACGTGCTTCAGTTTCGTCTTTAGAGCGGGATTTGTGTTCAGCAGATGTTATTTTACTTTGCAGCATCTAGAGTTTGATGCATAGGTTTCTGAGAATCCTTCTCTAAATATCACAGGTGTTAAGTAAAAAAATTATATATATATATAAATACGTTTGTGTGTGTTTGTGTATATAGTTAGATAATGTAGTTAATTATGCAAATTAATAGGAACTGTCCATAGAGTTCTGTATTGCGATACAACTGTTGGTGATAGAAAGTCTGAGTGGAACTGTCACGCAATATTTCAATTTGCTTATTTTTTTCCAGTTAGATCGCTTGCCTGTAGATATAAAAAACAAACAACCAAGCCTGATAACTCTGCATTAATAAAGTATTATATTTGTAAAAATAATTCACATCAACAATCTTATGATTACTATTTAACGAAAATTCTAATGTCAGATATTTAGTGACGTGCCAAATTATTTTGATAAAAAGGTGTCTTCCCTCGATTAGAAATATGTAGGAAAACGTTTGCCGCCTTCAGTACTCGTTATACCAGATGATCGAGTAGATTTTCCATGAAGATGATGGGCGGAAGGCACGACTGTACGTGTGTCTGTGGAGTGTAATTTCTCGGTACACGAGCGGGTGGGCGTCTGGCTGCTGGTGGCATCCCTGCTATTGAAGCTCTCAAATATAATCTTGTGAGGTTGGTTATATCGCCGTGAAATAATCAAGTTCATAGTGGAAATACATATGCATTCATATGTATTTATTATAAACTTGTAAGATAATCTGCAAAGAGAAAATGCCACGTGCGTATTCTTCTACATCTCTCTCTCTCTTTTCAGATTGATGAGAAGATGTCGATTTTTGTTGCTATATTTGGCAAAGTGAGTTATTAATGTTTTGGTGCTTCTGAGTATAAACTTTGTAGCTTCATATCAGATATTTATACAAATAATAAAACCAATAATTTTTATTTAGTCACAATAATTACCAACTTGTTTATCTTCACAACTTTCCTATACTATTTAACAGCGTAAATGTACTTCTTAGTTCTTTCTTAAAGAATCAATGATAGACATGGACAATTAACTTCCATTTGAACAGTTTTAGCCCCTATTTTCTCAGATTTTTAATGTTTTCCCTACAGCAAAGAAAAATTAAAATGTTGCTCATTTTCTAGTTATTTATGCTTAATTACTCTGTTGCTAATACAAGGTAATAATAATACAAAAGACTGGTCAACCACCTGTTTCAACCACAACAACATCCTTGCTCAGCTATATAACGCCACAAGTAGCATGCTTTACATTGTTAATGACTTCGAGATTAATAGTGTCAATACTTTAAATATTGGCATTAAAAGAAGGATTTTTGCCGTGTTAGTTAAGATATTGTTGGATATTTTATCTTTATTCGACAGCAGCTAACTAATACTTTCCGCATTTTTAGAAATGTTATTGTTTCAAGAAAATGTTTGACTTTGCAGTCTTTTCTAAAATTTCCTTTCGACAAAATCACCAATATTAGAATTATGGCCCACAGTTTTTGTTGATATAGAGTAAAGAAGAAAGAAACAAACTTATCTTTAAAAACATCACTGAAACTATCAGTGCATATTTTTATTAAAACTGTCATAAATTATATAAATAAAGTCTATATTTCATTAAATCCTATACGCGAAAATTGCACACATTTCTCTTCCAATTTTAAACAGCAGAATAGCTATGCATAATTTTGATTTACTCCTGCGAATACACGGTCATCTCAAGTATTGATCATATTCATAACTTGTGTTATTTACCGTAGAATTATTAATATTCAAGTCAAAGGTCAAGTTTAATGTGTGCGGATGTTTCTCTGTGATGCAGTTTTAAAAAGTGACAGAACAAAATGTAACGGGGTTTCTATCGTGGGTATATATATATATTGCTTTGTATACAGGTAAATTGTTGAAAATAGTAAAAATGTTTACAAATGAGGAGTCCTTCGGAAGGGCACCAGTAAGTTTATGGACTTATAACGCTGGAATCCGAAGCTCCATTTCCCGCAAAGGACAGTGTGCAGATAACCAATTGTGTGGCTTTACGCTAAAAAAAAAGAAACACAACAAAATCCCAGAAATAAATAAGGGGACACGATAAACGAAAAATAACTTTTTTGCGGTTCTAATAAAATTAATCATTTTGACATTATTCCCAAGACTATATGTTTTATTATTTTAACGGCGGTCTTGAAGCTTAAAAATGTCCTTCAAGTCTTTGTTCTTTATACTATTAATTATGTTTTAGAAGCTAATTCAAAATCTGATCATATTTATGGGGTCAGAAAATAGCTAAAATATGAATAATTTTTATAATTTATAACAATTTTTATTTGTTTTATACTTTGAATATGTATGA
>NW_013665660.1:946253-958529 GCF_000517525.1 Limulus polyphemus
TATATATATATATAATATGTATAAAATGTATAATATATATATAATATGTATGTATAATATATATATATATATATATATATAGCTAAGAATGTGTTATTGAGTACAAAGCTTTACTCACCACAAGTGGCGAAACCCAATTTTTATCGTTATAAGCCCTAATAATTATTGCTGAATCAGCGGAGGGGTGGGGCTATATAATTAGAAATTCTGTACTAAAAGTAAAAACCAATATATATCGGTTTTAATAATAACGTTGTTATGTAATTTTATCACTGCAGAAACATCGACCATAGTTATTCGCGTTTGTCGGTTAACTATTTCCAAAACCAGACAAAAAGACATGAAATATTACTTGAGTTAGGAAACATATTATGCTAGTATAATAATAAGTTGGCAAACAACGATTTATAAACATAAGAAGAAGACAGATCAATGTTCTGTCGAAACATTTAGTGTATTCATTCAAAAATAAATGATTTTATTATGCTTATAAATCGTTGTTTGCCAACTTATTATAAATTTTTGATAATAAAGTTATAATATCATGAAATATTGTAGGTTGTGTGTATATTTTCTAGATGTCACTTTATAGGTGGAATTTATGCTTGAAGTGGGTACTGCTTTGAGAAGTGAAATTTAATAAAAGGAAAACAAAATTTTCGTTGTTAATTTTATTTTATATTAAAATTGCACTCAGTTCTGAACATTATACGAGTTTCCTCAATGCTGTTTGAAATTTTTACTAATTAAAAACATTACTACCAAAAATACCTGTTTTTTTATATTATCTGTCGTAACCTTGATAACTTAATATTATTACGAAATTCTTGCGTGTTAATTAAATTATGGTCGATGGAACGTGAAGTGACGAAAATGGTTAGTGTATTGATAAATACTTTGTAAAGTGAATATATGATATATGTATGAAAGCTGCTGAGGAGAAGAAGTAGAGTGACCCATTTTAAAACATGGATGAGAGGAATTAGTTTATAACTTGTACGAATTGAACAGCCTATCATTAGAGCCGTAGAAAAACCTAAATAAAACTAGATAAGACAATTTCCATTGAAGAAGGATTAACATTGTTATAGTTACAAACATGAAAGTTTTAAGAGCTGGAGATGCGTTCCACCACCCTTATACAATGTGGTATTTTGTTCAAAGTAAAAACTGTTGTAATTCTTCTTAACAAAAGGAGGGTAACAGGTTTTCCATTTTTTAAAGTCATTCTCTTGATTCATTCCTTTTTTTTCTCTCTCTCTCCTTTTTTGTTTTTTCGTGGTACTCTCTTTCAGAACATAAACTAATATGACAATCCTTCAGCTCTGGACATACCATGATAATTACTATTAATGCACACTAATTTCATATGTAGTACAATAAACATGTAAAGAAATTGAAATGAAATTTATATGCAATAGGAATTGTCATATTAGTTTCTTTGTAAGTATGTTAATTTCACAGAAAGCAAACATTCCCATATAAGAGTATAAAAACAAAATGTGATAAATATCTTTCAAGGTAGGACATTTCATCTATATATTTGGTTCTTCCAGTGTTGGAATACATTTTCCAGAAAATAAAAATAAGGTTTTCCATCTTTAAAATATTCTTTCTTATTAATCCTTTTTTTAGTAATACCACCCTGTTTTGAGAAACAAGTCTAAGGAAGGATGCATATTTGGTAATCCATGTACTCTATGTATAGACCATAAATATTATTATTAATTGACATTAATATTTGATACCATAAACATGCAAAAAATAGTTGAATTAAGATTTGATGATCTAGGGATTATATTGTAAATGTGTTAGATTCACAGAGAGCAAACATCCTCACTTAGGATTGTACAGAAAATCTAAAGTGGTGTTGTTCATGTGATACTTAATTTTGCTTTTCTAGCAATGTTATGGTTTATAATTCTTGAAAACTCTTCATTAAACCATTCTTCAAATGTATGTCTCAACAAAGTAATATCAATTAATATTTTGTATGCCTACACATTTCAATAAAGTGCAGTTTTAATTCATAATAAAATTTGACTTTTATTTTTATAGTCTTGAAAGTAGAATGCCACTCATGTGAGAGTTTAAACATATAACAACAGTGTTGTAAATCTACATAATATGGTATAAATAAATGAGCTGGAAATGTTTATAGAAATAAACTTGTGTATGTTTTTACAGGAACTGAGAACCCAAATAATGCAATATGGAGACAGTTGACAGCTACACCTTCCAGAACAAGATTAATCAAAGTCTTCAAGAAGATGATGCCCTTTTTACAAATCAGAATGTTGGAAGGCAAGTTGAAGCTCTGTTTGAAGCTGGTAGTCATAACTTACAGAATGGTATCAGCTACACTGGAAATGGACATGAATTATTGGGGCATTCTTTAACACAACCACCACAAGTAAATACATCATTGACTGGCACCTTAAGTATGTTAGATTACAATAAAACCAATGAATTTGCACCATTTTTAAACTCTGGAAAGAGGTCTTGGGTGTTTGGGAAAGATCGTTTGAGTTGGGATGGTTCCCCTGTAGCTAGTTATAATGTTGAGAGTAAACTTTTTCGCTGTGTTGTATGTAACACTACAGGTTTTCTCTCACGAATTGCAGAACATTATCTTGGTACCCATGCTAATGCTAAGGTATTTCAGTGCCCTCGATGCCCATACAGCAGTGCATGGTCAAGATGTGTTCGCATGCACATGAGTAAACACCATGGAATACAAAATGCTCCAGAATCATTATGGAGAGGTCAACCTCTGCTGGATGAAATTGTAAGGATTTTGACCAAGCTAAAGAATACAGTGGATGGTACAAGTAAGGATCTCCTGAGATCCCCAGTTCCAGATAAAAGATATGCATGCCCTAAATGTCCATATGCCACAGATAGAAAAGATTTGTATTCTCGCCATGAAAACATCCATAAAGATGATAAACCATTCCATTGCTATGTTTGTCTTAAGATGTTCAATAGAGCAGACCATGTGAAAAAGCACTTCTTCCGAATTCATAAAGAACACTCATATGACATCAGTCGCATCAGGCGATATCCTACTAAGACTGGTGCTGTTAATGGAGAAGTTTCAAGAAAAGCTACTTTAAATGTAATGAACATGCAATCTCACTGTAGTTTTCAGTCTACTGTACATGCCAATCATCCTATGGTAAATAAGCAAAACAATGAAAATCTTGACGTGGATCAAAAAAATGTCAAGAAACGACCACCAAAATCTTTTCAATGTACCTATTGTTCATGGCGAGGAGTTGACAGTTGGTGTTTACGTCGCCACTTGAACACACACATCAAACCATTTGCTTGTTCCCTTTGTGAATACAAGGCTGCTCGATCTGAGCGATTGGCTACCCACATATTGAAGATACATAAAAAACATGCATGCTGCAAATGTACTTTTCTGACAGATACCGAGAAGTTATTATGGACACATGTTAGGGAAAACCAGTGAGTATAGTTATTGACTATGATGTTACAAAATTTTTTATGCTAACCACAATTATGTACATATAAAGTTGTTGATATCTACAAAATAATTTTGTCTGGTCTGAAGATAAAATAAGGATATTTTCTTAAATTGTTTATAATTTTTTTTGGGTTAAAATGAAAAATGCTTTGCTTTAAATGAAGTAATTAACATTTGATGTTCTGACATATTGGAAAATATTATTGATTGTGGATGCTTCTGGATATTTTTTAGTTTAATGTAACAGTTATATTAATTATATTGTTTTGCATTTATTTTTTGTAAAGATTAATATAAATATATATTTTTTTAGTTTTATTTTTTGATGTTTTGGTTGGTTGTGTTGGTGATTGAGTGGAAGTTAGCAATACCTTACTGGGTCAAATGGTCTATCACCTTGATCACATGTTTTTATGAATATATAAAGTTTGTAGAAAACTAAAATAAATCCATATGTATAAACTCCTTTTAGAAAAGTAAATTTGCAAAGAAATTTAACACAAACTTGATGTAACAAACTTGTAAGATGACTAGATTTAATTGAATTACAGTTTTGTGTCATAGTAATATAATTAAGACTTGGTTCTCTATTGAACAGTTTGCTTTTGGGTATTTTTCTTTGAATACTTAGTGTTTGGAATTAATGTTGCATAATTCATAAATAAAAACATGTAAGAAGACTTCAAAAAACGTTGCTAATGTAACCAACATAAAGTAATGAGAAAGTTGATATAAGTGAAGAAAAATATAAAACAGTTGCTCTCAAATACAATAAATTGTATTTTTATTCATAATTGTTACACTTTGATACTAATGGCCTAAATAATAATTACTTAAGTTGATTGATTCTTTCTTTCTTTCTTTATGGTGGACAGCATTCACTCTTCAGATGCTACTTTGAAGTGTAGTCAGTGTAGTGATACATTTGATTCCCGATCAGACCTGGAAACACACTGTATATTAATCCATAAGAAATCTTTGCTAGAATGTTGTATTGATAACTGCGATTTTCGTACCACAGATATTGCAATACTTAATCAACATCGTCTGGAAAAACATGGTACCCATCGAGGTCGTAAGTATTATTTGTTCTCCATTTATTTCTTTATTTTCTATATTACTATAGGTATTTATAAAAGAATAGGAAATTGTAGGGTAAAAGTTTAGTATTTTAAGAAAGGACTATATATCTGCTTATAACACAGAGGAACATGAAGAATTATGCAGAGTTTTGAAAAAATTATGCATAAAATATCAGATATTTCTGCTTATAAAACAGAGAAACATTATAAGCATTATGCAGAGATTTAAAAATTATATGCATAGAGTAGAAAGAAGAGTAAATTCACAAAACTTCATTCTTTGGACAATAATAGTTGTTTAGTTTAACTGAATGTGCATGTGATCAGTCATCTAGTTCATTGGACTGCTTCCATATTGGAAAAGAATTGTTGACTATAGTTTTGAATGTACTGAGTGTATCTACACGACATGTAGAAGTGTTACAAAATCAAGACATGTAATCAAGATTGTTTATGAATTGGGGATGTCAGTCTGACAGGTCATGGTGGAAGGTAATGTTCATGTCAAAAATAAAAATACTTTTGTCCATTGTACAATTTGCATATTGTATTTGTATAACCTCTAGAACCTCCAAAATGTATATCTACAGTTTTTCCTGGTATTTACTCTCCTCTTCTACAAAGTATCTCTAAATCAGCAACATCAGACAAAATGAACAGTTCATAACTCTGACATCAAATACATAATATCATGTTGAATGGCTATCTGTGAAAGGCTATAGCATGTGCATTTTGACCTTTACCTGTATACATGCACATAGGGTTAACCTTACATGAATACAGTTGCCAAATAGTGACTAAGTTGATATAAAAGAAACTTGAAATGGGAGCTTTTAAAATTATATTTGGAATAAAAGCTAAATATTTGTGTGTGTAAGAAAGTGAATTCAAGTAAGAATGATTTTAATAAATTTCAAGCATATAGCAGTACAGTATTTGAAACAATGAGCTTTATTTCTCTGGTGAAAAAAATGATTATAAATTTCTGGATAAATGCATACGATCATAAAAAAAGCCATAAAATGTTCAAATCAGTATCTTTTTATTGTCATGCAAAACTGCCTAAATGGTTTACTTTGAATAGGAGTTAGGAAATAATTTCACATTTACAAGATAGAAATTCAATGAGATATCTACCTCATTTTCAAGACACTTATCATCCACTTAAGGTAATTCAAAAGAAATAATCATGTATCTATCTCATTTATTATTGATTTTATTCAAATACATTCATGTGGAAATTTGCTGATGAAAAATAACTAGTTCTGGAAAATACTGATTGTATTTTCCAATTTTAATGAATAATTTTGGTTAATACTAATATTAAATGAAATTCTGATGTTTCTTGAAATTAGAGAAAGGCTTTGACACGTTTTTCAGGTTTTAATAGTTTTATCATGTCATAGGTGTACTAAATTTTTTCCAGAACTGTTAAGCAGATATTGACATGTTTTCAAAATAGTCTAGTATTTTATTTTAAACATCTTCTCAGAAATGTACTGATTTTTTTCTTAAACAAATCAGCTCTCATACATCTCTTAGTTTTACCTTATCACCACTGTTTTAAAGGACATGTACAGCAAAATGGTCAGGATGGAAAATTGTCTGCTTGAAACTTAAGTCCTGGTAGCTCCATTGGTAAGAGCAATGTTCTCAGAATGCTAGTGTGAATTGAGGCTCCCTAGTTCAAACTCTGGTCAGATATCTTAACACCTGATACATTGTAACAGCATTAATAACAATTCATTTAATTTGACAACAAAGTATGTGTGAAAGTTCAGGATAGATATGATATGATGGACTTTATTAAACCTAATGTTAGGTTTGATGTCATAAGATGTTCAGTGTTTTCTCAATAGTTAGTTAAGTTAAATCACTTTATGATGCACCAAAGTTCACACGTAACAGGTGATGGCTTACACTTTTAGACAAAGAAAATATATACTATGACATACATTACTTACAACCCATGGGAACTAAGCTCCTTTTGCTGTCCTTTCCAGGTTCTCTGAAAGACATTTTGTGTTTTCTATAAAAGCAAAATAATTTTCAAGCAAATAAAATATTACCTATATCTAGTGTGGGCAATGTTTTTTGTTCTTTGCTATGAATTCCATGTTAAATGTAGTAATTCTCTGACATTTTAAAAGTTTGAATGTCTGTGCTTCAACAAATGAACAGTGAAGAACTGATGATCCTCATTTTCCAGCACTTGATGCTTACGATAGACTTTAACCCCCAGAATGCTTAAAATTGCAAAGGATCATTTCAGAACAATGTCCATAATGCCTTAAATGAGCAATATCTTTCTAACCCGTATGCATATGACTTTAAAAGTATGCAACATGCCCAGTGCCAGTGGACACATGCACTTACGTATCTGTGTGATAAATAAAAAAATATAAATACATACAGAGAGACTAAAAAATAAACACTTTTAAAAATAATTATATAAATTTATCCAATGTAGCTTGCTTCTAAGATAAAACAATAAAAATAACATTGCTAGTAATTATGCCTTACCAAACCACTGAGTATCTTTGATTGCCAGTAAAGACACAGCAGTAACTTCCAATATAGTGAATTAATTATTAATCACTTATGTCTGTTTTTCAAAACCCCATTTACAAAAGTGGGTTACTTTTGGCATCTGACATAAAGTTTTATGAGTAAAATGTTATTTTATAGTATTTGGATATCTGATTTCTGTGAAGTATATTGAATGAGTAAGGAGATGTATAGTAGACAGTGTTATACAGTCTCAGTTTCTAGCTACTACTTTAATGTTAGGCATATATGAATTACATGCATGCTTTACAAAATGTTTCTGAAAAATTAGACATTATCAAGACATAAAAACAATGATTCACTAAGATATAGCTATTACAATTTATTTAATACTTCTTTCAAAAAGCATGACTATTTGTATAGTGTAATGTATACCTTACCAACTTTTTATAGTTTCACTACTGATCATAATTAGATTAATTTTACATCTCAAATTATAAAAAAATCCAAGCTTATTTAAAGACTACAATCATACATATATACCTTACAACTGTTGGTCAAACTTATAACTACAAATATTACAAACAAATTAACATATCTTAAACTATTGAAAAAGAATAAATCATATGAAATCCGGTACTACAAAAAGGTATACAAGTTTACTATATCCACCTTTTATTGTAAATAAGTCAGCCCTATACTTATTAATCTCAGAAATAGTGGGTGTTATGTGTGTGTTAGTAGTATAATTGTAACATAATGTGTTGTAAACATAAGATCGCTTAGCCTTATTTGTGACTGGTCTTAAAATTGTTAAGTGTTAAGTGGTTTTTAAATTAGAATTTTGAACTGTATATATGCTTTCATTTTTTTGCTATTCATAAAAAGTTTTTAAGGACTATTTCATTGATTTGGTTTCTGACTTGGATAGTTTATTTATTGCATTGATTTTTGTATTTTGAGTTTATTAAAAAATCGTTGAATAAAATGACCTTTAAGTTAGCATGCTTATTTTGAAGAATAGTCAATTATATCAAGTCTATGTTAATATTTATTCATTAGTAATACTAAGTGTTTTGTTTTTTGCTTTCAGATATGGTAGATGCAGTTAATTTAAGGGAAAGCTTGATAAATATTTGAATGATAAAAGTTGGCTTTGAGTATTTTTAATGTTTAATTTAGTGGATAGGATGGTGTAGATGGACCAAAAGGTCCCTTATTGTCTTTTAATGCTAAGTTATGTTAAGAAGTTTTTGTTTTATCATTAATCTCATTTTTTCACATGTTAGTGTATTTATCTATTTTTATGTATGTAGCCTCAGTTTTGTTTATAAATTTCAAATTGTTGTATATTTTTATGAATGAACAAAAAGTAAACAAAAATAGTCTTTTTTTTCATACAAAGTAATAACAGACTCGTAAGGCTATAACTTTTCAAAATATTTGTGTAAGAATGAATTTTGTATGTTTTGTGACTATCCAGTTTTTCTGGTTTATTTTCTGTTGCTTTTATATATTGAAAATAAATTGTTAATGGCAAAAATGATAGAAAAATGTTTGTTTAGGAATAGGTCAAAGCTTTGAATCTGTAATTTTTTTTTCTATTTTAGGTTTTGTACTTATAAATGTGATACAAAATACAGGAGATAAAAAAGTTATATATTTATTGTAGTGTTTGTTTGTACAATACATTCATACAAAATTTCTTAATCAGATACTAATTTTAAAATACCAGCAACAGCTGAAATCAAAGCCAAAGTCAGTGTGAAAGAAAGAGATGAGACAGTTTGCCGATACTGTGGTTGTGAACTGATTGATGGTACTTCACTCAAACATCATCTACAGCTGTTTCATCAAGATAAAGAACAGATAAGACTGCGGACAACATCCGAGTATCCATACCAGTGTGTGGTGTGTGAATTTACCAGCACCACACAACAAATAATGATGGAACACATGAGAGTTCACTCTGGCTTAACTCTGCATTGCTGGGCAGAGGAAGGGTGCAACTTCTGCACCCCTTTTGATTCGGTTCTCCAGGAACATGTATTTAGGGAACATCAAGATGACGATTGCATCATCAGGTGTCCTCACTGTGGTTACCCATGTAATACTAAACAGTCTTTTGCTCAACACTGCTTGGAGGTTCATCATCCTTTAATCTGTCATTTATGTAATTCAGTGGAACAAAAGTTTTTTGTTTTTGGCTCCTACTCTGGCCAGCCTTTGACTGTTACAAAAACACAGTATCACAAACGAACTACACATTTTAAAGAAACTAGTCACAACAGACAATCACTTTTCCTTGATGAAGAGTCTAATGATATTTGGTGTGATCAACCTTGTCGACGGAAAAGGAAACAGTCATCACCACGTAAATTTGTTGATCCAGAAAGCTGTACAGAAAATAATCAATACAGACAAGCTATCTCAAATACATTCATGTGTTATCAAGCACACAATTATCCCAAAAGATCATTCTTGTATTCCTGCCAGCTGTGTCAAAACAGTCATGTAAAGCTCATGTCATTATCTCAACATTCTTTTCAGAGAGTATGGCATCGCCATGTTATGAATTTCAAATGTATTCCATGTGGCATAACATATAAACATCGTTATCAACTTTTCTTACATAACAGGAAGGCCCACAATAAGAATATAGCCTTTAGCATATTATAGTTATATACAACTGTTGTTAAGTTACTTCAGATTCTAAGATTATTTTACTAAATGTTAGGCAAATGTGCTAGGGGAAGCTTGCACATATAATATCTTTTATTACAGTTTAAAGATGGTTGAAGAGTCAAGCTATAGTGACCATCACAAGCTTTTGATGAAAAATTTGACCAATAGTCAAGTAGGTCAGATTTTTTGTCACATCCAATCTCTTAAGAAGAAAAGCACGAGTGTTTTCTTGGCTGTTATCTTGATTAATAGGGTTGTTTAATTTTTTAAAGTTTATATCACATGACTTGTGTGCAGTGTGATTGTAGTTGTAGTGGTTGTCAGACTTACTGATTTTAAATAATAATATCTTTAGCCTTGTGAACATTTAGAAGTTGTGCATGTGCTAGTACTCCTCTGTGCTGTAGTAAAATAAAAGTTCACTACTGAAATTAAACATTGTTTACTGTTTAAATGCAGTAAAAAAAATAATAGGATTTTATGAAAGATTGAGTTTTTTGTTTACAGAATGGATAGTAAGCACTAGATTTTAGTTAAAGGTTAAATTTTTAGTATACAAAACATGTTCATCAGAGAGTAAACATAAATCATGCTGAAGATTAAACTTTATTTACCCATGTAAAAAATGTGTTGAAGATTAAACATTATGTTAACAATATAGTTTAAAAATTAAGTAATAGAGCATTGTTGAATGTTAAGCTTCAAGTTAACTAATATTGCTTGACTGTTAAAACATCTTAACTTTAAAAGGGTAGTAATTTATTAGAACAAAATTTGGTTAAATACAAAATGTTTTTTTTTTATATTTTATTTTACCTTAATGTAGAACTATTAAGAAATATTTCTGCTGAAGACTCAGCATTTTGTTAAGTACAACAAAACATCAATGTGTTGTGAAGGAGTTTAACTAATCTTTTATTGTATAGTAAATATCCACAGTAAAAGAAGTTACAGTAAGTTATGGTACTGATTGATTAAGCTAAACAACCTTGAATTATTAACTAATAATGAGCTATCATAATGAAAGTAGTTCGATTATTTGGACAGTTGAAATAATCACAAACACCAATTTCATTTAGTTGATTATTATCTTGACATTAATCAAATTCATTGAAATTTTACTTAATTAGTTATTTTATGTGACAGCAATTGATGTATTTGATGCTCATAAGTAATCCATTTTATTAATTGTATGAGTTAATTGGCAAGTTCTATTACAAAAATAAATATATAGTTAACTGCATAGGTGACAAAGGTACCAAAATGAAAGAAGAGATTAAACAATTGCCAATTTTTTTATATATTTGAATTGGATGATGTTTCGACTGGCACTCTTTGTCAGATCATACGGCTTACAACCAAGCTGTACAATCTGACAAAGAGCACTAGCTTGAAATGTCATCCTCTTCAAATAAAAAATAAAAAATTTGGCAATTGTTTAACCTATACTCTACCACAAAGTGTACACAGTTTAGTATTAAGATAGATCTCATTCTTGAATGGCAAACTTTACTGATTCTAAAAACAGAAATTAAACAAGTGAACTTAGTAGAAGATTAAAATTTATTCAATTTACATTAGAAAAAATAACCAGATAGTTCAATTTTTGTAAATATTGATGAATTTGAAGAAAAAAATTTGCTTTGTTTGAAACAAATTGTTTCATTTTGCTAAAAAAAAATGCAAGCTTATAATTATGCATTTTTAGTATCAGAACTTAGTTTACATGCATGAAATTTGTTGAAAGATAGACTTTTTATTTTTTTTCAAAGATCCTTTAATGATTAGACTTGAAATAAAAATATTTCATTTTCAAAAGATTAACTTTCTGTTTTTTTAATGTATAGATTTTTTAAAATAATCAATTATATTTATTTATTACAAATTTTGCATCAGAAGTTCATTTTGAAGTCCAAAACTATGTAGTGTATATAATTTGGACAAACATTCAGTCTTCCAGAAATTAGTAACAATTGTCAAACCTTTACAGAACTGGATCTCATTAATTGTTTTATTGGGAGTTTTGGATATTTATTTTTGGTTTCTAGTCAACAATAGAATGTTTGTGCACTACTGTAGAGCCAATTATGTTTTGGACAAATTTCTGTTGGTTTTCTTATAATTTAATGTCAAGCATTTTCTCCAACAATTTGTTTGAGTTACTTTTCTACAATGTTACTAAATTAAGATCAAGCACTTTTCATATTATTTTGAACTTACCCTGGATATATATATATATATGATTTATACTAACTTAAATTGGATGTATTGGTAGGAATATTCCATGCCTTTTCTCATATTAGCTTGCCTACATTAATGTTTTGGTATTATTATTACTATAACCAATGACATTGAACAGTTCATATACCTTATAACAATGCATCTAAGGCAGTGATTCTGAATGTGCGGTGCACGCCCCACAGGGGGGGCAATTTTAAAATGTGGCAATAAGAAAAGTTTTTCATTTGGATGTGAAATTTTGGTAAATTTCTAAATTTTACATTATAT
>NW_013665660.1:959400-979623 GCF_000517525.1 Limulus polyphemus
TACCTTTTCAACACCAAATTTGTTTTTATATTAAGGGGCATCAAATTTTTTGAGGTGTCCAGGTGGGGCATGTAGCAAAAAGGTTAAGAACCACTGATCTAAGGTTTTGATTAAAGATGTCATGAAAGAATGCTATTCAGCATCACTTGATGTTGAATATTTAACTCTTAATGAATAACTGCTGGGGAAGTTCATTGTGAAATACCTTTTTAAATTAATTGTTATTAAGGTTAAACATGGAAGCACTCAGTACATAACTGGATCAAGGTATACAAAATATTTTTATTTCATACTGATGAACTTACTTTAAAAGTAAAGAAAATATTAAAGTATTTACAGGGCATTCATTTTTTAAGTGATAAACCTGTTTAGGATAAAGAAATTTGAACTTTAGTAAAAATTAAAATAATTTTGAACTCAGTGTGTTTTTTATCTTTCAACTTTTTGAAAATTTACATTTGATGCAATATTAGTTCTTGTAACTTTGATTTTAAGTATTTTTCAGAATGGAAGATTTCAAACAAATACATTTTGCCTTTATGCTTGTATAAACTTTTTGTGTAAAGTATACTTCTGGAGAATAATTTCTGTTTTCAACAAATAAAATGTATCATCTGATATTTCATAGTTAGTTTTGATTATTAAGTCTAAAACATTAAGATTGCAAAATTTCATCTCAAATGATGTTTTATTTGTATGAAATTGAATTCAAATCGTTAATTAGTTGTTTAAGTCTTTAAATACTACTATGAGCAAATTTTTGTGTAAATATTAAGTTATTTATATATAGCCTTACACACTTGAAAATATAACCAAACTTTCACCAGTTCTTCATGAAACTTTGTTTATTTACAATATAGGCCAAGAACTTGTATAATTTCATAACCTAAGGTTATATTAAGAGCATAGAGATTTCATAGTTTTTCAAATTTATGTTATTCTAATTGTGTAAGCTTACCAGCATAAAACATAAATACATGGTAAACACTGTGTGTCATTTGTGTACATATATGCAGTTAAAACATTATTATAGTTCTTTCTTTTCTGTTTTCTGATCAAATTTAAAATTAACATGAAAGATTGCAATTGATTTTTGTTTATAGTTTGTATTTGATATTTGTTTAATTCAACATATGTAGTTTTGAGTTTGTATATATTTTTGTTCTGAATTTTATTTGGAAAACAACACAATAATTTTCTTTTGACACTGTTATAACTTAGATCTTTGAAATCTGTTTAAATTATTATTTATCAAAATGTTGAACTATGGTTTTTGTTTAAATCGAACTTATTATGGTGGTGATAGAGCACAGTTAGTGTTATATCTGCAGTTTGAATTTTAGATTTTGCATCAATAATCATTCTTGCGCAGCTTTATGGTACACGAGTCTTTTAAAATGAACAAACATCCAAATAACATACATGTAGGTATGGAGTTTTTCTGTGTTCCTGTATATGTGTAGAGTTTACTAAGGAATAATGCACAATGAGCACAGAGTTTGAAACATTAGCACAAAATTAACTGTAGTTTAGATGCTTTAACTACAAGATAATGTGACTGTATTCCTTCTGGAATTAATATTCCTACATGTTTTGAACTAAATGCACCGCTGAAAGCAAAACTGACATGTACAATATCTTGAATTATTATAAAAAGTGCAAAGTGGTATCAAAGTGTATTTCGGATAATATTTTGTATGTGATATCTAGTGATACCACAAGAGAGTTTGATAAAATATTGGCTAATAATTTGTTTTTGTGAGTTTATTCTACTATTCTGTTAACAACTTTAAAATGTTTACTGTTTTGTTGAATAATATGACCAAACATCAAAACATTTTAAGAGAACTGTGCAATTTTATCATTCCTATCAATTTTTGTTGTAGCTGTGATTCTTTAATCTTGTAACTCTTGCAAATGCTTCTTAGCTCCCTTTACACTAGTCTGTATATGTAAGCAGAAATAACAAATTTGTGTATTATGTAATGTGAACAATGGTGGTCTACTTCATGTAAAGGGGTAGAGATTATGGGAATTTTAAAAGCTAACACTGTGATACACTGGCTATTTTACAGATATATATTGAATAACCTTACATAGACTGCTTCTGGACAGGTAATTTCATCTTGTTTTATCAATGAAAATCTTCCAAATATTGGTAAAACAGGTAAATGATTTTCACATTTTCAACTTGGATAAGTAAAGTAACATCTTTTAAGATGTTGTTAGAAGTTATTTAGTTAATAAGAATGGTTAGAAGTAAACAGATTCAAAGCAAATGTAAAATTTTCTTTTTAGATAAAGTTTCATATTTGGAACAGGGGCCATTTAATGTTCTAGATTGCCGGTAAGCATTTCACTACACACAGCAATATTAACCTGTCATTCACATTCTATGATATAGTAGCTTTACATTTGTTTTGATGCATAACTTTCTTGGTTGTCAAAAAAATATAAACGTAAACTATGGCAGACTTGTATTCTAGAGTAACAAGTTATTTGTGGTTTAAAAAGTAATTTACAGACATCATTTAATAAGTGAAGAATTACTGCAGGATGATGATACTTCAATCTATGTAATTTTTAAATTGTAAAGTGGTGATTTTTTTTCATTGTTTACAGCATAAATTGGTAAGAAACATAATATCAAAATTTAAGATTTTGTATCATACATTGTAGCCTCAGTTCTCTGAATTATACTGCATTGAAAAAAAATATAGTAGTGCATAGAGCATTAGAAGCCACCAAATCATTTAGAAAGTGATTTGTTAATACAAACAAGACTTCATTAATGACAGATAACAAGTGTTTTCTTGTGAGTATTAATTATATGATTTAAATTTTGTTTATGACACAGGTGAAAAGATCAGAAATAATCTAGTGTAGTAATGTAACAGCATGAGATTTATCTTTTGGTTTCATTGATTTATTTTGTGTATGTGTGTCCTGCAGGAGGAAAGAAATACAACGATATACATATGAGATGGTCCAGATATGGTACTGCATAAACTCCTGTGTAGTTCCTTAATATTTTACTTGTAGATATTATCTATCTTAGGGGTATCATACCCAAAGCAAGTTAATATTTTCAAAGGGTGAATAAAGCATAGTCTTATCTAATTCTGCTTATCAGTTCATGCAGGAAAAACAGAAAACACAAATTTTCAAGTAACACTTCCTTTTCTTCATCAAATCTTCCATCCTCAGCATCTCAATATCCTTTTAAGAAAGTCTTACTCAATGATAAATGAAAGATTATAGAGTAGCATACCATTTCTGGGCCTTTTTTGTATGTAAATACATATGTTAAATTACTTGATGCCTCTTAAAACATATTTCTGAAGAATCATGATTCTTGAACATTATAATTTAGTGACTGGTGGATAAATAATTCTGGTTGTACTAAATGAATCAGTGATAAGAGGACATAACCAAGTAAACTGTAACATGACTTGTTTAAACAAATATAAAAATTCATTTAAGAGTGTTTATAGTGAATAGTGCAATTGTCGTTATTCACTACCTCTTCAGAAATGTAAAATAGAAACAGTATGTATATTTCCTGAGAATTCTTAAGCCATAAATTTGGTGACCAGCATTACAGATTGATGTAATGAAGAAATGTACTTATACTTGAGGAATTTTTTGTAAAGATTACTATTAACATTTACAGGTAGGACTTTTTTTCTTAAAGCTGGCAGAAAATTGGTCATTAATGAAAAGATGGGAAAGAATCTTTGAACTTGAAGTCACGTATAAACTTTTGAAAAAACTTGGTTTTTTAAATTTTGTTTTATAAAGTGTCCTGTTTACTTTTAATGCTTTTGTAAGAAGAGTTTTCAAGACACTCTAATTCTTCACTGTTTTATAACTGTCCTACTGTTGTTAAAACTTGTTACTTTATGTATAGAAAAACTGTGTTTTAAGTTAATAAAATTTCACATGAAACAAATCTTTCTGATATCTTTCAGTTCTATAGTCTTAATAGCATTTGCATTTTTTCAAATTCATGTAAAATTACACCAACTCCACCGTGCTTTTGACCATCATCAGACAGTTAAATCCAACATTTGTATAAAAAATTCTGTTAATGAATGATTAACATTTAAACTTGGTTGTAACAAATGTATGTTTATCATTTCTTTTGTTTTCAGAGTTCCTAGGTCTTCAGTGAAACATTTTGCATACCATCACAATCATTGACGTAATATCTGTAGTCTCTTGTCTACTGTTGATCTTTTATATGTGAGGAGAGACATCACACAATTAGTCCTATATAATAGAGATTGCATTATGAACATGTAAATTCTGAGGTGATACACACCTGTTCACACAGAAAGTTATCTTTCTCATGCATCTTCCTTAGAAATTTGCATGCCACTAGCTTTCAGGCAACTCCCACCTAAACTCACGAGTTTTTTGTGAATTGCATTACTGCATAATGACATTATTATGCAGCAAAAGCCCTCCACCAACACTTATGTAGCAATTATGGCTTATGGAGGCACATTCTCTTGGATTATGTGGCAGCTATTTTGAATAGGGTAGTGGATTTCCTTATGCTGCCAGGAACTCCAGCTCCAGTTCTTTCTTTAGGAATTACTTCCCCTTGTTTTTGGGGTGAATGAGGAAGATGTATTAGATTGTTCCTTCACCTGCTTAAGCTTTGGAAACTTCTGTAACTGTGGAAGAGAAACTTCAACTTTCTCACATTATTTGCCCTTGATTTATCCTTTTATTTCTTCTGTATTATATTTTTCTTCGTGTTCCCTACTTCTTAATTCTAACCCTAACTCATTTTGTTTACTATTCCTGGACTACTTATTTTTCTGTGACATCAAGCCTCACTCTTTATGTCTATTTGCTTCTTATTTCCTTGATTTTAGTCTTTCTCAATCCCCTTTTGCAATTCTTATGTTTGGGATTGCCCTTACCTGGGAGAAGGGGTTTGGACTATTGGCATTAGTTTTGCCCTCCAGTACCCACTACTCCTGTCTTTATCTGATCATTTTTACCACACTCCACAGTATCCCAGTGATTATCATTCCCTTCACATCTCCACTGTGGCCATTCCACTTTTACCATATCTGAGGATTGTTGGGTAAGGATACTCTTCTATCTTAAGTTTGACTTCTTTCTTCCTTTCTTCAATCCCCTTGCCTAGCCCCTTTCTTTGCTCTGAAGTTTGGTGGTATTCCTGATTTGATTCAATCATGGTATGAGCCTGCCCATTATCAATCCTCACTTTTGTACATTGTTTCTACACTGTCCCTAACTCTACCTCCATGTTTGTACCTTGTCTTACTCCTTAATTCCCCATTTTTGATTCCAAACTTCCTCCTTTACCCGACGTCAGACTCGTTGAATTCTTCAGTGATGTTTCTGCAGCATGGGGTCCTGTATGTTATAGTTTGAACTCCTGTGGTTACACTTTTCCATCCACACTCGGGTTTTTCTACTTTTTACCACAGACTGTTTCTCCCATTCACTTCCTCTTCTCCTTTCTGCCCTCATCTTGTTTTCTTTCTCCATCCATTCCCATCTGTCCAATATCTATTTGACGCTGTGTTCATCACCTCTTCCACCAGTTTCTTGCTCCCACTCAATATCCTATTCACTAAGGGTGGGTAGAGGTTCAACTCATTCTCTGCTGAGATCAGATTTTTTCTATCTGCCTGCAAGCTTGAGTTTAAGTATTTGGTGATCATGGCTTCATGAGGACTGTTTATCCCTGGGTCACACACATGTGTACCTTATCTGTTTGTCCTTGTACACTTAACAAGATCCTTTGACCTCAATGGTCCTCCTTTCCCTTCCTCAATTCTAATATTTGTATGAATGCTGGATTGATCCAATATCACCTCTCTGTGTTCCATTACCTCCACCCACAAAGGTAATACATCTCTTCACCTATGCTTCCCCCTCTTTTTGGGGAGCATCCCAGAACATCAGTTTTACATCTGGCACATGGACCTTAGACTAGTCTCCTTTTTCCATATCTACACGCTCAAAATTCTGATAGACTGTTGAGTATGATCCCATTAATACCTCTCCTAGTGCATCATTTCCTTATTTTCCTTTCCACCAACTCCTTAGCTCTTCCTCAGTTAGCTGCTTTGGGAAGAATCTAATCCAGAACCTCTTGCTTTCAAACTCTGGATCTTCCTTCTTGGATCAATTCTTCACAGGTTGTTTTCCTTGCCTGTTATGTACTGGGTAATATGAACCAGACTGCCTCTCTTGGTTGGTCTGGGTTCTACTTGCAGAATGTCTCTTCTCCACCAGTTTCCATTGGAAGTGCTCCCTTGGGGACTCCAGTCATTGTAGCCTAGTCAACCTTCTCTCATTCATGCTTCCTCTTTTCCAATCATCTGTTCTTCATCCCTTGGCTCTGGTCTGGTCTTATACATGTCCTAATGCTCTCTCACCTTTGCAGCCTTAACCTTGGGTCCTGACCTTAAATGAAGACATTCTTTGTTATTTTGTCTTGGTGGTACCCCTCTGGCTGGCTTAATCTTGGATTCCTCTTCTATGCCACCTGGTGATCCAACATCCTCTTTCCCTGTCAATTATACACTATTGCTTCAGCATCACAGGATCTTGTCCTTCCACCTTCATGTTTTAATTAGTCGGGTCCATCGCTTGTTGAACCAGACTTTCCCATCTGGTAATCCTTTCATTTCCCAATTCCAGGCATCATTCATCATTTTCCCTGGTCGTTCTGCCCAGGTGGGGGAATGGCTTTTGATGTTGGCCCATCTATTGCCACCTTCCTCCTAATTGCACTACAGTTGGACATCTCCATTTCCTTTACCAGGCTGTTCTACAGGGTTTAGCTGTCTCTGCCTTGCCTGTTATTGAGTGGCCTTTTCTTCACCATTTTACCTGCTCAATGCTGCAAAGTTTCCTTCCCTGCTTTCTCCACCTTGTTCTGATCCTTCCTTATCTATAGACACACTCACTCTGTTCCTGTGCCTTATCAGAACATCAGTGTCATCCTGAATGTTCCTACCTGTGCCTATTTGAGCCATTGGCAACCTGCAACTTTTACTGCCTTCTCTTCAGACATATTCCTCTTTCTTCTTGCTGATGGTTGCTGTTGTTCAAATATTTGTGCTAATGACTTGTCACATACCTTTTCCATTATCTTCATACTTTTATTTCTCCATATTGGTCCTACTTCTCTAGGTCTTTAGACACTTGGGGAGGAGACCTCTACCTTTCTCCTATCCCGTCTTTTTTTCACTCTTCTAAGCTTGTTCGGAGTTGAACAGATTTTTCTGTCCTGTTCGTGCCATTCTTTGCTACTTAACTTGTACCTACCACTTTCAGGGTTTCCATATTCCACTCTACATTCCTCTACAAATCTTCCTCTGCCTTTATTGGTATGGCCTGCCAAGTATTTTGTTGAGTCTCCTCCTCATTGAAGGTTGTTGCTTGCAGATGGTCAGCATTTCATCTCATTGGATTCATCACCTCTCTTATTCTCTCACTGATTATTTCCAACAATTGCTTGTTTGGGCAGATGAGTACATTTGCCTTTGGTTTATAGCATTTGCTTCCAGGATCGTGCAAGGTGGCTGGTGGTGTATCGCAAGGTATGCTTATTTCCCCAAATTCCACATCAAGCCAGGATAACAGAACACACTCATACCATCTGCCCTAGATCCATATATATACCCACTTTTGAGATGGGTTGTTCCGCAAGATCACTTGGGGTATCCTAACGGGATATTCTGATATCAGTCTACTGTCTGATCCAGACCATAACTATTTCATGGACTATCATGGAATAAGCCAGCACCAGCAAGTGCTCTGCCTGCTTCCCTGGCTCATGCTTGCTGTCTTTTCAAAATAGGTTTAAAAAGTCACCCATTGCACTGTCTTCAGTAAATGACCTTTCTGGCTGAAACAGGACTGATGGGGATCTGGGAACTTTATTTTCTCCAGGTCTCCACACTGTGAATTCTTTCTACCCCCTTTTTTCTTTGAGTGGAGCAGTTCTACCATTTACCAGTTCCTAGCTGCTGGAATGGTGGACAATGGAGAACTCTAACTGTTTGGGACCTAACAACCGAAGGCTAAACAAGAGGTGCCAATCAGTGGAATGTTGGGTGGTGGTGACACTGTCAGAGTAGTGCAGGTCACCCCTCATATACTTAAACCAACAGCATGCCAAAATCATTTCATATGCTACTGCGCCCTCCTCCTGCCATCTGCATCTGTTCAGTAGAGTTGAGGCAAGCACATTACAAGAGTTTGCCCTCCCCCTGCAGCTAGGGACTGTTCAGTAGAGTTGAAGTGAGCCCACACACTATACACATATGCCCTTCTCCTTACTTACTAACAAATCGTGCTCTCCTCTTTCTACAGCAGATGACTGTACAGTTGAGTTGATTTATGCACTCTTCTTATTACGTACTTTATATCAGGACTTCTATGCCCTCCTCTTGCAGCTGGTGTCGGTCCAGGAGTCTGATGGTAGAGTTGAGAAGAACACGCACTAATAATTCCTGTACCCTCCTCCTGCAGCTGGTGTCAAACCAATAAATCTGATGGTAGGGTTGAAGTGAGCACTAGGTATGATCTGATCAAACCCCAACCATGCTACAAATATTGGCTCTCCGACCTCTTGTGTGCAAGAACTCAGACGGTCATGTTCTTATTCTGCCCAACATATGGGGCTTGTTTGCTTTTTCCTCCCTTCCAATCTGGGCAAAGTGTATACCCCAAAAGAGATGAGATGCTGTCTCCCATGAGTGTGTTCTTATGGAGCCCCTGCCATCGGGAGTCACACTCCATGGATTTCCCCCAGACACTTTCTGAACAGAGCTCATGTAGGTAACTTTTGCAATAGTTCCTCCCCCATATTAATGTGGGATTCTAGCTTTCTGTATAAATAGGTGTGTATTGCCTCAGAAGTTAACATTTTCTGTACCTGAAAATGTATTTCTGATATATACTTACCTCCTAACACACTTCCCACCCTTCCAATTTAGTATTCCTTGCCTTGTCATAGAATGAAGATCACAAGTGCAAAATTGTAGGGGGGGGAGGTAGTGTGCAGGAAGGCTGTGCCATCTTCATAATGGTGGAGGGCTTTTGCTGCATTAGCACACTTCACAAAAAATCTCATGAGTTTAGGAGGGAGTTGCCTGAAAGCTAGTGGCATGCAAATTTCTAAGAAAGATGCATGAGGCTAAAGGCTATTGGAGAAGATAGCTTTCTTTGTGAAGAAGTGAGTATCTATCGGAATTATATTTTCATGTAAGGAAAATGTTAACTTTATAAACTCCCCGTGACTGCTGCAGAAAATGTATTCTACCCTTAAATCAGAAAAACTTTTCTATTTGCAGTAGGGGCTTATAGATGATTTTAAAATAAATGTCTGGGTAAAGTGGTTATATATTTGTTGAAGTTTCTTTCTTACTTAAAATTGATGAGATCCAATTATATACACAGGTAATTTAGCTACAACAGATTTTGGGGTGTAGAAACATTACAAAAAAATAGTTAAAATTTACTTCTTAACATCAACTTTATGTTTTCAGTTTATTAAGTCCATACTAGTCACCAGATAAATGGAAGGTACAAAACACTAAATTACAAATTAAATTATTTTTATATGCAAATGGTATAAAACTATTGAAATTAAAATACAAGCCAGTACAAGTAAAACAGTTATCAAGGTTAATTACTTATAAATCCAAAATGGGTACTTAAGGTTAATCTTTTAATGCAGCAGTGAATTTAATATTATTGTTTACCATTAAAATACTCCACGTTAAATTCTTGCAGATAATTTTCAAGCCAGAGTTTTTCATTGTGACTTAAAAACAAATGACTAAACCTGATGCTAAACTTGAACCCCATAATAGCTCCTTCAATTTCATCACAACTTTGTCTATTTAGTAGCAAAATGTAATAATTTTTTTTAGAAACATCCTTGTGCATCCCTTTTGCTAAATTTGTTTCAGAAGTATATATTCATATTTAAGAATTCTATGTCAAAACTACAACAAACAACTGGTTCCTCAAAATGTATTTCTTTAGGAAAAGTTAAACTATCTTTAACAGTAAATTCGTTACTAATATAAGAAATTAAAAACTCATTCAAAAACCCAGCTTACACATAATTATAGGTGCCAGTGTATGAAAAAAAAAAGGTTGGATGAGGTAATAGGTTTAGTCAATCCATACAATACCAGGTTGTGACCTCACTGTATGGATACTATCATAAATTTTCATTTGTAATAGTACCCAGTTTCTTTAGTTGAAGTAAAACCTTTACAATTTGCCCTCCTCTTGAGTGGTAGGGTCTGTATCTAAACATTTAAATTTACTTTCATTGGATAAGATGTTGTGCACCTTTTTAATATCATCTTCTTTCATTTACATGACTAACCCATTTCCTTATTTGGTTTTAGTTGACAAAGTCCTTTGATGAACACAAATGTTTTAAAACTTCCCATTTTTCTTAAGTTATTTCTAACATTTTTTTAAATTGAAAAGACTCTCCACTAAACAATATTATTATTACATTAATTACTTCTGCTGTAACTTTTTAATATGAAGCCTGTAAGATACTACTAAATGCCAGTAACCTTAATAATTGTGTGTTTCACTCCCGTGAAACTTTCATTCAATACATTTAATGTTTCAACATCAAACATACTTTATGTACTTCTATGAACATTTTCTTACTTGCAGCATTCATGTTACTTGAAAAACAAAAATTGGCATTGAAATCTCGACATCTTAGGTGAAAGCTCCAACATTAATTATTTGTGTGTGTGTGTGTTTGAATACATATATAATTATTATATAGCAGTGGCTATTATAACAAGCTAGAAGAAATTCACACTGATACTTTGTCAGAAATCACAGCATCTTAGGTGAAAGCTCCAACATTAATTATTTGTGTGTGTGTGTGTTTGTATACATATATAATTATTATATAGCAGTGGCTATTATAACAAGCTAGAAGAAATTCACACTGATACTTTGTCAGAAATCACAGCAGCTTCTGAATAACTTTATTATAATTTCAGAAAAGTATTTATTTATCATTCATTGTCAATTAGTGGAGTTTAAAGCAACTGTAAAGGA
The DNA here is from genome assembly GCF_000517525.1 of Limulus polyphemus. Lineage (NCBI taxonomy): Eukaryota > Metazoa > Arthropoda > Merostomata > Xiphosura > Limulidae > Limulus > Limulus polyphemus. Next base: position 970,510 of record NW_013665660.1, read on the forward strand.
CCATGAGAGTTTCCTAAATGACATCATATTCATTAAACAATGCATAATGATTTAATAAGCACCTAGGCCTAGACTTGGATTAACTTTTTTTCATTCACACAGAATTGTAAAACACCATAAATATAATTCATTTTCTTTCAAATCATTTAATTACTTATGTTATTGAAGCTTTATATATTAACTGTTACAGCATGGTAACATGGAGAGTATATACATAATCTTTGTGATAAAGAAGATTATGCTATGATAAAAATATGCTAGTTTAATTTCTGTAATAATAATACATAAGATTGGCATTAATTTTAATAAAAACTGTATTAAAAATGCACTACGTTTAATATAAACAAATTTCACTGCATAAAATAAAACTAGTCTTGTAATTTTTTGAAAATCTGTATTGAAAGTTAAATTTACTACAAACCAAGATATAACAACTTCACATGTCATCAATCTGATCATCAATGTTTATTAAGTCATAGAACTTCTTTATAACATCTATGAGCATTATTTTACATTAAAAAAAGTGACCAAAGTTTGGAAGAGTTTTAACAAAGAATTATGTAAGACAACTAATATTCTCTATTCACCATAAAGGTTTAATTTTTTTACAATAACAAACACAATGTCAGCTTTTATGCTTCATCAAGATAGTTCTCAAACAGGTAACCAGAATTTGAATATATTCTTACCCAAATTACTTGTTAGTTGTGATATTCAAGTATCTTGTGTATCATATAGAAGTAAATATATTCCACAGGCAATTGTAGGACAATTCCTAAGCCTAAGTGTTATATTTCTACTCAAGTTACATGCATTAATATGAAGGCAGTCAGTCTCAGAAGGGATTAACAGGAAAACCAGTATGAAAATGAAATTCCTAACAATTCTTGGGATTTTTGAGAAGCTTTTTAAAAAGCATTCATGGCTTTGTTTTTCAGAAAGAACTTGCACCTACCAGTGAGAATTTTAACATATACAAGATCTACAAAGTATCAGTGCCATTACATAATCATCTATTAAAAGGCAATAAACATACTGCATAGAGTTTATGAGCATATATGAATAACGAGCATTCACTCCAAGTTATCACAAATCAAATAAAAGAAAGACAGTGTGTTAAATATAGTTTCATTGCATTAATCTTTTATACAAATTAATTAGTTAATATATCTTAGCATTACAAGTTATTTTGTAGTAGTATGTCACTGAAGTCACATCTTTTATTTATTTCAAGAATTAGGGTAAATGAACAAACTAATGACATAGAAACTAGATGAACACTAAAAGATGCAATAGAATGAAACATAAGTTCTAAAATATTTCTGAAAAAACAGTAAAATATGTGTATGTATGGCAGTTTTGTAATACAAAGACTTTTTTAACATAGGTGTGTTATTTTACTTGAATTTCATATGGTATCATGTATGTATATTGCTTCTACATACATATATGATATTTTGTTTACTTTTTAGACTTATAAGTGAAATAATACAAGCATTGGTTTTGTCACCATATATTTCCCACTTTTTTTGTCCTTATTAGATAGATTTGTAAAATGAGATCCTATATTTTTTAACAATATTAAAAATTTGGCAACAAATAATATGATATTTAAGACAATCCACAGTTATGTCCCTTATAATTGAGAAATAAAATAGCTTTACTCATATCAGAATTAATTTAATAATTTATTTGTTTTTAAGTGCAAAGTTACACTGTCCTTTGCCCATTGAAGATATCAACATCTGAATTTTAGCATTATAAGCCCCAAGACTTACTGCTGAGCTACTGAAGAGGGGGGGGGGTATACCTAGTTACCTCTTTTAGGAGTTAACACAACATTGGTTGATTGAATATAAGTTAGATTTTATGGATTGACAGACAAAGAAGAATACGAGTTGGTGTTATCTCTTCACAGAGGAAGCTTGAACACTTGAGTCTTAAAAATTATACCCTTTTATGCACTTTGTCTTCATCAGTCAATAGAAGTTCCAAGCCTTATAACTTCTACGCTACTTTCAAACCACTCTCATTATTATTTGACAATTTAACCACAGGGAAAATTATACAAAATAAATATCTACAAATCTACATCTTTGGTTACATAAAATCTATGCAGGAAATTAAACTAATATTGGACTTTTCTTAACGTCCCATTAAAAGATATATATAGAATTATGCTGGTCTACTGGGAAGGTTTCTAAATATTTATTAATACAGCTATGACTATAGTTATAAAACTCTGAAGAAGAAAATTGGTCTAAAGCTTTTTTAATCTTGCTCACATGTGAAGAAGGGGGGGGGGTATTATGACTTTTTATGTCTATTTTCATGTCATTCTGCGTTTTTAATGAATGGCATACATATGAAACGTGTTAGATGTAATTCTTTTATATGTTTTTGCACAACATCAATAAGCACTTGCAAAATAAGTATCATATGTGGTATGCTTAATTAGTCTATTCATTAGTGAATCACAAGGGTGACTGGATTTTTGGCAGAATCTGCCATATTCTTCACAACATTTACTAAAATATATTAAAACTGCAATAATGTTACAAGCATTTTTGAGTACTTAAGCAGCAATAATCATGAGCTTCAAAATGAAATCCTGCAAATCTTAGGGTCCAACTGTATGCACGACATCTCTCTTCCCTGATAATAAAAATACACTTTAATTGAATTATCCAACCAAATGGCTGTAGTGCTTAGGTTTGACAACAGGTGGTATTGGGATGATTTTGTTGGGAAATTTTCATATTCTTCTCACTTACAACTTTTCATCTTAATGTTGTTGTAATCTTACGAATTGGTAGCTCTTTCTCAATATTCTGAAAAACAAAAATCAGAAAAATATAGTACTAGAAAAAACCAGTTAAGATACATACAGATGCAAGAATAATACAAAAATTAACTATCAGGTAACTTATCAAAGTTATAATGTATTTATAGGTTAGTTATAAACAATTTTAAAATAATATCTTTAAGATATGTATAGTTGGTATTTCCTGAGCTAACATTAAAACACTGCTGCTATTACTGGATCCACATGTAAAAGTTGAAATATACAGAATGACTTAAAAATAAGAAATTATTTGTATGCTGAGAAAATCAAAGTGATGAATTAATTTATCAAAGTAAAAAATAAAGACATGTAGTTAAAATATTTATTCCTTTCAATCCAAAATGTCATCAAAAACATAAAACTAGTTTCAGCTTACAGATTGATATGCTGTTATATTTAAACAAAGTTTTTTAATGTAGGCAGTTTGCATGTTTTTATTGTTACTTTTTGTCTTTAAATAAAACTTTATTCAATTCAGTGACATGTTAAACAGAAATAATTTTCACATCTAAAGTTCAAAATCAAAGTCATTTAACACTTTAACACAATTTCACCATTAACATTAGAAAAATTATGAAAACTATTTTCCCAGATGTTTAAAAAAATAAACAGTTCAATTTTCCATTAAGAAAATCTAAAAAAATTGTTTTTGGTATAGGAGAGAAACAACTAAAAGATTAAAATATGCATAATATTTATCTTGTGTTAATCCTCACATTGCCAGAAGTGTTAATTGCAATAAAAATTATAATAGAATTTTTTTCACGTTACCGGCATATTACTGAAATCCAATATTGAACAGTGGACATACATGTCAATATTACTTGATGGAAAAAAAAATTTCCTTATAAAACAAATGTTTCACATAATGGAACAGAATTGACACAAAATGTCTTGTATAGTTGCTGAGGAATTTACTGAATACCACAGGCTATATGCATAGATGTCACAATACTATTTTTTTTCTTGAACTCGTAAATCATTTCCTTTACTCCATGTTATTGGACCACTACTTTTCAGGCAACAAACAATCTAGTAGTACAGTAAGCAAGTTTTGTAAAAAGTAATATCTATACTAACACTACCATAGTATGATATATTATTACCATCAGTCATCACATGTTTTAATTACCTCAGTTAACACCAGAACATCACCAGTCGTGTAAGAATCAGAAGATCTTACTTAAGGCATTGTATTGTTCAATTCATCCATCAGTCAATCAAGCATCTTTTATTGGATCAATTACCACAACGGTATTGTAAATTAATACCACGTAAACATTTTGCACAATAATTCAGTTAACACCAAAGTACAGTGCTTTATCACTACCAGTTGAACAAGCTTAACTATAAGAATACTTCAGTTAACTTTGCAGTACAATGCAGTTCACCTGCCATTCAAGCAAGTATATCTTTCAGAATACTTCAGTTAATGTCACTGTAAATTACTACTAACAGTAAAAAAAAAGCATCTTTAATACCACAATATATACTACAACACTGTACTTTATTACCACTAGTAAACCAATTATTTCTGATACCTCAGTTAACAACACAATGCTGTACATTAGTATCAATACTCAACCAAACATCTTTCCTTCCCCATTTAACACCACAGTATTGTACTTTTATACCACTAGTCAACCAAACATCTTCAGTAGCTCACTTAACTAGTACACCTTTATATCTCATGACACCACAATACTCTACATAACAACCAACAAACTAGTTTAGTTTAGTTAAGATAAGAGGGTATTACTATCTGTGGCCAAGCTGTACTGTGAAACATGTTAAGCTTGTGTAGGTAAAGAAATTAATCCATTATCAAATGATTATTCCAGTTTGGAGCTATTTCAACACAGAGCAGCTTCATCTAAGTCACTTGTAAGGAATATTACTCAACAGAGCTTTATTTGAATATAGGTTATTAATTAAAAAGAAAATTACACTTGTGAAGTTGAGCATTTTCTAATAACTTTTCAGTCAATGAATTATTTATATTATGCCTCTACCAACAAACCTCTAACAATCGCTCTCGATAGTCCTCATCAGGCTCATTTTTTAACTTCTGTGGTACAGGCAAATGACCCCATCGAAGCATTAATTGCAGATCATCCACATCCATCACAGTCAATGGCTCGAGGTTGTTGTTGTTAATTTTTTCAACCAGATATTCCACATAGTGAATCCTAGTGAAGGGGACAGAAAATGAGCATGCGTGAACTTCTAAAAATACAGAACATTCACCTTGATAAGTTTTTCTCGGTATTGTTCCTCTGAGTCCTGCCGTAATTTAACAGGAAGACGAAGAGTGGCTCTTTTCAGAACAAGTTCCAGCTCATCAATGTTGAAGATGGTCAGGGGATCAATGTTGTGTTTCCTCACTAATTCACCTAGGTACTCCACATAATGTAGTCTGTAAATTAATAAAGGGACTTTCATCGAGACAGTGGGCTTTTTTGTTACATAAATAAATGAAGGGATAAAAATACAATTCTCTGAAACTGTTACTTTGTTAACCTGAAAACCTTTCTGCATGATTTGGGGAGAATCTTATTATATTCATATTGCAACTCTTGGACAGAGATTGCTTCAGTTACCCTAAAACCAAATAGAAGAATAAAATATTACTCTTAAAAAATGTAAAATAATCTTTTTTTTTTTCAAAGAAACTGGTCAAAATTATTGTAATCAAATATTAATGGAAAATTTTTTTAAAGTCTTTGAAATATGAATCCACTTTTACTTTAATTTAATAGTTTGTCATACAGGACAGGTAATCAATGTTGACTTTAACTTGTTATGTTGATTACATATCTTTAAAGCAAATGGTGCAAACAGAGCCACACAGAGCTTCCATATATACACGAGTGCAGTGTACTATACTACACTATCCTACAATGTAATAGTGTATTGTGGCCCAGTAAACAAACAACCACTTGTTAAATACTGTAAATCTAATTTATAAATCTGCAGTATCTTTAAGAAACCTTAGTACTCTTTTTTTTTTTATTACCAATATAATGCGTTTTTCATTTTCATGTTTATTATATATCTTTATTTCCATAATTTTTAGTTGTACATTTTAAACAATGAAAAACAGGAGAAAATAATACAAAATAACAAACACGCAACCAATTTCTAGGTGAACATCTGTCTTTAACTACTAATATAATTTATGTAACTTAATACTGTTAAAAAAATCCACAATGGTGAAAGATCTATAAGCACTCAACATTATTCATGAATGCTTTATTCACAACCAACCATCCCTGCTCCAAGATATATAGTGTTGTAAATAAGTCAAACTTTCATATACATATACAAACTGTTTTAACCATTAAACTAATCTGTATGTTTTTTTGCCAGTTCTGTCACCCAGGTGAGTTCAATAACACATACATTATATTTAATTACTTAATGAATTGAGTCAGTTAAAAGTTATCTTTCTTGACATTATGTCTGAGAAAATTACAGTGTCAAAGCTCACAATGCTAGCTGAGTGGCGTTCAACTGCCAGTGATTTCAGATCTTTCAAACTATCTTAGGCAAAGGTAGAACATGGGTAATTTTTAATTTTTAAACTTGTTAAAGTTTACATTTACCTATACTGAAAATGTATTTCTGATAATACTTATGTCCACTCACACTTTAGCTTTATCCTGATGAAAGGTTCTGTTCTTTGCCATATAAGCATTGGTATGAATTCTACCTCACTTGCTCCAGTCTTTATATCCATCTATATCATCCCTAGTAGTTTTAATCTTGTGACTCTCTCCACCTACATAAATGCGCCCTCTATACCAGATCTGTATACAATCTCCCTGCTATTCTTTCTTACTCACTTTTTCGAGACTAGCAAGATTATCAGACCCCAAACACTGGCTATTTTGGGGAGGAAGGGCGGGCAGTGTGGGAAGAGGCGAGTATTATCAAAAATACATTTTCCATATAGGAAAATGTAAGCTTTTGAAACACATTTACCTTCACTCTCACTTTAGCTAGAATCCCACATTGACAAGGTAGAGGGGATGATTGAGGGGAAGGTCGACACAGAAAAAGTCTGCATAGAAAAATAGGTGTGCAAAATTGAAATATAATAAAGCACATTGGTGGGGATCCACACTACTTCTGGAACAGGTATGCTCTTTGCCCGGATAAAGTGAAATCTAAACATGAGTGGTAAAGGCCAACCAGCTACAGAGTCAACAATGTTCATTATCATGAGATTCATCCCAGGCTTCAACCATACAGACACGGTTCCACATCTCATCATTGGAATTATAGGGCTGTGAATGCAAAGTTAGATCCAAGGTGGAGTGGCTAGTGCATGAAGACTGCAATATGATATAATTGTATAATAGGAATATGATATGAAGGGAACCCAACCTGAAAGTTAGAGGATGTTGCATGTTGAGCCACCAGAATTACAAAGAGAAGGCAAGTAACACCTAAGTGGACAAACCCTCACTCCAACCTGAAGAAGCACAAAATGCAACAAACCAAACTTAGAATTACGGGCCCAGGCACTGAACCTGAAAGTTACAGAATGTTGCATGCGAGCCACCAGAATTATGAAGGGAAGGCAAGCAACACCCAACTGGACAAGTCTTCCCCCCAACCTGAAGAAGCACAGAATGCAACAAACAAAACTCAGAATTATGGAGCTAATTCACCTCTCACTCAACCTGAAGAAACAGAGATCATCCGGCCTGGAATTATGAACCGAAATCCTATCACCTCAACTTGGGAGGAAAGGCAACACCTCCTGCTCCTAGAATTATGAGAAGGATGTGGAACAATCAAAGTTCAACCAGTGGCTCAAAGACATGATGATCCGCATGTGGAATTACAAGGAGTCAAGGACCCTCTTCCATGATCATGGAAAGTAATAGAATGAATAAAAGAAGAGCCATGGTCACACAACTGGATAGTCAAGTGTCATCTCTGAACCAGAATTATGAGAAGGCTCCCACATAGGCTGGTCTGGCTCCCCACCAGACATCTGGGAAAACCATCTAGGGTTAAGGGTGGGAGGGTATCCAGCTTTGCCTTCTTCTCCTTTAATGGAATAAAGAGTACAGACATCACTCAGGAGGGACAGACCTCTGTCTACCACTCCAGCAATTGGAGAGTGGTAAGGACTCCCTTGCTCCACTAGAAGATAGGGGGAAACTCACACTGGGGAGTCTTGAGGAATGATGCTCCAGAGACAATGCAATAGGTGAACCACATTCCCTATCTTGAAAAGAAAACCAACCCCAATTTCTTCAATCCAGGGGTTAGCAGAGATGGGCAAAGCCCCTTTATGCTTTATTCATGATAGTCCATGAGTGGCAGTTCAGTACTGTATATAGAACATTTCATATAGAACAATTGTTCACCACCCAGAAAGTGACAAGGGATTCTTACAAAGCACCCCATCTCCACAGAGCTTGTTGCTACCAGGAATTTAGTTTTTAGTCTACTGGTAGCAAATTTGTAAAATCATACCTAACCAGGCAACACTTGCCACGAAGTGGGATCCAAATGAGAATGATGAGAAGGTCTCTGAAAAGGAGCATAAAAGAAAAAAATGGCTACTCACTTCTGTCACAATTGAGCCTGGGCATGTAGAATAGCCACCGAGGGGTAGCCACAACCCATCTGAGGAGGAGACTGCTAAATCATGTAAGTTGTGCGATATAAAGGTGTTAGGTGTGGTTCACATACCAGCTTGTACAATTTCCTCCAGCAGGCGATGCAACTGAGCTGCCAGGGACATGGTATATGTCAACCTTAATGAAATGAGACCCGAAAAAGTCTCCACTCCACCAATGAAAGACCAGAGTAAGCTATCTGAACCAACTGACGAATCCAACTTGTCATAGTGACAGGGGATAAGTTGTATAATATCATAGGATCCCAATGGATAAATAACAGGTGACATGAGCCCCAAAATGTTTCAGTGCATGCCACACAAACACTGCTTCCCTAGCTGCTGCAGTTTTAGGTAGAAAGGACCTGTCTGTATACAACAGAACATAGTTGGAATGGTACAGTGTCCGGTGAACATGAAGCATAAATACATCTGAATGTTGATGACTGCTGGCTAATTACAGAAGAAAATATACACCTGGAAAAAAGTTAAGCACCCCCAAATATTTTTCAGGATTGCTTATTGAAAATAAGGTTTAATTTTCATGATGTTGAGCAATGTTCATAATTTCAAACATAATTAAAAGGATGTGAGTGTTCAGGTGTGACATTTAAATCAGGCGCGTTTTTTT
>NW_013665660.1:980588-989595 GCF_000517525.1 Limulus polyphemus
CACAAGAACGTCGAATCTGAATCACTTGAAAAAAACACGGGGGTACTTAACATTTTTCCAGGTGTATATGTTTTGAGTGAAAGATGATATAGTTAACACGACCCCAACGGTTCAAAAGATGGACATGATAATGCATGGAGAACCACTGTGATATCCAATAAGGAAGCTGGAAAGGGCTACGAGGACAGATAACCCAAAATTATTTTAAAACTAAGGACAAAATCGAGGACTCAAAAACTTTTCTTCTCGTAGAAAAACGAAAAGTAGCTGATAAAGCAGCCTTATACAAGGCAACAGACGAATGTGCCAAACCTTTGTCAAACAACCATGTCAAAAATTGAGAGATGTGGCACAGTGGGATGTGAAGGGTTAAACCCATGTCTGAAAGACTATTGATAAGTAAACCATTTTTTTTATAAACTTCCAAAGAGTAATGTTGAATGGAATGTGTTATTAAGGACACCACTTAAGACATAAATCCCTGATGTCATGCAATGGACCGCATAAAAGCCAGGCATGAAGTTGAAGAATGTCAACTGCTGGATGAAATCTGTTTGACCAAGGCTGACATGAAAGAGATGGCCAGGGAGGATGGAGAAGAGATGTAAACTCCTGAAGATACTGGAGGAGTGGAAACCAGGGCTGACCAGCCAATATGATGCCACCAGAAGAACTCGATAGGACATGGAGGGAATCAGTGCCAGAACCTTGGAGAAAAGACAAATCAGATGTAATGCATAAAGATGAAGACCCATCCAATTCTGGCTGAGAGCATCTATTTCCAAAGCCAGAGGGTGAGGGAGCTGAGCATTCCAGTGTGTGACAAAAGCATCAACTTGTGTGTCCCTAAACAAGAGTAGGTCCAATAAAAAACTTGTGGATGAAGCATCCATTCCACAGGAAGAGCTCTGTTGGGATTAGTTAAGTGGTTGGCCACTAGCTTCATTACCCTTGGAACATGACAAGCAAGGAGAACAATTTATTTGACTACTGTGGAATTATCCAAATGAAATACTACCACCTTTCCTCACAACAATTCGAGACCCTGAGTCATAGCTCATTGAACTACTAAAAGTTCTAAGAGATTTATGTGGAGAGAAGCTTCCTCTACTGTCCAAAGTCCCTTGAATTCCATACTGTCTATACAAGCACTCAAGCCCTGAAGAAAAGCATCTGTAAACAGATGTATCTCTGGCCGTGGACATGGTAGAGGGACAGCTACTGTTGTGTTATCCCTGTTCAACTACCAGCTTAGATCCAGCAAACTGGAATCTGACAGTCTCACAATACAGCACATCTGTGCAAATGCTACACTGATCCTGTAACGACCATTGAAGGGTCTTCATGTGGGCCCAACCTAAAGGAATGAATAATTCCAAGGATGCCCACATTCCCAAAAGAAATAGAACTGTGCATATTGGTGGAGAAGAAGACAACTGTATTTGAAGAACTGCCTATTCCATGGCCTGAAGGCATAGAAGAGAAGGTTGGGCCCGGCTTCGTCTGGAATTGAAAAACACCCCTAAATGGATGATGTACTGTACAGGAGTAAGAATAGACTTCTCCTTTTTAGTAAGAAACCCAGCTCTTGCAGCTTCTAATAACAGAGTTTGAGTGTGCAGTTCTGCCAAATGGTGGGAAGGGGCAAGAAGAAGCCAGTCATCCTTGTAATGGTGAGTGTGAATGCCAAGGGAGTGAAGATGACATAAAAAAGCTCTAACTATCTGGCAAAAAATGTATGGAGAAGATAAGAGACCAAATGGTAGAGCATGAAACTGACAAACCTGGTTGTTGCGCAAGCAGATATAACACCTTGAAGACTCAGCAACTGGGATATGAAGGTAGGCATCTGTGATGTCGAATTTTGTCATCCATTGTCTGAATGAAAAAAGCCATCAAATGGAAAGAAACGACTCCATTGTAAACCAAGGAGATGGGAGGAAGCAATTGAGATGAGAAAGGTCGATGACCTGTCTCCAATCACCCATCTTTTTTTGGTACTACAAATAGCCAAGAATATAAACCCTCAAGAGGGGAGGTGACATGCTTTATAGCCTCTTTGTGCAGAAGTTCCTGGATGGCTTGTGCTCGTCGGTTGAAGTAAGAGGATCCTTGGGGAGTGAAAAGCCAAATGGTATGAGGGGCAGAGAAGGAAGAGGCGTGAACTGAATGACCAATCTACTTCTGAGAATTTGAATGACCCACAGATCTGTAGTGAATGTCTCCCATATTAACACAAACCCTCTGAGATGAGACCACACAAAAGTAGTCACTGACGCTGAAATCTGTGATCCACCCCGGCGGAAGATCCCTACTGGTAAGGTTGAAATCGCTTTTGTGTTCCAATGAAACGTGGCACCAAAGCAGGAAATCTGGAAGCTCAAACAGGAAATGTAGTAAACTGTCCTGGAAGAACTGTGGGACAGTCAAGAAGCCAGTGTACAAAGTGATAAATGTAGATGGGCCACATCTACTCGATATTCCATCCAATCTGGAATTCCTGTAAAAATAGACTGTCTGAGAAAAAAAGCTTCACTAAGATCTCTAAGGGTCAACATAGGAAGACAAATTCCCTCCAGTAAGGAATCTCTCTCAAAAAAATCCCACCAACAAACCAACCAAGATACCAAAGAAAGAGCAGAAGCTGATAACCTAACCAAGATAGATTAAGATCCTCCGAATTTTGAGCAGGGGATCTATGATAGGCCTCAAACAATAGTTGAAAAGATGATAAAAATGCGAAACTGTGGTAAGTAACAGACGAATTATGGAAAACTGAAATAAGGTGAAAATTCATAAGCTACAGGAGAAATACTCAAAATGTTACAAACATGCCATACTAGTTGTAAAAAGGGTGCAGGAGACAGAATGTCAGTCCAAGGTTCATGTTTAGCTGTCTGAGCAAAGGAAGGTGCTGGAAAAGTAGAGTCTAAATTCTTACTAGTCCACCCTTGATTTCGCACAAATTCAGCATTAGTATTATAAAATTTATCTGCAAATTGTCACATTCTTCTTCTGGATGTGACAATTTAATATTATAAGTTGAACTGGATGTTAAATTAATTTATATCCTTTCAAGGATGGTCAATTAATGATCTAAAAGAAATAATAACATGGCACTTACCTACACAAACCTGCATGCCCTTCAAGCACTTCTTTACCACAGATATCATCTGCCAGTCCAGAGAGTGTCTCTTTTTGTTCCATCACTTGACAATGCTCCTTGATCTCTGTTCCTTCAGGTGGTTCTTTATTATAAGGTACATTGTAGGCCTAACAGCAGATATTTAAAACAATATCATCAGACTAGTTTTATTTTAAAAAAACGTTAGTGATATGTTAATATGTACACAAAAATTCTCACAAAGAATCTTCAAATTAAATTCTAGAAAAACATCTTGTTATTGGCAATACAGAAAAGCTTTAACTAACTACTTGTATGCACACATATAGCAATAGTTTTAAGATTCAGTAAACAGACTGTCATATTCTAAGGATAAACCTGATATCTGCAATAGCTGCAGATTTGAGGGCCTAGTATATAAAAGGACAAATATAATGATATGTTGCAACTTGAAGTAAAGAGACAATATTCCTTGTGAAGATAAATAGATAAATGTTTTATTGAGTGAAGTCAGGAAAGTGAAGAATGACTGACCATTAAGTAGAAGACTTCTGCACTGTTGAATGGATTCAAATGGAATAAAATAAACTGAATTCAAATAAAAAATATAAGTAAATTAAAGCTATCCTTAAATTATCAAAGGCGAAAATTAACTTTACTTGAAGTTAAACCACTTCAATTATTACCAGCAAGTGTTAGAAGACAAAAGAAAACAAAGACAATCAAGACTTCACAAGTAAGCCTTGGCTCTGCCATGTTAGAAAAGAATCTGTCTAAAAATACCAAATTGCATTTACAGTTTCCACCTTCTCTCTTAGATGACCAATCAGAAAAATTCTTCACAAGTACCCAGAAATATACATGTTGCATGTGACAGTCATTGAGCAGCTCCATATACACAATGTCAAGTATGACACAATACAAGTATCTGATGAAACAGTAGATAGTTTCCATGATTGGACCTTGCTGTAGAAAGTAGCACATGAGGATGAATTTAGCATATAATCCCAACTAGATTCAGTATAACCCAAATTGAAAATTTAAAAAAAATTAATTTTGTTTTAAATATGAGACATGTACTATGGGAGAATGAGATATAAACAGTATTTTACACCACAAGACTATAGAGGTTGAGGGTTATTTATCAGTTAACAGTCATTAGCAAAACCTGACTCTAACTTATGGTTTCAAGAAATTTTCAGTTGAAACTTTATTAAACCATAAACAGCATAGTTAAGATAACTTTTATGTTAGTTGTTCTATTCAAATTAAGAATTTAAAAACATAACAGATCATCCAATCTTTCACATAATTGACATAGTTCAAATGATGTTAGTCTTAATATGTTAAATTAGACTAAAACAAACTAAAACAATGCCAAAGAAATGTTATCATACTTAAAAAATAAATCTTTGTAAAGAAAGTTACAGCCCACTAGAAGTATACAGGCCAACAATGATGTTTCCTAATTTAGCTCCATTTAAAAAGTTTTGTATTAAGTGAAAGTTATGATAATCGAAGCTCGCTTATTTTACAATAAACTATGAAGGAAACAACACTTTCAACCTATTTTTAACACATGTACAATTCTAGCTTTCATTAAAATTGAATTCTCCATAACTGTTTTTTTCACCAGATCTAGCTATGGGTCTATAAAAATATGTCAATCAACCAGTGTAATCAATGGAATAGCAGCTGGGAACCACTATTCCAAAACACTGACTAAATCTGTGGTTTGTGTGTGTGTATATATGTATATAAATATTATGCACTATACTTCTAACAAAATTATAGTAAGTATACAAATAGATCAAATATATTTTTAATACCTCACAAGGAGGAGTAAACTAAGATTTTGTGTTGGTAATTTTGTGCATGGCACTGTCTCAACCAATATCTTAAGATTGTTTATTAACAATGTCATACTTCTTTGTAATAAAAACATCTTTATATGAAGATAAAAACAGACAATTTTGAGGATGACACACATACAGTCCCAATTTCTCAACGAAATTTGACAGCCCAAGCTTCTGGAAAATTTTTCCACTCTTGCTGCAACACCTCAAATGAAAAAACATACTTATCACAAAAGTTTAACTCACCCAGCGAAAACCTGTCAAGGAAGCCTTATATAATCATCTTTAGGTTCAATTGTGATTTAAACTAGATCCCAGTATAAAAATAACATTATATCTATAGACAAGAAAACCAAAATAAAAGTTACAGTCATGAAAATTCATTGTACATAATTTGATTTAAATATCAGTCTTTAATGTGCATATTAACTTTTGGTAGCCAAATGAATTTCTTTTTTAAATCTGTCAAGACAATGATTTTCACGCCCATTTAATTACAGAAGTCGCAATCTAACTTTAATAAACTGTTTACAAACTTGGTTGATCAGTTGTTTAACTTACACTCTGTAAAGAAAAGTTATGTAGTCTGACATATAGTTTCACATTTCTACCAGTATGCTCAAACCATCACATATAATATCTTTCATTTAAGTATTCAAAACATTTGTAAAAAAAACAAAAAATAACAGTATTATATATATATTTGCCATTGTTACATAACAGTTGATTATACTTTTTTTTACAAACTTTTCACTGCTTAATATAAAGCTTTACATAAAATGTAAATGCAAATAAAAAACATTTAATATATTCCAGGTATATTTTGGAATATATTATTATATATCATACATATGCACATTGAAATTAATTTTACTTACTTCAAGAACTTGCAACTGTATTTAAAATGTTTTTATTTATGCACATGGGAAATGATTTCACTAACCAGAAGGAAACTAAGTAAGGAGAAAAGTAGACACTAGTAGATGTACATGTAGAATAAAAGGTACATGCTATGTTGATTACTTAACCAAAGTAGAACTAACAGGAGTATGGCTTTTAATAAGAACTGTACTATCAACTTACATCCAGCAATTCCTGCAGGTCAGCAGGATCTTTATCACGAAGATAAAACAGACAATTTCGTGGATGATGTGCATGCAGTCCCAATTTCTCACAGAAATTTGACAGCCCACACTTCTGGAAAATGTATATAAATTACATGTATATGCACCTACATTCAGACACAAATATTAGTACTTGCTTTACGAAATAGCTACAAAAACAAATTATTTATAATAAAAACTGTTGAAATGGAATCTTTATAGATATATTTAATTTTGAAAACAAAATATTATGTTGTTGATTGGATTGTAAAAGAAATTATCTGAACAATTTTATGTGTTTTCTCTAATTAAATTATTAAGTGTTTTGCAAGCAAGTTTCAGGCACGGAACAAGTTTCTTAATATGTTAAATGCATACAAAAAGTATTTATCAGTGTACTATGAAATATGTTCCTCCATAATTATCAATTCAATGTATGGAACCCACACCTCACAACTAAAAACCAATGTAGAATACCATAAAGTTTACTGTTAAAACACATTATTTTATTTTAAATCTGTTTACCTGAGTCTTCTGTGAAAACGCAGTACATTATTAAAACAGACATGCAAATACAAGTTGAAAACCAACATACTACATAGTGTGCGTGTGTGTACATATATCTTTTTACATATTATACACTGTATTATACTTCTAACAAGCTTATAGTAAGTATAAAAATTAATCAAATACATTTTGTATTGATAACTTTCTGCATGATACTGTCTCAAATAACACATCATACTTCTTTGTAACAAGAACATCATTACACTAAAGCTATACTTACCTTGACATACAGTTCATTAAGCCATCCAGTTAAGAGATTTTTTGATTTTAGGAATATATTTTTATCTTTTTTACATGGAGGAAGATTTACTCTATGATGCTTCTTTCTGTAAAATGTATGTTAAAAATATCTGTCAAATATTATTTCTAGCAAAGTTTCATACACTAAAGAAGAAAAAAAGAAAGAGAGAGAGAGAGAAAATGATTAACTAGATGTGAAAATGTGATGCAAATAAATAAATACAATATTATCTTGCATGTGTTAAATTACCTTTCCCATCTTAAAGGCACCACCACAGCCACTGCAAAAGTCATACTGACACTGTATGCATCGAAAATGCATACACCCTCCTTTGGCCAAGGAATATTGGAAATGGCAACTAGGACACACTGAAACAAAAACAAACAACAAAAATTTAGTCCTGTTAATATGGTATGCTAAAACAACAACAAAAATTAATTCAAGAACAGTATTGTTTCCATTAGAGAGTATCTTTTTAATTATCTCATCAGAATCTGTATTTCTCAGTAATGCTAATGTTTGAGAGTTAGTTGCACTATTAGAAAAATGCTGTAGTAGAAAGGTCCTAAACTTGTGCTAATCCTCTAATTTAAACAAATGTTATATACCATAACAATTTTTCAGTAAGGCTTGACTCTGTTACTATGTTATGTTCTCCTGGACTGAGATCATACTCATTTTAAACATAGTACAGAGATTTATACAAATTAGTATGAGTTGTGGTTTATCTCCCTTGAATGTCTGTGACTGTGAGATACTGCACAGGGATTTTCATTCTGAATTAACAGGATAATATATAATTATTCCAATTCCATTCTTTGTCTTAAGAATTAAGTTCCATCATCTATTTGATTCATGTGTTATACCCAAAATCCCTAGCTCTCAAAACTTATTTCAATTTGAGATCATTCTTAGTAAATAAATTAATATATGTTACTGCATTTATGTTGACATAACTCAAGCTTTTTCCAATTATATATTGTTACGTCTCTGGTCATTTGTTAATTTCCCATCCCAGGAAGACCACAGGGAAGTCTCCTAAGTTGTCTTCTCCATGGGAAGGCCCATGTGACATAGTGGATCGTCTCTCAGATGTGACTTTCTGGATAAAATGTGGTCGGCATGCCAACAGGCTTTGGCGTTATCACGGTCCAGGACATTTCAGCTGGGATGAAGTGAACAATGGAACAAAAGATGCCACTGAAGATGTGTAATCTGGAAAGTTCACTGTCGAAGAAGAAACTCTATTCGGTTTTGAGAAGGGAAATAGTGAAGCCCTTGATGAAGTTACTACCACTGATGTGACTCTAACCGATGACAGGACAATTCCCGATGGAGCAGATGAACCTCACGTGAAGCAGAAGCCAACGAGATGGAGGCCAGTACGGAAGAAGACACGTCCTGTAATATTAAGAGACTCTGTTGAATTTTAATTTTGTGTTTGTAAATTCTGTACATTTAATTAAGTTATTGTTAATTTTCTATTGGTTTAATGTAAGTGGCTATTGTTCAGGACGAACAATTCTAAGGAAGAGGCAGTGTTACGACAGTGGAAGTCACGTGACCTTGGTAACACGTAATGAGTTCTAGAAATATCGGTGAACATGACAATTAATCCAGTATTTGCTAGGCGCCCTCTATTGTTGTATATAAGCGCGTCAGACAATTAATTGGGTTTGAATAGCGGACAGAGAGAGATTGAAGATATAGATGGACAATTGAGTCAAGCGCGGCAGTAAGTAAAGTGCGCGAATCGTTCATTGAGAATTATAGCGCGTGTTTAAGTTAAGGTGACTGTGGAAATTAAGTGTATTGCAAAGTTGAATTGAGAAAGGATAAACTAGTTTTATTTGAGAAAGGACTTGTATTGCTGAAGTTCTTCGGAAAGAATTTTTATTATACACCACACCTTGTCTCCTGGTACAAAGCTGACTTCAGTAAACTTCTTATCATAACATAGCTTCATCGAATCAGCAGACGTTTTCAAGTTTGAATGCTCTTGATGGTGAATATTATCCATTTTTTCCGATAACACTTTCACGAACTCTGACATATTTTCAGGCAACTCTTCATAAGGTGGGCGTCCTGTTAACAGATCAACTGTTAACCGAAGTTC
>NW_013665660.1:990571-1021083 GCF_000517525.1 Limulus polyphemus
ATGCACTTTACTTACGACTTGACTCTATTAGCTGTCTCTATATCTCCCTATCTGCAATTATATCTTCGCTTTATTTGCCAAGCTTATATACTAAAATAGAGGGCGCCTAGAAAAGACTAGAGTTGCGAGGAACAGTCATGATCCTTCTAGAAACTCCAGCGCGCATGCTTGCAGCATCACATGACTTCCGCTGTCGTAACAATATATTCAATTCTACAAGCTAAGATCAGGAAAAGTATGAAAATTAAAAAATTTAATAAAAATGTTTGATTTCTTAATATATTTTGGAGTAAATTTTATAAAAGTAAAAAATCAGCAGGAAAAAGTATCTTCCATAATTTATTTGTTTGATGCTATAGCATATTAGAAATAATAAACGTAATTTAGATTTTTAATAACAAATGCTCTAACATCTACATGAAAACATTGTGACGACTTTTGTATTCTTACTATTACTTTCTTCCTCAAATCATGTTATTATATATGTATGTGATGTGTAGCTGTCAACTCTTTTTAGAATTTGACAAAGATAATTTTGAACTACAACATGTTACATCACTGATAGGTGTGAGCATATCATATGTCTTCTACCTGCTGTAGTAATAGAGATATTTAAAAAACATTTTAGGCTATGTAGTTTCTGTGCTGTAACGGCAACAACACATTGTTAAGAAAATCATGATTCCCTTATTCTAGTTGCTTCATTTCTTTGTTCTCTATAGTAAGTGACATCTTTTCTACCAAGGATATTACAATAATATACACCCTCCATGTTAAAAGGGATTGGTGCTATAATATCCGTTAATGGACAACTATGACAGTGATTGAATGTGACAGTAAACTTATACTGTGAGGAAACAATAGTCACGAGGTGGCACTGTTGACTGGAAAAACAGTGTGTGCTTACTTCTTGAATTCAGCCATGTTTTCTTTAGTCAGTTCTACTAGGAGCTTATAAAGTAAAGACTTACCTATAATATCATTATGTTTTGTCTATCCTGTGAAAGAGAGAAAGCTGTTGGAGTAAGCACAGCCTAGTAGAAGTACTGTCTCTTTCATGTATGTATATACATACACTGCATTTTCTTTTTCTGTTTTATAATAAATATTGTTTTCATTTTTACAACCTTTATTATTTTTCACACACTTGGAAGACTCAGTTAAGTTTATAGTCAGAATAATTCTCCTTATTTCCTTAATAAGTATGTAGTTAATTGCAAATCTGTCTACTGACACTTGTCAGGAAATCAGCAGTTATTATCTAAAAATACCATAAATAGACATGATGAAAATATTTTGGTGCCATGATGTTTGATCTTGAGTTGGAGTTAAAAGGAATGCTTTTTAAGCCATTTTCCAGAAAATAGAAGTACTCACAAATGAGAGTTTACTAGCAGAGAGAGATGGTTATATGGGAGAGATGTCAAGTATAAAAGAAGCCCTCTCCTGGACATAGGGTTTTTGCTGATGCTGCAAAGGTCCATGAAATTGGTAAACCTGCAATTGCTAATTCAGGGAGACCAGCTATCAACTAGTACAACAAGGTCACTTCAGCATACAGTACCCCTGAAGATCTATTTTGGCAGAAGGAAAGAGTGAATGACTGAGATTCACCAGAATGGCTTGGTGCCAGGTAAGTTCATGATCACAGGGAGAAGTCTCTAACTGAACCCCCACTACTGCCAGTCAGAGCACATTAGCTCCAGCTCTGGCCAAATACCACCAGCAAATAGTGGACAGAGGCTGATTGTGCTGCTAGTGGATAATTTTCACCAGTCAGAGTTATTTCTCCAGCAGGTGAGGCAACAGGCTCCCATGGTGAAAACTGTGGTTAATGGGGTGAGGTACTTTTCAGAGTAGAAAGATTCCCAATCACAACAACAGCAGCTTGTGACCCTTGAAGACATGTAGGGATGTAGGAAAAGGTACTTTAAGTAACTCGTCATCCTGTAGCCCTGGACCAGGGTTCTGTGAGTGAAGCCAAGCAGATCATACTCCTGATGTTCAAAGGGACAACAAGAGAGTATCTGGATTGATTCCTAAAACATTTCATGCAGGGCACTGTCTAGAATATTAGAACTCAGAAGCAAGTTGTTGAATACCTGGATAAGGAGCAGCAAGACAACTGGGAAATGACCGTGTATGAGCTGCATCACTGATCCAACCCAGGGGAGGATTGGGGTGTTCACTGGGCCAAATTCAAGGCTTGAAAAGGAATCATCACCAAGAGACAGGCAGCCTATGCAGATGTTCTGCACATATTACACAGAAAGATATAACCAGCAATGGCCCCTGCTGATCAGGAGAAAAACCTAATTGATAAATTCATTGAGGGACTTTCCACTGAGCTTATGTAACAGCACCTGAGAGTGAGGGACATCATCACTCTTATTGCGTCCGTCATGACACACTTTGAAGCATTTATTTCAAACTAGCCACCAGAAAGGAAGAAGCCTGCAGCAACAGTTATATTAGCAACTCCACCAATGTATGGTACACTTCAGGTCCCTCTGCAGTGGCAAACTAAACCGAATCACAGGGTTAACAACCAGCCACCTCCACTGAGTGGAAATGCAAGGCAAACACACTGGTCTCCAGTGAGTGGGAAGGGTTTTGCATATTCTCTCATAGGACATATGCTGGAGCAAGATCAGCCCATGTAGTATGTGCCATCATGAGAGTCCAGGCTACCACAAGGTATGCTCACAGAATACATAACACAGCCATGGCCAATATGTCTGATTGGACATTGTCTAGGATGGGAAAAGTGTCTGCTTTGCTTGTATACTTTCGGTGCACTGGTGAAGGAACTGTCCATAGTTTGCAGTACAGCAAAGACAGTAGAGCTATCAGAAGATGCCCACCAACCCACAGCATCAGCATTTTGCTGAGCAACAAAGTAAGCAAGGGTTTTGATACTGGCTATCTGACCAGCAGGCCCAAGATGATCAGTGACAAGTGGTACAAGCCAATGAAAATTGCTCAAAAAACTGACACAGTCCAAATTAGGAAACAACTTGCACCAAAGAGTTTAGTGGTCAGCCCAGCTTGTTCATGACTGAGTGAAGTTTGGTGTGTGTTGATGAGAGTGCAAGAGTGAAAAGTTGAGTTCCTGGCAGACACAGGAGTTCTAGTGGACTTTGCAATATTTTAAGAATTCTGAGTGTGACCACTCCTACAGCCAGCAAATACCAACTTCATAGAGATGTCAGAAGATAGATAGATCTCTGATTTAGTCTAAGATGTGTCACCCACAGAATGAAAGTGGTCTTTTCCAAACTTAGTTCAGGAATAGGCATCCTCAAGATGGATGTAATGCTGAGCTTATCAATCAGTTTTGCTTGTGCAATGGATGAACTGATGTTCCACAGTGCAGGAACAGTGAACTACACAAGTGTATGTAGCAAAGGGAATAACAGTACCTCCATATACACAAGCAGTGTTCTGTGGTTATAGAAGCCATGCATGAAAAAAACTATTTATTTTCCAAAAAGCAGGCAGTAGTAGCTTAAGCAGTGATCCACCTAATAAGGAATGAAGTCTTGGTGTTGCTTTATAATTATGAATGATAAGCTATCTAACTAGATGCAGGAATGGTCATAGGTATGTTAAGCAAAATGAAAGTAACCAATTCTAGCAATAAAGCTAGGATTGTGTTTGTCTCACTGTGTCCAAGAGCAAATGAAAAGTTATCAATACACTTG
The DNA here is from genome assembly GCF_000517525.1 of Limulus polyphemus. Lineage (NCBI taxonomy): Eukaryota > Metazoa > Arthropoda > Merostomata > Xiphosura > Limulidae > Limulus > Limulus polyphemus. Next base: position 994,276 of record NW_013665660.1, read on the forward strand.
AGAGCATTAAATGACGATTGTGGAGAAAATCTGGCCCAAACTAAGTGACTTGTTTGCTGAATTTCCAGACATCTATGGGACCAAATGTAAAATTGTGTCGAACTATGGTGACTCAGCATCATATAGACACTGTCAATGCAGTCCAAGAAAGCAACCACCATGAGTATTTCCTTGGAGCACTAGGGAAGTTACAAGCACTGAAACATAGTGGATGCTGCAGGATGCAATCATGCATCCTTTGAAAAGTGTTTGGTAATCTCCAGTAGTAATTGTCATGAAAAAGATATGTAAGCCAAGGTTCTGCATTGACTTTTGATGGGCGAGCATGGTAAATTGAATCAAACCTTCACTTTACCTTGGGCAGGTGAATGACTGGCCACATTATAAGACTCCCATTGGTTAAACAGCTTGGATCTGGCATCTGGATGTTGCCAAGTCAAGTTGGATGATGACAGAAAGTTTTCTTGATTTCATGTGATACTACCTACGATTTGTGGCTGATTTCTCTGAGGACCGAGCTGTCTGCAATGGCTGGTGAAGACCCTGATGTCACTGGGAAATCCAGGAAAGTCCACAGTATTAGATTGTCAGAGTCAACACATTGCATCTGGAAGAACCAATCCTCTTAAGCAGCAATAAGAGTCAATACCACTACTAATGCTACCCATGAAGGCGAAAACCAAAGGAATGAGAGGCTTGGTGATTTGTCTCATCATGGGATGCAGCACAACAATTAGGATGATATAATAGAAGTTCTCACATTTTCAACAAGACCACTACACCCCTAAGCCCAAGAACAGCTTTCCAGCACTAGGTGCATCTCAAGGGATGTCCATGTCCTGGACACCAGCTAGGCATGAAGGAAAGAATGACATGGGTGACTAAGACCAGGGTGACAGCATTACAGACTTGCTAGATGGCTAGTGTAATGGTTCCTGTTATCAATAAAAGAGCTTCAAGCTTCAGGGTTGGAACAGTTGAATGATCATGAAGGACCTACACTGTCACAGTTTCCAAGGCACCAACAGCAAAGAGACAAAGGGAGATGTCCTGCAGAGGGTGAGAGTGAAACTCTCCATTAAGTCACCTATGGTGATTACAAATTGGTCCACATTAGAGTAGGTTCCATTGCACAACCACTGTTACAAGGAGATTATAGCTGAATCAATGAAGACCTGGGCCCTCTAAAAACCAGAAAGAAGGTAAGCTAAGGATATTGTCATCATTATGGTAGGTAATTTGGTTTAGAACCATGGGTGGTCAGAAATTTAGATTACTCTTTGCCCAACTCTTGATTGATTGATTTTGTGTCAATGTTGGATTTAATCAAAGTTGTTCTTAAGTGACTGTCTGGGAATCTGTTTCTGAATTGCCACCACAAGTGAAATGAAAAAGCCATGCAGAGTGGACTGGAAAGGTTTGTTCAGTTGTTTAGTTGTTGGCTTCAGGACATGAAGCAGCCTGTTGTGCACACTACAATTTGGCTAATGTGCAGAGGAGATCCAGAGCAGACCTGCAAAGAGGGCCTCACACTCTGCCCCAAAAGGGCCAAGACAGGAACTATTAAATTAAAACAACTAGATAGTTTACATAACAATACATAGTGGACAAACGGAGTTGACAGTGAACAGATAAACATTACAAATACAAATTGTGACAAGTTAAACAGAACAATATCTAGTTAATTAAAGAATTCAATCAAATGAAATTAAAGCAATTTGAATACTGTTTGAACACAATAAGTTGAATAATTAAAGATATAGTCCTTGTCTATGCCTGGTCAGAAACCTGAAAAGGGGGGGGGGGTTAGAAAAGGTAAATGCTCAAGGTGGTTGATGTGTGTTGTTAATTGCTTTTATTGTGTTATAGGTGGATATGTGTTTGTTCCACAATTCTGGTGTTTCAGCTAAGTTCGAGATTTTACTTAAAAGTGAATTACAATATTTTGTAATATGAGATTACTAGATTGGTGAATATTGTTAGACACGTTGCATTTACATAATGGCATTTCCATATTCTGATACTGGTCTGATGTACATTTTATAGATTAGTAAAAGGGTTTGGACATCGCAACCTTTGGCATAAACACCTATCTTTTTAGATTATTTATTGTTTGATTTGTTTTCTTAAAAATTTCACGAAAGTGAGTGTTCCCTGTAAGTCATTTGTTATAGGTTATGCCTTAAAATTTAATTTAATTGGTGAACTTGATTTGTATATCATAAAGAGTGAGCTTGACAAGTTTACTTTTTTCCTGTTTCCTTTGAGAACTTTGCTGAATGCTATGGCTTCTGTCTTTAGTGGATTAAGTATTATGCATCAGGTGTTGCACCACTTGGTTATGTGGTCTACTAAAAGTGAAACTCTCTTGGCTGCTATGCAAGGGTCATGTGATGTACTCCATACTGCAATGCAAAGGTTTGAGTAAGATCGGAGAAGTTGATATCATTTACAAAGATTATGCAAAGTAAGGGGCTTAAAACACATCCTTGTGGGACTCCTGCTTGTAAGGTAAAGGGTGTGGATATGTTATTACTGATTCTGACTTTAGCTATTCTGCTTATTAGAAAACTAGAGATCCATCGTATAAGGAGTATTGGTATTATGTGTTGAGAGAGTTTGTACTCTAAGCCATTGCACCAAACACTGTTGAATGCTTTTTTGACATCGAGAAAAGTGGCTTTCATTGCATGGTTCTGATTAAAGTCACAGTTGAAAGCTTCTGTTGGTTTGACTAGGTGGTCAGTAGTTGACGTTTTTTCCAAGAAGTGTTTTGTATATCTGTTAATAATTTCTTTGATTCGAGATGATACAATAATCTGGTTGTGATTATCTTTTCTAATAACTTCCCTGCACAGTTTAAAAGAATCATCAGCCTGTAATTTGCTGATTTGCTAAGACCCCCACCTTTTTTGGAGATGATACTTAAAACTGCTTATTTCCAGGAAGTGGGGAGGTATCCTGCACTTAAGGATAGATTGTACAAGCCACAAAGATGTTTAAGGAGTAAATTAGATGTATTCTTTAGTACTAAATTCCTTCTTCTATCTTAGCTGGGGGATGAGTTTTTAACTTTTTAATAGTGATTTTAATATTGGCTAAAAATATAGGTCTGGTAATATTGACATTGGTAGATGTTATGGTCTAGACCAGTGCTTCTCAACCTTTTCCAATATCATTCACCCCTAAAAGTTTTTCACAACAACTCACTCACCATGGTTCGAAAAGAGACAAAAAGTACTAAATTAAAATGCCAAATTCTTTATTATGACTTAAATAGTTAAATATACAACAAACTACAACTAGAATGAATACAACATAAAATAAACAAAATAAATGTATTTATCAAACTACAACTAGAATTTGTTTTATAATTGATAATACTCATTCGCCCCATCATTCTCATTCACCCAGTTGAGAAGTACTGGTTCAGACTAACAGGAAAATTTGGTTTAAATGTATAGTTGTTATCTTTGATATGAGCATCGACTTTGAGGTAGTGTTCTTGGTTAAAGCTGGCTGTGTTTAGTGTAGTAAAAACAGTTTCGTAGTAATCACTAAACAGATTGGCTTTTTCTTTGTTTGTTAATGCAGTTATTATTATATTTAATGGGAGGATAGATTCTGGAGGCTGAGTCATTGCAAATTCATTTGCATTTGCACCAGAAATGGGACAGGTTTTGCCTGTTATTGTCAATTGTTTGACAGAACTGTTGCTAATTTTCGTTCTGCTGATCTTTTATGAGTCATATAATTTCTAGTTTCGTCCTGTTAATAGTAGGTTTGAGGTCTCTTGTTTGCATGTAGAGCCTGCGTAAATGTCTTCTTTTCAGAATTAGCATGTGTATTTGTGGAATGAGCTTCCAGTGATTAATGTTTAGTACTCTTTTACATGTTGGTATGATACTTTGCAACACCTGCAATATTGCATATGTGATATCAGATGTGTAACTGTCTATTTCTGCACTATTGTTAACTGAATTTTTAAGATTAGGAAGGAGAGCATCTATGTTCTGGTTCTAGATGATCCAATCAAATTTAGTGTAATCATATTTCTTTGGGAAGTGGCATTGAGATAGGGTTGTGTAGGTTAATATTTAAGACAAAGGATATGGGATCATGGTAACTACCTATGTTTTCTTGTACGTGGAAGTTATATGCAAGTGGAATAAGTGTGCGAGTGATTATTGCAAGATCTAATATATCTTGCAAGCTGTTATGAAAAGTGTGTGTTGGTGTTGCATCATTAATTACCATTAGATTATCATTTTCAACTAAGGTATGCAAGATGTTTCCATTGGTGTTAGTTGTGCAGCAGTTGAAGTCTGTATGTTTGGAGTTAAGGTCTCCTAGGATTATTGTGCGAGTATTTTTGTTTATAGTTTTTTAGAACAAAGATATATCAGGTTGTTAGAAGGTGAGACATATACTGTTAAAAGAGTTATTTTTTCGTGATTTGGTGGGTGTATATAGCATAATATATATTCATTAGTACTATTGATCTTAATATTGGGTAAGGATATTTTTTAATCTTTTTTTTTATATAGTTCCATTATGTCTTGTGTACTTATCACTTAGGGTATTGAAATTGTTTTAAAATTATGGAGTCTTAAGTTACTTTGAGGGTTTAAAGTGTTTCATTTATTAAAATAATATCAGAATTTAATATAATGCTAATGTTGTATAGTTCATATTTTTTTATGTTTATAGGAGGTCCAGCATTTATGGGACAGGCTAGTTAAAGCCAAGTGGAACTTGATAAAGGACCGAGCAGACTTAAAAATGTCACTGGCCCAAATCAAAAGACAACGGCAACACTGAAAGTTCTGTTGGTGGATTAAAGTGAGTGAAGTAAAGCCTCAACCACTTTCTGAGGTGAATGTATGTTTCGTATTTTATTTTTAATTTGGACTGCCCTTCATCTTCCACACTCATGAGTGCATGTGAAAGACAGGAGCCTAGCAGTTTGTTTTTTATTTATTTTTTATTATTATTTTATTCAGTGTATGTACATATTTTGGTTTTTATTTCATTTTAGTAATGACATGCCCTGGCTCTTTCACACATGTGGACATGTGTAAAAGGGCAGGGATTTAAGTTTTTTTTTGTTTTTTTTATATGTATTTGGACTTTTTTTGTTTTTTTTTGCAAGATATGTTTTAGTTGTGTCTAATGAGACATCTCTTGCTCACATGTAAGTGCATGTAAATGAGGAGCAGCCTTAAATTTATTGTTTAGATGTTTTTTGTATTTTTTTTTGTTTCGTTAAGTGACTATGTGAAAAGGTTGATTTCTGTTTAAAAGTAAATGGCTTTTTTGAGTGTGAATTTTTAGTATATGATAATTATTTTTGGGGTTTATAATGAATTTGATTTTTCAATATATTTTTGACTTTTGTTCTTCATGTAAGGGACTGTCACATACTGTGCTACTCTTTGTGCATGAGGGAGCAACACAGAATCAACATAAATCTTTGTTACAGTTGAATTTTAAATGCAAGCATTGTTAAAAGCTTTTCCTTTATTGTTGTATTTCATTTTATTTCAGTTTCATGTTTAGTTTCTGTGTTAGTCTGTCCACTTATAAAGTAGAAAGTGTATCTCTGTGGTTTTGTTTCTTTCTTTTGTTCTTTCTCTTTATTAATTAGTTTCATTTTTTGTGCTCGTAAGTATATATTTGCACATTGGTTTATCTAAGTTATAGAAAATTTCACGTAATTCTACTTGAAAGCATATTTTTATGTATTTTCTTTGTTAAAGAGTTCTTCTGTTTTGTTGTTTTTTGATTACTCTTTGTTTTTTATTAAATTTTAATCTAAAAAGTTGGTCTATATTTTGGCTTTTAGTGATTTTGTGTGTGATCAAAAGGCTAAGTTAAAAACTGTTTAACTTTAATAATGTGTTACTTTTGTATTATATTTCATTTTTACTTTTAAAAATATAACTGACATGGATAGTATAAGCTAAAAGTGTAAGTGTTCTTAGGAATAAAGTCAACATGTTCTTTAACCACATCAAGAGTTTAAAAGTGTTTAAAGTTAAATATAATTGTTGGTTTGAAGACAAGCCTGAAAGAGAGAAAGGAGGAAAAGTGAAATGTGCAGGCATATCATATATTTTCTACCTGCCATAGTGATAGATTTTTCTTTTTTTAATATTTTTTATTATGTAGTTTCCATGCTGTAATGGCAGCAACACATAGTCCAGAAAGTCATTAAGATTATTTTGTTTTATATGCTTGTTTTTTTTATTCTCTATAGTAGCTGCTATGTCTTTTCCCTGAGAATATATTGTAGTAACTTACAGCATCTGGGTTAAAAGTAATCACTGTAATATCCTTAAGAGAAAGAGAGAGAAAGCATGGGACTTAGCACAGTGTAGTAAAAGCAACTGTGTTTTTGTGTGCAGAAGTGCTACATTTTCTTTTCTGTCTATTTTATAATAAAGATTGTTTTAATTTTTACCAACTCTGTCCAGTCTCTACCTTACAAGTACTAAGAAAGCTCAGTTAAGTTATTTGATGAGAATCAATCTCCTTATTTCTTGAACAAATTCTTAGTTATTTGCTCGTCTATCTCATACTTGTTCGGTAATCATCAGGTTATACCTGAAAACACTATACCATATTATCAACTTACATTAGCCATTCCAAAGATTCCAGCTGCAAGCATGATTTAAAACAACATATAAATACAGAGTTAAGTTTTATGGCAGTATTCATTTTTGTGCATAAATTTCTCTGACTGTATATAATACAAAAACATGAGAGAGGACATTCTTTATAACATATGTAGCTTGTTTAGGTGAAATTTAAAGCAAGTAAGACTTAAGTTTGCAGCATTTTCTGTGGTTAATTTGGCAGTGCAGCATGAATATTCTAAAAAAGCTAAACTTTAAATGGGCAAAAATTATATTGAACCTAACCCGCTTTACACTTAGCTTCATAATGTTTAAAAACTACAGGTATACTATAAGGAGTCATATTGAGGGGATTAATATCTTTGTTCCACTAATTTTCAAAACAAATATTTCTACCACAAGAGCCATAAAATTATTTTCAGTCACTCAAAGTATTGAACCTATAATATATAACAATATTTGAAATTTCCCATAATTTAAAATAATCACATATTATAATATTATTTTATTATATTATGTTATACTTCAAAAAGATTGTTCACATGTGATAAGACTAACCAATGCCATTCTCCTCCAAATGTTTGGCTAAGCCTGCAGCTTGAGCCTCAGGATCATTAGAATCCTTCCAAGCCTGGAACTGTTCACAGCTGAGGCCATCATGCTGTTTCTCCCACTTTAGAAAATAACATATATCTAAGCAAAGCATTATGAATCTATATGATTTTAGTTTGAAAGTTTTTTCTCTTTAGTTTCTTAAAAACTACAGTTTACATACAAAAGTTATCAAACTTTGGTGTAAGACAGCACCGGGGATTACAGTAAATTAAATCATAAATGACCTAAAGGATTTACTTAGCTCTAGTATTATTTTTTTCATACATTTTATTTTGGCAAATCTAATGTTAGCTCTTTAATATTTATAATAATTAGACACTCTTCTTTAATTATACAATATATGTTTTTAAATTTTTAACTTTAAGTAATAAAACAAATTTCACAAAGAAATGTTTATTCAGGGTCTGAATAACAAAATAACATTATCCCAATTTCATTCAATAAAACTCATTATAATAAATACACCAGCTTACTGAATGGAAAATATACCCAAGTCTAAATATAATCGTGAACATTTTATTCTACCTTTTATTTCAATGTTTTAATTTTTTATTAGAAGAATACAGATGGACACATAAATTGTGGGCATCACAGTAAACTTACCAGTTTTCTACACTGGGCACATATTATAGCTTTACAGTCTGGGCACATCAACCTTTTCTGGTTTGGATTGGAAATGAAGCCAGATGAGCACTGCAAATACCACATTTATGTTTTCACAAACAATTTACATTTTATGACAAGGGAAGAAACTAGTCATTAAAACTGAAAAAGACATCTGGCACTTTCACACATACTCATGAAAAATCAAACTTGTTACTTATCTCGTACTCAACCAAATTTTTATTCATGAATTCATAAGACTGAAACATACTCTGAAATTTGGATTACACTTTTGAAAATCAATCCAAAAGCATTGCTTGAGTTGAACATTGATTTTACTACAAATATATTTTCAATAAATATATTAACATAAACTGCAATGGCAGTAAAATTTGTTTAATTAAACAAGAAACAAATGTTACACTGACACAACATTAACAAAGTTCTAAATTAAAATAATCAGACAAGTAAAATTGCATCTCAAAACAATGTCTGAATTCTCAAGTTCGTTGTAAGAACCTGGTATGTTTTCTTATTAAACTTAGTGAAGCCTTGTCTCACAAAATTCTTATAGTGAAAACTAACAATTACAAACAAGTATGAGTGCTAAGCATTTCATGTCATCACTCAGAGTTTGGTAGTATAAAAATTATATAATAGCTTTGACCTTTGCATTATCTTGACCTTTTTAACAACTCAGATCCATAGGTTATAACTTTCTTATTACATTTGATTGATCATTTCAAATTTATAACTTAACAAATTTACAAGTGCAAATACACCAGAAACTACTATACATTTCACTTTGATCTTTGTTATATAGGTCATATACCTAAAAGGCTTTGTTAAACTCCTTACGAAACTGTAGGAAGTGTTTGTTTTACAGATCAGTTACAGGTCTGTTAAAACACATACAGAGAGATGTTTCTCTTTCAAAAGGAGTGGAATTTCTAAGCCCTTAACTTATGAACATACCTAATATCCAAGGATCATTTCTACAAAGCTTTGTGAATCTCCATATGAAACTACATAAACAATAGGTTATAATGCATGGTTGCACATCTAGTGGAAATGTTGAATTTAAACAGGTGGTAACTAAAAGAAAATGGATGAGAGTAACTTAACCTTGGAAAATTTACAACATAAGAATCATTTCCAAACATCTGGTGAAAAAAATCAAAAATCAACAGGGAGCTTGAACTGATTGGAAAAGAATTTCCAGATTGTATAATAAAACAAATCCAAGGCTGGGTAGTTAATACAGAACAAATCAGTCTTTCCTGCTTCAGTTTCAGTTTAATGTAAGTGTTACAACTTAGATAGTTTATACAGAATAGGTGTCATATTTAGTTGTTTTTAGAAGTGGTATTATATGGTAAGTTTGTTTATATAACTGTTTACAATAGTGAGATTATTGTGCCACGTTGCTAAAAACCTTTTTGAGTTTCTCATTGGTTTAATTGAGTATTATTACATAAGAAAATCTAATACTGTATGGAGTGTTCTAGACTTCTGTCAGGGTATAAATACATGCCAAAAAAATCATTATTGAGTCCTAGTTTTAGACTGTGTGATTGTGACTTTAGCAATAAAGAGTGTGTAATGGTGATTTTTAAAGTGAAATTATCACAGACTGTATTGTAATAACAGAGTAGAGAAGAATAATTCTCCTTGTCAATTGTGTTCTAAAGTACCTGAACCAGTCTGTGTGGGCTTTGACAAAAAAGAAACAAGCGGACTTTGTTGCTGTTTGTTTATAGTTGAAATTTATTGTCAACAAGTCACAGACACCTACTGAAAAGAATGTGGCATTACAAAACCTGACAGTGGCAAATAGGTCTATATACACACAGCTGTAAAGGTGGCAAAAATATTGTAGAGATCACAACTACACTATATAACCATGTTGACTGACTTTGATAAGTGGATAGAGAGGGGCAAGTGACACAGGCTCAAAGATGACGATCTTAAAGAGTTTGTTAAACAACAAGAAAACCTAGAGAAAGAATAGTATCAACAGAAGATAGAGGAGGAGAGGCAGAGAAGAGAGAAAGAAAGAGAAAGGCTGAAAGAAGAACATCAGCATGAAACACTAGCTCTAAGAGAGAAACAGGAAAAGAAGAGAGAGGAGAGACAGGAAATGAGAGAATAAAAGCATAAATTGAGATTTCCAAGCTCATGCAACAGAAAGATGGAGAACCCAATGATGCCAATGGGGTTAAGGCCAGGTGACCCAAGTTGCCAAATGTGATGAACAGAACTATGACATGGATGCCTTCCTGGAGAGGTATAAAATATTTGCCCAAAGTCAGAATTGGGACAAAGGTGATTTGGTAGTCTGTCTCAGCCCATTCTCAAAGGAAAAGCCTAAAAGTGTTTGTGGGCATGATGTCAGGAGATGCCATGGACTATGACCAGTTAAAAGTGACCTTGCTGAAACACAATGAAATTACCAAGGAAGGTTTTTACTGGAAGTTTAGAGAAGTCAAATCTGACACTGGAGAAACTGTATCTCAGCTTATCTTACGTCTACAATAATACTTCACAAGATGGACTGACATGGCCAAGTGTGAAGATAGTTTTGAAGGACTGGCAGATCTGGTCATATGTGAACAGCTCGTGATCATGTGCTCCACTAATGTGTCACTGTTCCTAAAGGAGAGAGCACCAGAAGACGTGGATGAGATCACCAAGCTTTCAGAACAGTACATGGAAGCCCATAGAGGGAGTATATCTGGCAAGTCCAAGAATAACCAGTCAAAGTCGAAAACCAAGGGTGACTGACCAGAAGCAGGATGCCAAAGGTGACAAGAAGTCAACAAACAAAAGGTAGAAGAGATTTTATGGGGCACATTGAGAGTGAGTGCAAGTCTTTCACCAATAAGCAGTAGCAGAAATATAAACATAAAGTAGCTGGAGCTACCCACAAAGATGTCAATGGCAAGCAACAAGAAGAGTGGCTGTCACCATGGGTACTGCTGCCAGAAGAAACAGACGAAAAGTGCTATAGCTGCTATTCTGTGCTGGACTCTGTTGGGCACAAGGTGGGTGACCAACAGATAGCCATGGAAGAAGAGAAGCTAACCTGCATACAAGATGTACCAGCTCTGACGACCAAGCAGCAAGTCAGATCTTTCCTTGGGTTAGCATAAGACTATAGGAAGTGCATCCCACACTATGCTCAAGTCACTGAACCATTGACTGACCTGAACAAGAAAGGCCAACTCAACAAGATGAAGTGGGAACAACCACAGCAGATGGCATTCCAGAAGTTGAAAACCAAGTTTAGAAGTTTACCAATCCTTAGAATGCTAGACTTCAATAAACTCTACATCATTCAGGTTGATGCCTCAGATGTTGGAATTGGAGCAGTACTTCTGCAAGAACATAAAAACAGACTGTTTCTGTGATTGAACAAGAGTGTCTGACCATCATATTTGCCATCCAGAAATTCCAGAACTACCTCTATAAGAGAGATTTCATCATCCAGATGGACCATCAGCTCTTTGCATATATCCAGAGGTGTAAAATCGACAGTGCAAGGATCATGGGGTGAGTGTTTTACCTCCAGAACTACCAGTTCCAGAGTGAGGCCATCAAGAGGACTGCAAATTTTGGTGCAGATTGTATGAGTAGACTGTGAGCATGAACTGAAAACAATCGTTGTATAATGTAAAAAAACATTGTAAATATTTATCTTGAAGAGGGGCATATTGTTATATATATATATATGACTATTTTGGTTTAAGTTTAATGCAAGTTTTATGATTTAGATATTTTATATAGCATGGTGTCATTGTTAGTTACTTTTAGAAGTGGTATTTTACGGTAAATCTGCTTACTTAACTGTTTATGAATCATACGTTGTGTAGTTCAATTGTTATGTATTAGAAATGGTTTAATATAGTAGTATTATTGTGTTATGTTGCTAGAGCTATTTGAGTTTCTTGTTGGTATAATTGAGTATTATTACACCAGAAAAGCTAGTATTGTGTAGAATATTCTAGACTTTTGTAGGGTTACAAAAACACATCAAAAAATCATTATTGAGTTCTAGTTCTAGACTGTGTGATCATGAGTTTAGCGATAAAGAATGTATAGTGGCGTAAAGAATGTAAAGTGAAATTATAATAGACTGTATTGCAATAACAGAGTAAAGAAGAAGAATTCGTCTTGTCAATTGTATCCTAAAGTAACTGAACCAGTTTGTGTGGATTTTGATGAAAAAGAAACAATTATTTAAAGCTATGTAAAGCTACTGTACAGAATTCGGCCTTAAAAACCTGACAGTTGTCTTCATCACAGGTAACCTTTATATCAAATCCATTAAAAAACTAATAAAACAAACTATTTTTTTTCAAAAAGTGAAATGTGAAAAACAAACATAACACAATAAGTATTCCCTAAAACAGATCTGATTAATCAGTGATAATGATCACAAACATATAACAAGTAAGAAACTTATTCACACAAGCAACTGTTCTATAAATGAATTACCTGAGAACACCAGTGGAAGTTTGGATCTTTCATCAGCACTTTATCTCGCAGCTTTTTCTGAAACAGTTCATGGGTCTCAGGTTCTACCAGGTTCTTTAGCTAGTGAAAAGCATAATACTTTCAAAAATAAGTATAAGGAGAACTACTGTGAACCCTATATTTAATTCTTAATATATCCATTTTCTACAGGGATTCAGAATAGTTTACAAACCTTGAGATTATAGATAACTGTATTAATACACTGGGGATGGTTACATATTTGAATATTTTTAACTGTATCAGCTGACTTGGTTCATAAAGGAGAATAACAGCTTGTTTTATGATATTGTGGCAGGTTTAGAAAGTAAGTAATAGTGAAAAGAAGGAAGTTGTGGTTAAGCTAAGGAAACATTGTGTGTATATATATATATATTATATCAGTAGTTTGTTCTTAATACTTCATGTTCAACACGTGTGAAATGTATTCATATATGAAACATATACAATGAAGAAAGTGTGGTTCAACACATGATACTGTGAGACTTTAATGCATAAACTTCTCATTTAATTGTAACATGTCCTAATGATATACTTCCTGAAAATTTATTAGCTGATGCATTCTATTAAGTTCTTAAGTTATATTTTTCAGTAAATTTTGATTGATTGTTGTGCAACTGACAAGTGTATCTCTACCAGTTGGTCCATATGGTTGAAGTAATCTTGGGCTACATCTTCATTCGACAAATCTGGTTCATTACAGAAGGGGCACCGCAACTCCATGATATTTCTGTCTCTTGTCTGAATGGTGAAGTAAGCCTTCAAACATTCTTTACATGCGCGATGAGGACAGTGAAACATTGCCAGCATCTATAAAAAATAAAAATATATTAATTACTATAAAACAACACAGAAATAAGGTTAGTATTAAAATTTTTTTTTTAAATTGTAAGTCAAATACTTTATAACCACAAGGCAATGCTTCAAGAGGAATAAGGGAGCGTTTTTATAATGAAACTTTTAATGATGTATGTTTGAAAATGGTTGTGATTCTACGCATTTCTGTCTTTGTATTGTTTACTAATAAATTGTCACTACACAACATAAAATTTTTATTTCCATAACCTGAATAAAAATTTAAACAGATAGGGCTAAAGTTTTGATTGTTTTAATTATTTCATTCAAAACAAATATATATAAAAAGAAAAATTTTAAATCTCAACATTTCAGTTGCAATTTTATTTTGTAGAAAATTTGTGGGGATACATCACACATCATTTTTCAAAAGTTGATGTTGCACATTTTATTTTATGATTCAGTATGCAATCATGCAACAGACATCTGAGAATTAGTTCAGATGTTTAGGGTAACAGTTATTGTATTTTACTCACTCAAAATCTTTTCACTTGGCTGGCCCTCCTACTTTAGTAGTTTTTCCAGTGCTGCTGCTTGTCAGAAGATGAAGTATTAGAAGGTAATAAATAATTTGAATAATTCTGCCTCATATGCTAATATTTACTTGCTAGCTATCTAAATTTACTTCTCTTTCTGCTAGAGTTAACATTTTCCTTACCTGCAAATGTGTTTTCAAAATATACTCACCTCTCCACAGAACAGACAGTTAATACTTCATGCCAATGGCAAAAAGTTTTATGCATGTGTCAAGACTTGAATGAATTCCCACCCCTATAAATAATAATGTATACTGTGCCAGCTTGTGATGCAATCACCATTAGAATATAGCACTCCACCAACAAGAGAACAACACATCTTCCATGTACACAATTTCTCTTGAACACTTTGTGATACCAACAGCATATTCTTGACAAGGTAAAAGAGACACACCAGAAGTGGAGAAGAAGGGTGAAAGGTTCTGTGGAGAGGTATCTATTTGAAATACATTTTCAGGTAAGGAAAATGTTAGCTTCGGAAATGCTACTCGCCTCTCCACAGAATAGATAGTCAGAATTCTACATTGAAAACATGGAGGAAGGGCTGGTGTGGATAAAGAAATTAAAATGATGAGCTCCTTTCTTAAAGCAACTGAAAGAAAAACACATGGAATGCATCACACACTAAGGGGTGGTGAGCCCTAGTTGGAAAATCACTTGGTGGGAGACTGCATACATCTAAAATAGTAAATACTCTTTCCTCAGTAGATGTGGTAGTGCAGAAAGGCACTGACAAAAAATCTCCTACATGGTACTAAAGTGATGCAAAAGTGGAGAGAATGTAAAAGTTGCTTAATCAGCCTGTATATCTCATGGGGTTGGCAGACCATGAACTGTATTGTGGCTAGGGTAATAAGGCTTGGTTTATTTTGAATTTCACACAAAGCTACATGAGGGCTACCTGCACTAGCCATCCCTAATTTAGCAGTGAATAACTAGAAGGAAGGCAGCTAGTCATCACCACCCACTGCCAACTCTTGGGCTACTCTTTTACAAATGAATAGTGGGATTGACCATCACATTATAAAGCCCCTACAGCTGAAGAGGCGAGCATGTTTGGTTGGACAGAGATTCGAACCCGCAACCCTCAGATTGTGAGTCAAGATCCCTAACCATCTGGCCATGCCGGGCCAGGGTAATAAGTCATGTACTATATGAGAAATACTTAGGTGATATACTTATCAGAAAAGACATATGCAGAGTTCAATCATCCTACAATAGTGAACATGGTCTGGCTCTTAGTGTAGAGAGTGGCTTGTACTACACTTAAAGTAGACATTCCCACCCTAATTCTGATTGAGGGGTGTATCCACTCAGTCTCAGGGGTGATTACATTTTGTGGGAAGAGCTAGTCAAAGTCATCCAAAAACAAAGCAGGCTCAGTAGAAGGTGATAAAGCAGGAGGCTGTATGATCTAGGTCCAAGATAAAGAAAGTAGGATAAAACCAACCACGTGATTTAAAATGTCAAAAACATCACTTATAAGTCCACATTTCAGTAAAATAAGACAATTCCTATTGAGGAGTCTAGAAATCGAACGCGGGAAGTCGTATTCAATAAAATCAATGAAACTGAATTTATGGAAAATAAGAATATGATTTCTACATTTTTAAATTTATTTTATTTACCTTTTTATCAGTGTGATATGTCTGTAGTACTTAATTAGGTCTTGGTCAAATGTTTTGTAAATCTTAATGAAAAAGAACATGAATGAACACTACAGTGTTGAAGAAAAGAATAAGTTTTAAGTATACACAAAATACTCAAGGGAAGTGTTGTGTATGGGAAATGTGCTATTGCTGATTGCATCATAGAGTGGTGCAGCAGATGTTATTATGTGTAGAGGTAGGAGTTTGTTCAAAGACTTGGTGCATGCACAAAAACTTTTCAGCAGTAGCATGACATATTAGTTATCTGTTCTGTGGACAAGTAAGTAGCATTTCTGAAACAATTATTTTTTCTACTGAATGTACTTATAATTTTATATTTCAACTGTTCCTCCGAGTAGTTACGTGTGATAGGCTCTTATCCATTCTAGTTAAGATGCTACAAAGAAAATGGGAATCAGTAAGGTGAAGAAATTTCAGGATTAAGCTGACATAAACAAAATAACACCTGTAACACATCATAAGTTACTTCCTGAAGCTTTCATACATGTGGTGATATCTGGTTTAAGAAAATAAAACAAGAATTTGCACCTCAGCCATAGGGAACTTCCCAGAACACAGCTCACATTCTTGTTGCAGGAAGTTGACAGCTTGATATAGGGAATCACATTCCATAGCAGCCTGAAGAGCTTCCTTTTCATCAAATTTCATATCCATAAGTTTGATTGCAATTTCTGATTGTTCATAAGTCTGGCATTTTCCTTGAGTCAGAAAACTTCTGACTTTTCTCTGAAACAGATTTTGTTTATAATGAAAAAATTCTCATAATAACAAATGTTTGTTTGTTGATTGTTGTTCAAAGCTACTTGAGGGCTACCTGTGCTAGCCATCTCTAATTTAGAAGTGATAGTTGAATCAAGAATCACATTATGCTAATATAATAATAGGTAGGCAAACAATGATTTGTAAGCATAAAGATGAATTTTATTGATGGTGAAACATACTACATGCATAGAGGTGAATTCAAGATATCTGCCTTAACATATCATCAATATGAAATAGGTCACAAAATATTTTGGAATGAATTTTTGTCGAATGTTCTGTCAAAACATGTAGTATGTTTCACCATCAATAAAATTCTTCCTTAAATTTATAAATCATTGTTTGCCTACCTATTAGAAGTGATAGAGGGAAGGCAGCTAGTCAACATCACCCACCATCAACTCTTGAGCTACTCCAATCAAATAGTGTGATTGATTGTTATATTATAATACCCTAATGGCTAAAAAGGCAAGCATGTTCGGTGATGAGATTCAAACCTGCAAACCACAGATAATAAGTCAAATGCCCTAACCACCAAGTCATGCCAGGCCAACAACCACTGACAACAAAGAAGTGTCTGAAACAACATGGAACAAAAGTGGTCAAGGTCCAATTTAAAATGAATATAATCTAAACCTGTTACTTGATAATTAAATTTAAATAAGGTTGTGACCAAGAAAAATGGTGTTTTATGTAAAATATTATCAATTATTTTCTTTCAATGTCTGTAGGTAAATAGATTTTGTTTTTATGTAAAATTGACAGCATTATTGGGTATTACATTATTACCATGGTAACTACTTTAGTGTAAAACAATATTTCACATAAGTATGACAAGATTGTTAATATCAGAATCCTAGTGTTAATACACTCATTTTTGTTTCTGACAAATTACCCCTGAATTAAATATTTTGTAAAAATATTATGGAATGGTTTTCAATGATTTTGAAGAACAAACTTACAAATCACATAATCTTTAATTGTGGCCAAATTAAACAATTCACTTTAAATATGGAAAAATAAAATCTAAAATTTGTCACATTCAAATGTTAGTTTTGAACACCAAGCCACCTGTATGCATTACCACAAGTTTCAACAGAAATATATTACAATAAATCTAAATCTATAAAAAATCTGCAATTAAGCAAGATGCAGTTTTCTTATGAAATTCTTTTAACACAACATATTCTTAACATTTCTAAACTCATGTTACTATGTATATAATTTATTGGACTATTTACATACAGGATCATAATATTACAAATATGATGTAATTGTGATATTTTAATCATCATTATGGATAAAATATCAAAATGTTTTATGCCAAATAAAATTATACTTTCAATTCAGACCAAAATTTTATACACATTACAAGTGTAAGTGAAAGCAGCTGAAATTAGTGTAATAACTAATGTGGAAAAGCTACAAATATTACACAGAAGAGAACTTTTATAGATTTCTTTGCATTGTTACTCTTTACCAGGAAGTTTTTTTTTGGAGAGAACTTGCATATCAGTGCAAACAGTGACACAAAATTTTCAGGATTTCAGAAATTTAAGAAAAGACAAGGC
Organism: Limulus polyphemus; assembly: GCF_000517525.1. Classification (NCBI taxonomy): domain Eukaryota; kingdom Metazoa; phylum Arthropoda; class Merostomata; order Xiphosura; family Limulidae; genus Limulus; species Limulus polyphemus. The sequence continues at coordinate 1,012,056 of NW_013665660.1, forward strand.
ACCTTTTCTTAATTAATCTGTAACATATGATCTCATCAGTTTCAAACTTCTTGCATACATGTGAAATTTTTTCAATTGCGTGTTTATTAATTAGCCTCTTCATGTAGATTTTCAAATACAATAATGTTGCAGACAGACATTATTTAATTCAACTCCATTATAATTAATTAATATAAGCTCAAAGTATTCATCTTTTGTTTTAGCATAGTCAATTTTCATATACAGCATTTGAAAAATAATCAAACAGTTCACTTACCTCAAATTCAAGTCGTTTTTCATTTGTTACTGACACAGGACGATAATTTTTTTTCTTTGACGATGAAAAGAAATTTTTGATTGTAGAACCACCTTTTTTGGTTGATTGTTTTTCAGTTGTGTTGGTCTCACTGATGGGGTTGACATAACTTACTTCTTCTGTTAGAAGAGTGCCAAAATCTTCATTTAGGTCACTACTTTCAGTTTTAGAAGAGCTAACAGTATTTACTTTCTTTGAAAGATCTAGGAATCGGGGTGGTTTTGTCCTTTCAGGAGACTCAGGTAGTGTTTCTTTCTTCAGAGGCTCCAGAGCTTGGGGTTGATCTAAATGATGAGCAATTTGCTTAGTATCATTAGGTACAAGATTTGAATTAGGGGTACTAGAAGTGTTACCTCCTTTGGAAACTATCTTTGATTCATTTGTTTCGGTAACTTTGGATATAGCAGAGTTCATTTTATGCTCAAAAGATTGGCTTACTTGTTCCTTGTTCTCAATAGTTGTTTTGTGATCTGCATTTGAGATTACATCTTCATTTATATCATTGCTTTCAGTTTTAGAAAAGCTAACAGTACTTAATTTCTTTGAAAGATCTAGGAATCGGGGTGGTTTTGTCCTTTCAGGAGACTCAAGTAGTGTTTCTTTCTTCACAGGCTGCAGAACTTGGGGTTGATCTAAATGATGAGCAATTTGCTTAGTATCATTAAGTACAAGATTTGAATTAGGGGTACTAGAAGTGTTACCTCCTTTAGAAACTATCTTTGATTCATTTATTTCGGTAACTTTGGATATAGCAGAGTTCATTTTATGCTCAAAAGTTTGGCTTCCTTCTTCCTTGTTCTCAATAGTTGTTTTGTGATCTGCATTTGAGATTACATCTATTTTAGATAATTTGGGTGTTGTTTCAGATTCATGAAACAAGTTGTTATTGATTTCAGCAACACCTAAAGTAGGTTCAGATTTTTTGTTTTTGTGAACAATGCTAGAGATATTTTGACTTTTACTGTTTACAGTTTTATTGAAAGAGCATCCTGTCACCATGTTTTCAGCTCCACCAGACAAATCTGGTTCTATTTTCAAATCTTGTTGTATGTCTTTATTAACAATAGAAACATTTAAAGTATGTTCTAATTCTTTTTTTTCTTCAACATTATTATCAGTAGATTTGATATTATATTTTTGTTTTCTGTTCGCCTCAGATCTAACATGTGGTTCATCTGTCTCAGAAGAATCAGAATCTGTTTTGGATTTCTGATTCAGTTTCCTAATAATTTCAAATGTTTTTGAAGTAGCCCTGCATCTTCTATTGTGAGTTTTTTTTGATAAATATTTTTGTTTTCTACTAGTCTCGGACTTAACATGAGATGAAGGTTCAAAGGAATTATTTATTTCATCCTCATCAGTGTCAGCTGGTATTCTAATCATTTCTGAAGGTAAATCTCTCACATTTGTGCAAGAATTAGTGATTTCAACCTTACTCCCTCTGACAGGATTTTGGACAGTTTGATGTAACTGCATTTGGTTTCTGTTGGTTTCAGGCTCAACATTTTTAAAGACACGGCCAGAAATCAGTTTTTTATTTCTTTCAAAGAAACTTGGAAGTTTCTTCTTTGAACTTTTTACTTCAGTTAAAAGTTCTGATGCATATCTAGGCTCATCAGACTGAGATTTTTTTACAGATGATGTATTCTTGGAAGATTGAATTTCATAAAGAACAGAATCATTCTTCTGAGGAAACAAAAGACTGATCTTAACTGGATTTGCAGCACTAGAAGATACAGCATACACATCATGGTTTCTCATCCCTTCGTTTCCTTCTAATATTTGTTCAGTGTTATCATACTTTTTGCCAAATTGTAATTCTTCATATGTTAGAGATGTATCCTGCTCAACTAAATTGGTCCCCTTATCTTTCTTTTTTTCTTTCGTTTTGTCTCTTCTAAGTGAAGCTAGTCGTCTCAGGAAACTTGGACGGCTACTTTTTTCACTTTTATCTTTCTGTTTTCCTTCAGTTTTACTGATAATCAATTCACTTGCACTTCTCCTCAACACTGGTGATAAATTCTTCCGAGTTACGAGAGGACTCTGCTGTTCTAATTCCACATCAGTAACATTCTCAAATTCAGACATCATTCTATTATGGGTGGAATGACTAATGGAGGAAGAAGGATCTATTGAAAAGACAGTTGGGCTTTGCTGACCTGACTTTAGGTCATTTATATTTTCACACCATTGCTGATCATGAACTGATTGGGAAGGTGAAGGTCCTTGTGTAACAGGAAGTGAGCTTCCCTTACCAGTTTCAACCTCACTTATGTCCCTGGACCAGGAACTTTCCCGAGTTTTAATAGAAAGAGGAGGAGAGGGTATTGACAAAATATCATGAGGACTCAGCTGATCTGATTCCAAGTCACTAATCTCTTCAGACCAAATTCTGTCCTGCTTCTTATTGATTGTAGACTGTAAAGTATGTCGTCTGATGGCACCTTCTTGGTTGTCCACTCCTGCTCCTGGACCCCAAATTCGCATTAGAAAAGGTTTCACAGTTGATTTTGTAAGATCTATATAAGCCTTCTCAACATTACCATGACTTGCTGTGAGAGCTGCAACTATTTCTCCAGGAGAGAAATTCCCCCTTGAAGTCAATTCCATGAACTAAGTGGAAGAGAAAAAAAAAAGTAGTAAAATATAAAAAAAACATTAAAGTAGTCATTAAGTATTAATGTAGATAAGTGATTTTATCTGTTATTTTGCCACACACAGTATTGAACTAAAGTTATAACTTTCCTACACTGAAAATGTATTTCTGATAGGTACTCACCTCCTCTCATATAAGTAGCTATTCTCGTTCTGTGTTGCCCTCTATATGCAAAAAATTATTCTATGCATGCCACAAGCCTTCTATCTCCATTAGAATTGACTGATTCCAATGCATCTCATGCAAATCATCATGCGTCACAGCTCCATCAATAAGAGCGTGAAATACTCTCATGACGCATGTGACTCCCTTTATTTAATTCTACCACATTATCACTTTGAGTTTTGGCAGAAGATGGAAGCACTGGTTTTCAGTCGGGAGGAAAGGTGGGAAGTGTGAGCAGATGTAAGGAGCTATCAGAAATACATTTTCAGTGTAGAAAAATTGCAACAGATTAAACATAAGATTTTCAAAGTCTCAGTTACATGATCGAAAACATATTGTCAAAGGAAAAATACAGAAATCCTGAAAAGAAAGAGGCAGCAAATGTACCTGGGACAAGGTCGCATATCAACCCAGAAAATCCCAGCTACAGTGAAACCACATCTGTAAAGCGAGAGCCAAAGATGACAAACGAGCCGACATGGAGGTAAGAAGGATTGTTTGTTTGTTTGAAGTTAAGCACAAAGCTACACAATGGGCTGTCTGTGCTCTGCCCACCACTGGTATCGAAACCTGGTTTCTAGCATTGTAAGTCCGCAGACATACCGCTGTGCCACTGGGGGGCAGTAAGAAGGAATCATAGAAAAATGGAGAATTGGATAAAACATAACATACCTGAGAAATCATGTTGAAAAATACAGTATTAGGCCTAGCTGATTCTGCAGGAGAATTTTAAAAAAATATGACAAAATCCGGTAGTGTAAAAAGGCTATCAACTTTTCATGAGCCCAAACAGGTTTAGCTTGTGCAGGAGGATTAGTGTGGGAAGTTCAGGAGAAGAAGGTTGACCCATATAATGATCAGTCTCACAATGTATAATAGCAGAGAAATCCAACCACGGGTCTCCCCCACCTGCAGCCTGTGAAAATAGTGCTAGAGGTATAACACCCAAAGTGGGAACATGAACCTCAGAATTCATTGTAGAAATATGTAAGTCAAACAAAAGTGTTTGATATAAATATGCAAGTGTAAGGAAAAAAAATAAAGACTGGGAAATTAATTTATATTCAAATATTTCTTCAATGTAAAGATAATAATAATAATAATGAAGAAATCCCACTTCGGAAATTAAACTATTAAAATCACGATTGCACAAAGAGCACCAAAAGAAAAAACGTCTGAACATGAGTACTGCCAAACAAGAAGTGATAGTTTGATAGAATTATATAAAGGGAGTCATGAGAGTAAGTTGCACTCTTATTGGTGAAGGGTTGACGCACGATGATTTGCATGAGAGACTCATTGGAATCAGTCAATTCCAATGGAAGGAAGAAAGAAGGCTTGTAGCATGAGTAAAACAATTTTTTGCATATAGTGAGCAGCAATGAATGAGAATAGCTATTTATGTTAGTAGATATAATGTACCATATCGGAAATAATATATTTGAAACTTTAAAGGTATTAAGTATTCCTCATATTCTCATTTTGTAAAAATAAGATAATGTGAACAACATATGCTAGATAATTTCATCCTCACCTTTCTCTGCCGTCCCTCAACACATTCTGTAACTGATGCCCAAACATTTCCTCTATGGGTTACTAGTGCTTCACGTGATTCTGTTACAGTGATGATCCCCACATTATTGTCTCGCTTGTCATGACCATAATTAGTTGCCAAGGTAACAACAGTTTCCACCATGTTCTTCCAGTTCTCCTGCAACCAATGGATGGGATTTTGTTTTCCACAGTTGCTTAAGGCTACTTGTAGCTCATCAGCTGAGAAACCATGTTGTTCTGCTTCCTGAACAAATTGATATTAATTAAAAAACATTAGATCAAGGAAAGAAATTTTCTATAAATTAATAACTTTAATAAAAGTAAGGATCAATATAAATAGTAAAGGAATTCAAATTTGATGATGACGAACCCACTTTTTAGAAAATAAAGTTTGGAAATGGCTTAAATGCATAGTGATAGAAACTATTAAAAATGTATGTCAATGTTTTGGCAAGCATATGTCATCATCAGGTACAAGTAGTTTACATATACACAGGAATATGTATATATATACAGTATGGAAAAAAGAGGTCACATAGCTGGAGATTGCTTAACCAAGATACCTTTACTAAGCTGTTAAGCAACCTACAGTCATGTGATCTCTTTGTTCCATATTGTATATATATTCCTGTGTCTATGTAAACTATCTGTACCTGATGAGGCCATATGCTTGTTGAAACATTGACATACATTGTAATAGTTTCTTTCACTACCCATTCAAGCCACTTACTATCTTTATGGTAAAGGAATTATTTCCATTCTCAAAACTGATTGATCCAAAGCATATAGTCTAGTAATATTTTGAAACTAAAATTATGTACATTAAAATTAAGCTAATAACGAAAATTATCAACATACTATGAAGTTATAATTTTCCTGTATTGAAAATTTATTTCTGATAGGTACTTACCTTCTTTCACAAGATTAGCTATTCTCGTTCAGTGCTGCCCTCCATATGAGAACTTATTCTTTATGCATGCCACAAGCCTTGCAATCCCCCCCCCCCTTTGTTGGAATTACTATATTTCAAAATGTCTCTCATGCAAATTATCAGGCATGATCTCTTAACCAAAAGTAACATGACATACTCACATGATGCATGTGACTCCCTCTACACTCCTCTACCGAACCTTCACTAAAACATTTGGCAGAAGGTGTGAGCACTGGAGAAGTGGGGAGGAAAGGTGGGAAGTGTGAAAAGAGGTAAGTACCTATCGGAAATACATTTTCAATATAGAAAAATTATAACTTCCGATACACTACTTACCTCCTCTCACAAAATTAGCTAGAATCCCACATTGAAAAGGAGGAAGGACTGGTGCAAAATAACAAAAGAAGTACCCCCAAAAGAATCTGAAGGATACCCCTGACCATGAGAGATATAGATCTGAAGAGCAGAAGAAAGGAACCACACCACTTCTGAGCCAGGTATACTCTTCACCCATGTGTAGATTGTGTAATGCATAAGGACAGACATTGTGAGGTGTAGAGTGGCTAGGATGCGGCAGACCACACTCGGTAAGTCAAATACATCCAAAACCTCCTTATGGGGTACTAACATCTACATGAGGGTAGAATGAGGATTATCGCCAATCTATTGATCCAGGAACAGACATCTGGTATTGAAAGGATGTGTATCACATGTAATCAACTCCTCAGCCATGGCACAGTCCAGCACCATCCAAAGGCAATCACATCCCCATAAGAAAAGAATGAGGGATAGACAAGAATCACACCATAAGTATCTAATGTACTACTGTTGTAACCAAAGACACAGAGCAATTGGGGGATGAAGATAGACAACCTGTAATTGTGTGAGGACGTATGTTGATTGGTTCACTCCAATGCAAAACCTCTATGCTGGGAACTAGCTTCCACACATAGGTGGGATGAGGTATCCCAATCAAAGGGGTGAACTGCAACTGTGGCAGTTCAACTCCAGTGTATATGTAAAATGTATCAGGAGGTCATGTCATCCAGTAAGGTGATGGCTCAACTTCAGCATTTGTATAAAAGGAAGTAGGAGGCCACATCATCCTGCAAGGTGATGGTTCAACTCTCTTGGCTGTGTAGATAGTATCAGGAGGCCACGTCAACCAGAAAGGCAATGGCTCAACTGCAGATATTGTGTAATAGGTATCAGGAGGCCATGTCACATCTACACCAGCAGAACACCACTTCCCTACTCTCAACTGAATGGTTTGAATATTTTTATGTGTGGAACCCATTCAGGAGAGTGCCTCCTTGGTCAACCACACCAGCAGCTTGGAACTGGAAGTGGTAAGGACTTCCACACTCTACTTGAGGAAAGGAGGTTGACAATGTGGTGGAGAGCACAGAGGAATGTCATCACCAAGACAGTGCAATTGGTGACCATGAAACCATATTTTGAAAAGCAGACCATACCTGGTTATTCACTCGAGGCATGGCAGGGATGGGCAGCAATCCCCTTCTGCTTTACCCATGTAATCCATGGGTGGTACAGTCCAGAACAGGCACATTTATGAAGCAACTTATTGTGAGGTAATTAACCATCAAGCGATCTTCTGGAACACCCCATCTTAACAGTGAGTGTGCGAAGCAATGGACAAGAGAGTGTGAGTCAACATGGCTGATAGTGCAGATTTAGAATTAAAAAATACTTGTTCAGGCACCATTCACCACAGAGTGGGATCCATAAAATGAGAAATGAAGCAAGGACCCCTGAAAGGAGAAGAAAAATATTAATATAAGCTAATTCAGTCAAAGTCGCACTGAGTCGCGAAAAACGGTTGCAGGCAGAAGACTAGAATCCGATGAAGAAGAAATCGCGATATAGATGAAATTAAGGGAGACTAACGTATGATGCATAGTCCACATGCCCTACAGACGAATTTCCTTTAACGGACAATGCAGGTGAGATGCCTGAGAAAAGATAAGATTTCAAGATTTGAAACTTGATGAGAAAAAACCAGTAACAAAGTCCAGGAGGACAACATAACCGTAAGAGAGGAATCAGCCTATCAAAACAAAAGCCGAACCCCAAAGTGAAGATGGGAGGAAAAATATTCGAACAGAGGATGTTATCATGGAATAAAAAATTGGGAATGGGCACCACAGATGGAAGCTGTGTGGGCAATACAACACCAAAGAGCAAGTATGGGACATAGAAGGCTATCTGGATCATGATGAGGTGAGAAACTGAAGGAATGGGAAAGCAGCAAAAAGGAGGAGGCACCCTCCCACACTGCAGAGGTGTCAGGGAGGAAAGAATGATCCAGAAAAGGAGAAGCTAAAGAGTATATGAAACATAGATGTCAAACAAATCCAACCATTGAGATCCCATGGCCAATAGAAGGAAATGAGTCTGAAAGGAAAGGTGAAACAAGGAGCATGTGGAAAGTGGTTCAAATGGTGGTAAAGAAAGGCAATGGAGGACTACCAGAATATCCCTTTCTGGAAGGGCAGCCCACCATGAAGGACGACTAGTCTGGAAGGAATGGTACAACAGGGAGAGTGTAGGAGAGGAAAACATGAAGGCATTGGGGAAAATGGTAGGTGTGGGAGAAAGATGTGCAATAACCAGAAAAATCAAGATGACAGAAGAACCCTGATCAAAAAGCCACACCCCATCCTTAAAGAGAAGAGTCCATAAGAAGAAGGAAATCCAGATGAGGAGTAGGAAGCAGGACACTTGCCGACATGTGGGGTTTGTCCAGCCACCAACACTGATCATCAACTATGGTAGGAGGAAGGGTAATAAGAGTCTGCAAAGGGACCCATGGAAGAGACCATTAGTCTTGAAATGATCACAAAAGAGCATGCATAAGAGCACAATCCAAGATGAGAAGTGTAGTCATGGAAGACCACATCTCTAAAAGCAATAGAACCTCATGAGCAGTAAGAGAAGGAGTAGTAAGAGCATGGAACTGAAAGCTCCAATGAATGAACCAAAGCTCGAACCATTTGACAAAAACATACAAGGCCAAAGCAAACCCAAAGGGACTATGCAGAGTGTATAAATCACCCCCTCGAAGGACTAACCAAAGATATAGTTGGAACAAGCAAGTGAACATTATATAGAATGAAACAGTTGTGATAACCATCTGGGTCATCTCGAAACCTGGAGAAAAAGTCCGCCAGAGTGTGAGACAAGACTACCAGGGGAAAATGAGGGAGATGGAGAAAAGGAATGAGGTTGGACAATCTATGACAGAATGCCAGCACCAGTTATTGTGTGGACAACCAACAGCCTGGAATAAAACCTGGAGAAAAAAATTCACAGTTTTGAAGGACAGTTGAAACATGAGGTCGTGAACAGCTTCTGCCCAACATTGGCTGGTAAAGGGATCCCGAGGTAGAGGGAAGGAATGGGAATC
>NW_013665660.1:1021157-1057753 GCF_000517525.1 Limulus polyphemus
TCCAATGGAGAGAACCAAGAATAACCAACTAATCCGAGATTAAATATAACACCATAGGGGAACAAAGTTGCACAATCGAGCTCCCACTGGACCAGAACCCCCGTGAATAGTCACTGATACTAACAGCAGTCTGCCGAATTACACTGAAGGAAATGACGAGATACTGAACCCCTGGAAAATGGAAACAGGAATAGGGCTTGTCATGAATCCAAGAGTGACCAACAAGCAACCCAAGAAGAAAAGGGTAAAGTGTTGACACAGGGATTCCACTCAGAAGTCCAAAGTGCCAGGATATGGTCGAAAATACCACCACAGAAAAGAAGGGTGAAATGGAATACCCCGAGATAAGTGGGCAGCCAATGAACCTGTGACAAAGCCTCATCACGACCCAGAGTATCCCAAAAATGGAGAAATCACGTGTGGAAGGCGAGAGCGAAGGATAACACACAAGCCCACAGGGAGTTAAGAAGTGAGAGGCTGTCCCTGAAAAAAAAAACATTAGGATGTCCATGCAAAGCATAAGAAAGGAGAAGTATGGGCGATAAATACAGAAGAAGGGAAGTAATGGTAAGACAAAACATGAAAACTGGGAATGCACCATAAAATCAGGGAGAGTCCCCTCTCCCATCATACAGGCAAAATAGACCCGAACAACTGAATTCTAGAAATGGACAGTCTGCATGATGGTACGCCAAAGCAAACCGATCTGTAGTCTGTGGGGCGAGGCATGCTGGCACCCATAACCAAATGGGGAGCAAAATGCACAGCATGAACCTTAATATCCAGGGAAAGGAATAAAACATCACACACCTGAGAAATATGGCCAAAAATGTCGAAGTAGTCCAAGCTGCTTAGAAGTTGGGGCAGAGGAAGACACGACAAAATCCGGTGGTGAAAAAATGCTATCAAATCTTCACCAGATCGAACAGGGTCAGATTGTTCGTGACGAAGTGGGGCAACATCAGGAGAAGGTGTTAGACCCACACAACATTCAATCTCCCGGTAAAAAATCGCCGGTAAATCCCACGACGGTCGCCCCACCTGCAGTAGGCGTGTTTGATAGATAATGCAATGTATGAAAAAAAAAATACTGAGAAGTAATTGAAAACAAATTCGTCAGCTGTATAAGCAAAAAACGAGTAGAAAAACACAGTAGCAATAAAAGTAAAAGTTAAACCTCTGTGGCAATAAAATTGTTAAAGTTACGATGACAAGCACACGAGAGAAAAATTCGAAATGCTTGAACACAAGCACAACCAAACGAGAAGTGAAGATTAGGTAGAGAAGTGTAGAGAGAGTCACATGCATCACGTGAGCATGTCATGCTACTATTGGTTAAGAGATGACTCATGATGATTTGCATGAGATACATGTTGGAAGATAGTAATTCCAACAAGGGGTATTCAAGGCTTTTGGCATGCATAAAGAAAATGTTCGCATATAGAAGGCAGCACTGTCATTACAAACTATGCATATGTGGGAATTAGTAAAACTGATAAATAAATTGTAAGTTTTAAAAACACAGACTGGCACAAATGACTTTTGTTTAAACAATCTTGTTAACAAGTGATGTGTTACCAAGTTTCTGCAACTTGATTAATTTTAACAATTATGTTCAAATAAAAAGTTTGAATTAAAAATTTTGCAGACTTACTATCTTTCTAAACACATTAAAAATTTACATAAAGGATTTTGCTTCTAAAAACTATTTGACAATAGCTTTAACTTGCACTCACCCTCACAAGACGAACCATTTCCATTCCTTGAGTGCGCATGTTCTCTTGCCTTCTTCGTTCTACAAGTTCCTCCATGCTTCGATATTTATCCTGCTTTGACAAGTTATGATCTTGTCCCCAGTCATACTAAAAAGAATATAGCAAGATGCAAATTACCATTTTAAAAGAACATTTGCCATTCTAAAGCTTAAACCTTTAAATGGTACATTTGCATGATCTTTTATCTGCTATATTTTTGATATTTCAAATTATTTTGAAAAACAATATCTGTAATAAATTCTGACAAAATCACCCCACAGCTTTGTTCTTCTGAGGAACATCTGTTTTAGATTCACTATTAATAATAGCAAGATAGTAGTACATTTCTGCTTATATTCATAGATATATCTTAAGACCCTTTTAATGCATGTAGGTTATCCTAATTTAAATTATAAGTATAATTTGGATGAGAATCACCTTATCAGTGTCATGAAAGAAAGAGATCTTGGTATAATGGTTCATCTATCTCTTAAACCATCCAAGCAGTATGCTGTTGCTAGTAGTAGGGTAAATAGAATTTTAGGTTGTATCTACAGAAATATTGAATACAAGTCTAAAGAGGTTATAATTTTATTGTATAGGTCACTGGTTAGGCCACATTTGGAGTACTGTGCTCAATCTTGGACTCCTTATCTTAGGAAGGACATTGAATTGTTGGAAAGAATTCAGAAGAGAGTTACTAGAATAATGCCTGGAATTATCATATGAGGAAAGATTATGATCTCTCAAATTGTTTTCTCTTGAAAAAAGAAGAGTTAGGGTGGATCTGATTGAGGTTTAAGATTGTAATGGGAATTGATAGTATTGATGTATCCTCTTTTTTCATACTTAATGGTGAGAATAGTAGGACGAAGGGACATGAATATAAATTTTGGCAAGGTTTGGAGTCATCCATGATTGTCGAAATATAGAGAATGACCAAAGAGATGGCCACACATAACCAAACTGGATAGTGAAGAGTCATCTCTGAACCAGAATTATAAGGAGGCTCCCACATAGGCTGTTTCTGCTCCTACCTTACATCTGGGAAAACCATCTAGGGTTATTGGTAGCATCACTCAGGAGGAATAAACCTCTGTCCACCACTCCAGTAACTGAAAACCAAGAGTGCTAAGGACTCCCATGCTCCACTAAGAGAAATGGAGGATACTCGCATTGGGGGAGTCCCGAGGAATGATGCTCTGGAGACAGTGCAATAGGTGAACTATGTTCTCTAACTTGAAAAGCAAACCAACTTCAATTTGTTCAGTCTAAAAGTCAGCAGGGATGGGCAAAATCCCCTTAAACTTTATTCATGATAGTCCATGAATGGTGGTCCAATAGTGTATTTGTTTTTTGTGTTATAATTGTGTTCCACCCGAAAAGTACACAAGGTGGTCTTATGGAATGCCCCAACTCAACAGAGCTCATTGCTAACAGGAAAATTATTAATTGATTGACTGGTAGCTAATGTGGATTTGGAAATAAGCATAGCTTACCAGACAGCACTCATCACAGAGTGGGATCCTAATGAAAATGACTAGAGAGTCCCTGAAAAAGAAATGCAGTCATTCATCTCTTTTTACAAACGATCTGGAGTGTGGAGAATAGCTATGATGGGTATCCAAAAACTTGAGGAGGCAACTGCCAAATCATTTAAATAATGAGGTATAAATGTATTAGGTGTGGTCCACATACCAACTTGTACAATCCTCTCCAGTAGGAAATGCAACCGAGCTGCTGGGGACATTAAGATATGGATAATTTGATGAGATGAGAACCAAAGAAGTTTCCATCCCTTCAATGAATGCTCATAGTAAGCAATACACACCAACTAATGAACCCAACTTGTCAAAGTGACAGGGAATACGTCATATGACACCTTAGAATCCCAATGGACAAACAAATGGTGATGTGAACCGCATAACCCTTCAGTGCTTGCAACAGAACAATGAAGAGCCTGAACTGGATTTGAGTGTTCATAAAATGGGAAATGGAAGAAAGGTGAATTGGAAAGAAAGTCTTAACACATTCTCCAGCCACTGAATTTTGGGGAAGAAAGGACCTATTGGGACACAAGAGAACATAAGTGGAATGGTAAAAGTCTTGTGAACATGAATCTGAAATAAAGGCCCATTCCATCCTACTTGAGAGCATCTATGCCCAAAGCCAGAGGGTGAGGAACATGAGACCAGAAGGACGGAAGCTGGGCATTCAAGTGAATGACAAAAGCAAGGAACTTGGGTATCCTGAGACGAGAGCAGATCCAACGAACAACTGGTGGATGAACCATCCATTCTGATTGAACTCGATTGGGATAAGATAACTGATTGGCCACTAAATTCATAACCTGGGACATGACAAGCAAGGAGAACAATCTGATGATTATGGGCCCAAAACTGAAGATCCAATGTCTGAAAACAAAAAGACCTGAAGTGAATGCTCCCTTGTTTGGAACTGTAGTAGACTGTGGAGAGAGGATTCCTCTTCTGTCCAGAGGCCCTTGAATTCCATATTCCTTACATAAGCTCCCCATCAATGGAGAGAAGCATTCGTGAAAAAAAACCTCTCAGGATGTAGGGGCGAGAGAAGGACATCTACTGTCATGTTGTCCCTGCACAACCACCAGCCAAGATTGAGTGTGCTGGAAACTGAATGGGTCATTGGAAAATATGGCACATCCTTGCAAGTGGCAGGAAGTCATCTATAAAATGGTGAATGTGAATGCCCACTGTGTGAAAATGACGTGGAAAGGATCTGACTATCTGGCAAAAGATGTATGGGATAGATGCGAAGCCGAATGGTAGAGTATAAAACTAAAAACCTGTCTTTCCTGCACAAAAGAAAGATACCACAGTGAAGAATCCTCAATCGAAATATGAAGGTAGGCATTAATGAAATCACATCAAACTTCGTCATCCATAGACTGGGTTCAAAGTGCCACAAAAGGGAAAGAAATGACTCCATTGTAAATTGAGGAGGCTTAAGGAAACTATTGAGACAAGAAAAGTCGATGACAGGTCACCAATCACCTGTCTTTTTTGTTACTACAAACAAATGGGAATACAAACCATCGAGATGCACTCTATACCCTTTTTTTAGTAGAAGATCCTGTGCTTGGTGTAAGATCATCATTGGGGATGGGAGACAACCATTATGGTAGAAAATGGAGGAAGAGACATGAAATGAAGTACCAACTCACTGGTAAGAACCTGAATGACCCACTAATTTGACGCAAAGGTCTCCCATACAGATCCAAACTGTCTGAGTCAAGCTTCCACGGGACCAGACCTCACAGGGTAGTCACCTATGTCATTGTCAGTGCTCCAAACAAGCATAGGATGCTCACTGATAAGGGCAGAATCTCCCTTGTGTTCCAATAGAACGTGAAGCCAATGTAGGAGGTCTAGAAACCCAAACATGAGATGCAATAAACCATCAGTTAGAAGACTGAGAAAGGTGGGAGGCCAGTGTTGAAAGAAAAAATGTAGAAATGGGCCACATCCAGCCAATAATCCATGGAATCTGGAATATCTGGAAAAACGAATGTCTGAAAAAAGGAGCTTCTCCAAGACCTCTAAGAGCCAAAGAAGGAAAGTGAACATCTTGACCAAGGCATCTCTCTCCAAAAGATCCCAGCAACAAACCAACCAAGAGACCACGGAGAGAGCAGAAGCTGATAATCTTACCAAAGTAGAAGGCAATCAGATCCTCTTATCCTAGAAGTCAATCAGATTCTAGACAGGAGATCTGTGAAAACCTTAGACAACAGTTGCAATGAAGATAAAAAATGCAAAACTGTTGTAAGGGGCAGTTGATTCCTGGAAAACTGAGTGAGGTTAAAAAAAATAGAGACATCAGACCTAGAACCCTAAAGAGGAAGAAGAGAATCCAACCACTAAGAATTTAAATATGGGTCCTCCAAGCGATGGAAAGCTAAGTCATATTGATCTGATAAACAGGGAGGACAAGGCATGGTAGCAGCCTCTCTCAATTACTCCACAAGTCTCAAAGCATGAACATCAATGTCTGGTTAAGGGGGAAAGTCTAGGTAATCAGCTAAATGACTTTCTCCCTACAAAGAAGGAGAAAAGTTGTAAGCCACAGGAGAAATCTCAAGACATCACAAACTTGATATATTAGTTGAGAAAAAAAAAAGATGCAGGAGGCAGGATGTCCATCTAAGGCTCTTGATTAGCTATCTGAGCAAAGAAAGGAGCCAGAAAAATAGAGTCCAAGTTCTCATTATTGTCTGATCTCACACAAGCTCAGCCTCTGAGTCTATAGAAGAAGAAACATTAGACTTCATGTAAGACTCCACCTCTCTGCATATGAGGGATTGGATGTCCTCCATGGAAAGGTGGACTCCCCCAACATCCAGGCAATAATAGAATCCAGAGGTGGCTGATTAAGAGCATGAGGAGACTCCATATCAGAAACTTGAATGTGAGAATTCATATCTGAAATGTCTCAGAATGTTTTTTTTATTGAAATTAAAGAAAATAGATAATAACTCAAAACTCAATAATACAGGTAAAAAAAATCGTCCAAAGCATAGGTATAACTGAAGTTATACAATACAGAAGAGAAACCCAGAGCAAGTATGCAAAACTTTTGTCGTAATGTTCTACCACAGAGAAATGTCAATAGGAAGTAATAACGGGGAGCTTATACATGGACCTGTAATAGGGGGGTGCATTGACATAGGAGGAGAGAATCACGAGATTTAAATCACAATGGGCAATAGTGGGGTAAAAAGGCTTGAACAAGTGAGGGAAAAATTAATACCAATGCTTAGATGGGCATAGAAGAGAAACTTTCATCAGGATAAGGTTAAAGTGTGTGAGAGAAGGTAAATGTATTTCAGAAATAAAATTAAAAAATGCACTCAAAAAATACAAACATTACTGAAATGCTAGTAATATTATTATTTTTGTCAATTCCAATAGACATGTAATTGTATGTAGTTAAGTACTTTAAATATTATTACAAATACTGATTTCAGTATAAGGTCCAAAGAAAACTAATTAATAATTCTTCTGAATTTGAAAGATTCTACAATCTGCTCCAAAAATCTAAAAGTTAAAAATATTATAGTCCTTTTAATTCTGATTTTCTCCTTTACACACTTGAAGTTCAGTTTAAAGAAACAAAGCTAAAACAAAGAAGGAAGCTTGACTTATTCTGTATTAAACACTAATAATTTATATATAAATCTATTTTAGAAAAAGTCTGCTAAAAAATATAGATGTTGTTTTATTTTCATAATATTATTCAGAAAGGTAAGCAAGTGTTTTTACCTGGTCATTTTTAAACCTTGATGTTCCAAAATGAGGTCTACTTCTTAAGTCCCAGCTAGAGTTTCTAAATTCACCACGTAATGGTGTGCCAATGCTTTTGAAACTCAATGGTTCTGCAGGATCAAAATGGCTGTCTCCAGGATGCATAGCCACTGACTCACTGTTAAGAGAACTACGACTTAAACTGCGAAACAATGCACCTCTAAGTCCTCTATCTTCATAAGTTTGTTTAAAAGAGGAGAGGGGTTTATTAGGTGGAACAACATCATTATTAAAAGATGGCCTATTAAGATCTAAAAATCCTCCAGTGTTAGAATCAAATGTAGTCTGAGTATATATATTTTGAGGAGGTGGTGAGGTTCCCATTTCTACTTTATGACCATTGACAACTGCATCAGTTAATGAACTGGTGCCTGTACTAACATCTTCTGTTTTATTTTTTTCAGTGCTATAATTCAAAAGTGACTCTTCATGTTTTGACTTCAAAGCTTCATGAATGGCATCAATATGTGTCTGCACAGAGGAGTCTCTTCTATGAACTGATGTTGATGAAGATGCTGTTTTTTTAAAGTCCTGTGTTGAAGAAAAAACACTGTCATTAGTAATATTCTCAACAGGAAAATGTGAGGTTTCTGTCAGTTGATTAATTGTAGCTTCTTTGTTACCAGAAAAAAAGGAATAATCAGTATCTTTTGCTGAAATCTTAGAAGCTGTTTCTGATGTTTCCTTTCTGAATGTTTCCCTGTTTACAGATAGCTGTTTTTGGATGGCTGGTTCTGTGGAATCTTTTTTTTCCCCATCTTCTTGGATATTCAGCTTATCATGTAACCTTTCTCTGATATCCTGTCAAAAGTTTAAGTGACATTTCATTCATCTGATATACTTGTTTACTAGGAAGAATGTTCAAAATAAAAATATTTTTCAAGACTTTTAAAAAATATAACATTCAGTTTGGTGTGTTGTTTCCCGAAATATAACATGAGATTTACCTTTCTATTCAGATCAAAAACTAATCTTTTCTTTGCCTAAAGGATCTACAGTAAGTGCAATTTCAAAAGTTTATAGATCTCACTAGGTTGCAAGTTTTATTCCTTGACCTAATGAGAATATAGACTTGACAATCTAATTAAATAAACCTATGAAAACTGATCAGTTTAAGTAGCATACAAAAAGAATATTCTAGTGTCCAAACTTCTTAAATGATTTAACATTCAGGTCTTCTTGTATGAATTAATTGTAGGTTTATATAAAACATCTACTATTTTCTGTTCTAAAGGAAATTTTAGATACACATAAATATTCCAATATAAATAAATTTTGAATATTTGATATACACGGGGTCCCTGTTATATGTTGCATCACTCTACGTCTTTCCATTATTAGAACATTCACCAATTACTATCCATGTATCAAATAATGTTGCCTTGTTTCATTACTAGAGCATTCCAATGTAATTGTCTATTTTTCCAGGTGTAGTGTTTACCAATTACTACCAATACTTTTGAAACAGTGTCACCTTGTTTTATTACTAGTGTTAATTAAAACATTGTTGGGCTATTTTACTGGGCATAGTGTTCACCAATTACTGTACAGTACTGTACTATCATTATGCGTGTGAAGCAATGTTGCCATGTCAAGAGTGCAGAGGATGTAAACACGTTGTGTTCATGCACCACTGTCAAAACACATTGCTTTTTCCTCTGCAGAAAAGCCTTGTTTCCACCCTTCCAATATGGCTCCAAAGCAGTCACCTAGTAATAGTAAAGTGCCCCTTGCCAAGAAGCCCAGGAAAACAATTAACGTTGCCATTAAACTGGAGATTATCAACACTCTGAGGCAGGTGAATGGGCTGTGGACATTGCCAGTGCTCTCTCATTTCTACCATAGTCAGAACGATTTTGTATACTACACTGTAGTTAAAAAAAACCCTGTTATGCCCTTTAAAAAAATTATTCAAGAGTAGACCAAGACATATAATATATGTAAAGATTGTGTTGCTTAACGTCATTTCAGACATATATCCCACTTTCCAGAAATGCATCAAGATGTATAACAGAGGCCCTACAATCTAAAAGGTGTTCAAAATAAAATTTTATGTATGGCTAGTTCTTGTACTACTAGCCCTGATGAAGCTGCAGTAGCAAAACATTGGCTGAAATAAAAGGCTTTTTATCATTATCTAGTAGAGGTAGTTTTTTTACTAACTTTATTGTCAAAATGTCTAGATCTCTCCAATATGCATTGAAAATTGTGAAAAACAACAAAAACCTAAAAGAATGCATTATGGTTCTATTTATTTAATAAAAATATCTGAAACAATATTATCAATGTATAAGCTTCAATACATCACTAATGTCTTGGAATATAGACAACAAATAGACTTATTTTTTTAACATAAGTTGTAATTTAAAAGCATCTGACAATAACCGAAATTAGCTAAATATAATTTCAGCATTACCTTTTCAATTTCCTCTTGTTGCTTTATCAGATCTGCAGTGATAACAGGCATGTCAGTTTGCTCTTTAGTTGTAGTACCACTACTTGTTTCAGTTTGGGGATACGTTTGTACTGGGAGATCTTCTTCCTGTTGATCTCTATCTTCTTCTTCAAGTTTCTCTTCTGCTGGATATTCTGGTTCTGGTGGAGGTAATGTAGACTTGACTTCTTCTTCCTCTTTACTCCTGTGGGAAGCCACTCTTCCTCTTGAAGTCGTCTTGCAGCACATTTGACAGATGCGAGTACCTAAGGGATTGCGGTATGTGCAATGTTCACATTCCCAGTATTTTTTTGCTCTATTTCGCTTTTTCTGGTAACGCCGAATGCTAGAAGCTGCTTCTGAAAGAATTTCTGTGTAAAAAAATATTAAAATGAAGTAATAATTAATGTATAACTACATATACAATTTATATGAGACTTCAATTATAAGGTTATGAAAACTGAGAACCTCATTTCCAACAATAAAAATAAATGGACTGTTATGTAATCAATGTTATAACTTACACTTGATTTTGAATAATGAACATGATGATTGGCTCAGTTAAGTTGGTTTAAAGCCACCTTTAGTGAGGAGATAACCATATGACTCCTGTGATCTATTAATTGTACTTCATCACCAGTTTTATTCACAATGTGTTAAAATAGCCACATTCTACAAAACATGTAATATCATACTTCAATAACAAAAGGTGAGCTATACTGGACTTGATGTATATATGCATAATCATTCAGTTGTGAATCCAGTATTTCTTTATGAAACATGAATTTGTTATTTTTATAAATAGCACAAAAGTGCTTGCTCTTGGAAACAAAATCTTTGAAGCAAATATAATAATAACGAATTCTAGAAGCAGGTTTCAATGAATGCAAGCTTCTCATGTAAATATGCTCTACCTGAAATTTCTAACTGTTTTCTTTATCCAAAAAGAAAGTTGTTAAGTTTATGTAAAACCACAAGTATTTTTTATCAATAGTGAACTAACAAAGATGAAAGATAGGACTTCTTTACAAATATTTAAGTATTATGTATGTTTTAATGCAAGTAACATCAACTTCATCTATAAAGTGTAACTATTCACACCTCAACAAGCAGACATACTCAAGACTCTACTTAAATTGGCATTTAAAATAACTGGTACTAAACTGTGAAAACAAAGATAAAATTTAGAAAAATGTTAAATCATGAGAAACACCTGGTTTGTAACTACATTACTAGTTTTACCTGTGCCATTATTACCTGAATTTTAATTAGTCAAATACTGTACAAAGTCAAGAACATGTTTTATTGTCTAATAATTTATCATTTTCCTAATCTGAAAATGTATTTCCAAACATACTTACCTCCGCTGACACTTATAGCTATTCTCGATCTCCATCTTCTGTTGTTCTTTGCCATATAAACATTGTGTTCACTTGCTCAAGTCTTTTATGCCCCACTAGACTGTCCTCAGCAGTATCTAATTTGGAAAACTTTAAACTGGCTCTCATGCTCCCTCTATGCAGGTACTGTATATAAGCACTGTATGCAGACAATATATAATCACTTTTTCGAGACTTCCACCATCCCAGACACTAACACCAGCTCTTAGTGCAGTGGAAGGGAGGGAGAGTGTCAGTGGAGGTAAATATGTTTGGAAATACATTTTCAGATAAGGAAAATTACAATTTCCAAAACATACATATTTCCGCTGCCACTTATAGCTAGAATCCCACATTGAGAAGGTGGGGGCTGGTGAGGCCATAGTTCATACAGAAAGCATCTGCACAGAACAAAGGTGTGTTACAAGAAGTGGTACCTAAGTGGAGAAAACTGCACTACATCCAGAACAGGTATGCTCTTCACTCAGAACTACTGAAAAGTGAAAAGGGTGGAATATTCCATAAGTAAGTATGATGGGCCAGCCCCAACCATGCAGCTGATGTTCCACAACACATGGCTGGATTTAAGGGGTCATGGTACCCATAACCCACATTGGTGGTCAGGGCATTTGGACAGCAAATATATACATATCTTTGTGATAGGAACCCCACCCGCTGCCATGGAATGATGTGTTTCAAACTACCAGATTTACAAAAGAAAAAAGCAAGACCAAAGTGGACAATGCTTTTGATCAATCTGAAGAAGTCCAAAAGGCAACATCCCAGACTTGGATTGATAGGATCATATATGCCATACTCCAACCAAGGTCAAGAACTTATCAGATCTAGATTTACAAACAGTTATCTTCACTCCCCAACCAAGTGGGCAAGGAGAACTCCACTTACCCATGGAATTATGGAGAGGATGTGGAACACTGTTCCACCTAGGGCCTAAGATGGGACCACATTGTGTTCAGATTTATGAGGAGATAGTGAACCCCTGTATGAACAACGTAAGACCCAATAGTGTTCATAAGAGGGTCCAAGCACACCCCCACCAGATAGCTAAGCATCAAATCTGGTCCAGTTTTACGAGTAGGCTCCCACATATGTTGGTCCTGCTCTTACCGACATCTGGAAAAAACTTCCAGAGAGAAGGGTCCCCAACTTTGTGTTCTTCTTCGAGAGTTGAAAAAACTCAACACTCCTAAGGAAAATCCTCTGTCCACCATCCCAGCGACTAGGAACTGGGTGTGGTAAGGACTCCCTAGCTCCACTAGTAGAATTTGGGGGCATGTGTATGGTGAGGAGTCCTGAGGAACAGGTCTCCAAAGAAATTGCAACAGGTGAACCATGTTCCCTAAGTTTTTAAAGCAAACTGATCTCAACTGATTCAGATCGAAAATCAGCAGGGACTGGCAAAATTCCCTTTAGATTTACTCATGATAGTGCATGAGTAGTGGTCCATTGGATTTGTATTGTGAGATAATACTACTATCCAGAATTAAATCTAGATGGTCTTATGGAACACCTCATCTCAACAGAGCCCATTGCAACCATGAACAAATATAAAGGTTGCTGGTGCAGAACTGAAAAAATACATGCACACCTGACTGGGTAACACTCACCACTGAGTGGGATTTAATAGAAATAAAGGGGGACCCTAGAAGAAAAACAAAAAAACCGTAAATGAGGTAAGAAAGTTACCTCCTTGTTCAAATCTAGCAGAGGTAGTTAACACAGCCACAGGGGGAAGGCAAAATCCCATGGAAGGGGAAACTGCCAGATCATGAAGGTAATGAAATAGTAACATGTTGGGAGAAGTCCGCATACTGGCCCGCAAAATATCCTCCAGAGAACAGTTCAGATGAGCAGCCAATGACATTGATAGATGCTGAATCTGGTGAGAAGTGACGTGGAGCATATTTCAATCATCAACAGATAACCCCAAATAGGTTATATAAATCAACTTTCAAAGCCCCTAGTTAATGTAATGGGTGATAAATCCTGTGATACTGCAGAATCCCAATGAATAAAATTCCAGTTCCTATGGCCCTTGAACGGTTTCATACGAGACACATAACATTTAAGTGCTTTGTCTGGACACAACAAATGATCCGGTCTGATCGACTGTAAAGATGAGAAATGCCTGGTAAATGAATATGAAGAAAAAGATTTCTTCCCTTCTCTGGCAGCAAGAGTTTTGAATAGAAAGGATCAGTCTGGATAGAGCAAAAAAAGGTGGAATGATAAGAGAGTCTGCTGAACATGGACAGCAAATAAAGCAGAATGATGGCTTCAGAAAGCTAACAACAATAAAAAATATACCTTGAAGGAAAGGTGATACAACAAACATGAGGCCATAGGTTCCAAGGGATGATGTGATAACAAATGTAAAACAACACTTAAGTCCCAATTAGGCAATTGAAAACGTCGTTAGGGTCAAAGAATACGAAAGGATCATAAGAGATGAGATAGCACAGGAGAGTCAAAAACCTTCCTATAATTAGAATATCAAAAGGTAGCAACTAGGTAGTTTGTGTGTCCCCAGGAACTTCAGGAGCCAAGGTGGTAATCATGGTAAATTTCAATTTCATAATTTAAAATAATTTGTGTGAAAATGGTAATTAAAGTCCCTGACACATCAGAATGCAATAAAAAGCAAAGTAAACATATTAAAAAAAACAACAAAAGAACAAATATGAACAAAGTCCAAAATGTCTGAAAAGAAATTATAGAAAACTGAAAGCAAGCAAGAAACATGTCCAATTCATATTGTTCCAATCAAGAAAATGAGGTTTATATAAAGTAATAAAGAGGGAGCCAGCTGCTCTGTGAGAATGTGTCATGCTTCTATTCGTGAAGGGTTGTCCCATGCTCTATGCATGCAAAATGAGCTGCTTAAACTTATGGGTTATAAAGGCTAGTGCATCAAGTGAGAAAATTTGTTTACAATGCATTAGTGAAAGATAGAGAAAAGCTATTAAGTGAGAGGAGGTATGTATGGTATCATAACTATGATTCCTCTCCTCTCTTATGAAACTGCTGCCCAGAATGATATTTCTCATCATCATAATCTTTATATTACCCAGCCAGAAAAAAATCCAAAGTATTATCATTCTTGAAAATAGCTTTATCAAAAATTAATTATTCTTAATTACCTTTAAAAGTTCAAACCGTGCAACTCTAAATGTTAAAGAGAAGAAATTCATCAAAGAATAAATACTATATTGGCCAATCTTAATTAACGCTTTGTCTTTCTACTTAATATGCACATAGCTGAGAACTGCCCCTTCAAGTTCAAACTAATCTCCTAAAATATGATACTTTTATTTTAATCTAAGTTTTCTGCTTGTTAGAATACTGAAGCTTCCATTATTCACACAATAACTTCACCTGTGAACTTAATCAAAAACACTTTTTATGTTTTTAGCCATGTTCATCACACTTGGCCTTAGCTGCTTCTTTGTCTTAACTCTTTCACTGCCATGTTTACACATAGACAACTCTCTCAATGTCAGATTTATTTTTAGATGTAGAATACAAATGTGTTTTTTTAATATTTCATTATTTATCTAAAACACGAAACTGGTAAACATTAGGAAGTTTGAAGGAAATGCTTTTTCTTTGTGGTAATACAAAATTTCAAACTTCCATGTGGCTAATAATATTTTTCATGGCTAAAACAAAGGTTATGTAGTGTGTAACATATATGTTCCCATGATAGTAGAAAGCTTAATCAGCTACAAAAATATTTCTTTGTTTTGTTCACTCATTTTAGAAGTTTTACTTCCCTGAAAATGCAGAGATAACCTTTTAATGTAAACAAAATGACCTATATCTCCAGAATGTATCTTTATTTGCTCAATATTTCACTCTTACAGCTTCGTTAGGAGCTATTGGTATCTTTCAAGTTCACTAATCCAGTTGAAACTAAATGCAACATCTAGTTCAGCCAACCATGTTACAAAAATATAATGTTCCAATGACGAATTGCAGTTAAAGATTCACAGGAGTTAGCCTTACGTGAATTTAGTTCATATTATCCCTTTAAGGATGTTGTTAACTTAATTCTTTCATTTTGTAAATAAGTTTTTGGCTTACTGTTAATCATAAAATGTTGCTAGTGTTAAAAACTTATAAAAAAAATTTAAGGAATTTTCAATTTATAAGATTCCAGTTTTTATTAAACAATCAGAGGATTATTCTTTAATTACCATCATCTTCACTGTCTTCATGAACAGAGAAATAATCTTCTTCTTCAGTAGTTGTTCCAATATCTGTTCCCTTTGACCTTCTATGGATGGCCCTCTCCCTGATAGAGCTTCTTGGCTTCCCACGGGAGCTTCCAGAGGCTACACTCTGTTCATCAATGCTTTGTCGTTTGTGTGGTCTTCCAGCTCTATGAAGGGATCTCGTTGACCCTGATGGTGATGGTGATATAGACATATGTTGAGAGTGAGGATAATATGGAGGTCCCATTCCATATCCTTGATGATGAGGTCCAAAAGGAAAGTAGGATCCTATAAGAATGATGTAGGTAAATTAACTAAAATTCAAGAGAAGAAAAACATGAAGCTTCCTTTACTAGGTATTTAGTAAAACACTTTCTGGGAAAACTTACCAAAATGCATGGATGGTACTATTGCCAGAGTTTACATGAATTAATATACAAAACTAATTATTCCTCAAACATTAAACTAACAACAATAATACCATCTAACTAACATATTTATACTCTCTCCTAAAAGTAAAACAACACTCTATACACTTCTACAATAATGAGAAAATTATTATTAAAACACTGAAAACTGAAATTCCATATTTTCACATCAGTGTGAACATTTCATACTTTAAAACACACCTGGAGCTGTCATTGGATCATACATCACACTTTGACTCCTCTTCATTCTACCATTCATGAAGTAGTCAGGTGTGTGTTGTTGAGACATTCTACCTAGTGTCCCATCTCTGCCTGGATGTTGTCTTCCAAATGGGATATTATCAATATGTTGTTCTCCAGGGGTGCCCCACGAGCTGCCATAACACTGTGGACAGTTGGGATGAAAAAAAGTGTGTCCATGGAAATAAGGATGACCATGTGTGTATGGTGGGAAATGAGGATGTTGCTGAGGGTAAGATGAGAGGTCAGCTATACTCATACTGTGCAGCATCATCGAAGACTGTTGCCGAACATCACTAATAAGTAGGAAAAATATCTTATGATCTGAGTAATTAGGGTATATCATGTAACAATATCTATTTACTTGAAGTTTACAGATTGAATAAACAAAAAACGTTTAAAGAAACAAATACTAAGCTGCAAAACTACAACTTTGCATTATGTGAATCAAACATAGAGCTCTTCCCTGCATACTAGAAAACTATAAACTTTTCAAAAAAATTTAATTATAACGATTTTTTTCAATAAATGGAGCTATTTAATGCCATAAATTAGAATATTTCATCATATTTACACTATAGTTTTACCATTAATTCCTTGTTTAATGTATAAATTACTTATTGCTTGTTTTTACATAAATTATAACACATAAATATAAATTATAAATAAAATATAAATTATTTAAAAGATAAATACTTAAAAAACTTCATCTGCATTTTAATGCCAAGCCATATCTTCCAAGTTTCCTGACAATAGTATCCAGTAAAATGTCACTGGAAATACTAAAATACTTATAAAAAGTTAAAAACAATTATGTGTTGAACAAATATGTTGTGTCCATACCCCCTCTGTATCACAGGACCAGATGACTGGTAGGGTTGTCCAAGGGTGCCAGCCCCAAGAGAGAAACTACCTTGCGGTCTACTAGCTGATAGATCTGGACTCCAGGGAAAATTTGTTTCTTCCTGAACTTGTGTGTTTTCTGCACTGGTTTGTTCTGTTACATGCTGGTGCTTTAAGTTCATATGAACAACATACTTATTAAAAAAAGCATAATCCACAACACAGCCAACCTTCTTCCTTGTTTTTTATAACTAATTTTTTATCAATAAAGTTTACTAAAGAGATTTTCATCAGTTTAATGTAATAAAAGTGGATTGTTAAATGTACATGACCCAAATCATGAGTCCAGGGAATATTTTGAAAAAAGTCAAATAACAGTTTAAAAATGTATATACTTAAGGTTTGTATAGGGTGTTTTACAAATTATGTTAGAGATATTATTTATAGAGATAATAAATCATCATCTTGACAGAACACCATATAATAGAAAAAACATGTAAAACAAAAAAAAAGGTTTTTAGGTGGTAATGTTATGAAATTAATCAAGTCAATAAGTAACTGTATTAAGATTACTCCTATTTGTCACACAGCTCAATTTTTAGCCTTGCAACAATCAATATTTACTTTTAGAACAATATTCTCACCATTTACTGAAAATGAACAGCAGAAAATACACAGTCTACCCAAGGGTTATAAAATATCTTATGTGGGCATGAGAACCAACTAATTAACTATACGTGGTTTAAATAGTTACTATAAGTCTCATCGTATCATCAAAGTAAAAAATATGTTTCTTTTCCTAGTAGCCAATCAAACAGTAAGTAGTTTTTACTGAAGTAATATTCTACCTCAATTAAATAAGAAATTGCAGAGCATAACATTCATATATAGACATTAATTTAACTGAAATTATTTTGGACGTTTGTATCTTTTGACACCAATAATTTGTTATATCATTTAGCACTGGACACAGGAATCTGAAAAAGCAGCTGTTAATTCCTAAATATATGTCCAATGTAATATAATGCTGAACTTTTACTTGAATTATATATATATATATATATATATTGTTCTTAACTGATCATTTTTGGCACTATTATAATTAACATGTAATTACTAATAGAGCTGGGTGATTAGTGGAATTTGATAATCGATTAATCATCAGGCTTATTAATTGACTACTAATCAATTATTCACATGAGACATGGTTAATCTGAATAGTCAAAAATGGTAATAACTTAAAACACTAGCTTTGATTAATTATTTTTGTGAGTCAAGACATTAATCAATTGTGCTGAAAAACCTTTATTTAATCAAAATAATGATGAGAATTCATAATACAATATTTCAATTACTTGGATAGTTTAAATCAACAAAAATATTTCATTTAGTTGATTATTTTCATCACATTAAATCAATTTAATCATAATTTTGATTAACTGATTATTTTACACAACATTAATTGATGTAATTTATACTCATGAGTAATCAATTAATCAAGTTAATGGCCAAGTTCTAATTACTAATGTTCTATCACATATACAGTTTTCTTTTTATATTTTAACCGAAAACATTAAAAAACAAAGGAAATCAATCATAATGTTTCTGAAAAAAAATTCAAAAAAGTTTTATGTAAATCAATTGCTAACCATGAAGTCTGGTGGAACTGGTTGGCTATGTCTTCTGTTATTTAACTGAAAGCCTGGAAGTGCTAGTTTGTTTCTTCTGTCTTCTGAAGAGATATCTGAATGTGTTGGTTGATTGTGTTCTCTGTTTGTTGGTTGAAAACCCACAGGAGTTTGCTGATTTTCTAACCATCTATCTCTTGTGATTTGCTGCTTATATGCTGTACTATCTGGCTGTGAACCTTGAGGGCTAAATGGGCCTTCTCTATTTTCTGTTTGAGACTCTGTTTTACTCTCTGTCATAGTACGAGGAATTATCAATTCATCTATGCTGTTTGCTCTTTGATGGGAGTGTGGAAGAGTACGTTGTGGTAGAGATGGAGGATGTCCTTCATTTCCTGGTGCATATATATAAAATCACAGCAAAAACTTTATTTTAAAAGTGCTATGAGAAAAAAAAATTATACTCAATTTAATAACACTTAACTTCTTTTTGTTCTTAAAATTAACGAAGTAAAATGTAGCTGAGTTCAGAAATATTTTCCTTGAGATTACTTTCATAATCATATAAAGAACAATTTATGTTATGTATAGTAATGTGAGCTATATAGAGAGTATGCAAGTCAAGTGTGTTGTGTGAGTCAGGGGTGTTGTAATTTTCTGAATATAGTACACTTCCAAATATAATATGCACTGTAATCTTCAATATCATATAGAAAGGAGTATTTCCTTGTAGCAGAGAAAACTGCTTAATGTGTAACAATAAATACCTCCAAGAAAAGAATATAACTTTAGGGCCTACAGAGGAACAATGATTTAAAATTGAGGGCTTTCATAATTTCAATTCTAAAGATATAATTTCTTTAATGTTTTCACATTATGGAATTGTAATGAAAAGAGCAAAAGATAATATTCTGAAAAATATTTTATTAGTCACACTATCTGCATCTTTAAAAATACAAGAATTGTAAGGTTAAGATAATTTTTCACATATTCTAATACCACATAAGATAAACTAAGTCAGAAGTCTTATAAAAACTTTTTCATGTTCAATTTTTAACATAGGGCTATATTGAATATTAAAGTTTTTAAACATTTACTGTTTTAATAATGATTATAAGGTGATATACATTTCTTTTTAATGTATTTAATAATCATTATGTATTTTAATGTGGTACCTATATTTTCTTTAAAAACATTTTCACTGATTTTAGATTTCACCACCGAAGAGCAAATATTTCCTGAGGAATAATCACTGAAGCTACAAAAACAAGTAAACAAAGTTTGAAAAAAAGGATGAAATTTGTACATTGTTTATACCAGAAAAGGATTTAAATATTTCTTACCATGATGTCTCATTATTTGAGGTTGACTAGATATGACTCCTGGTACTTGAAGATTTTCACTACCATCATTGCCGGAGTCTTTTGGTGTTGGTGGCAGTGGACGACTAGCCATAAATCGCTTCAAACTTCCAAGTTTATTTGACCAAGAGAACTCTTTTCTAGGAAGAAGAGGTGTCTGCAAGAGTGGAAAATAACACTGAAGAAAAACCAATAAACTCTTAACTTGCAAAGCAGTAGCTTTAATTCATATATTTATCTGCTGTAATTTACATAGAAACCCTGTAAATGTACACTTCCTTTGTCAAAAACTATGCAAAAAATCTGGAAGTAGAAAGTTGTCACAAATCTAAAGGAGAGAAATAGCACTTCATATATCTTGTAGAATTTACAAAATGTTTTGTTAAAGAACTTTTTCTTATATTTATTATGACAAAAACAAAACCTAAATTCTAATTGTAAGAAAGATATCTTTTTTTCATTTTATAATCAATGCAATTCTTATAATTTGAATTAAATAAGCTATTCATGTTCAAGGAATAAAAATCACAACACACTGTCACATATAATTCATATTTCAAAGTTCAATTTAAAGACACAAAGCTAGTCACAAGCAAAGAAACAGGAAAGTGGAGCTTTTACCTCAGCTGTAGAACTTCTACCAATTGTTCCAAAAATTGTTTTTTCCTTTTTTTTCGAGGGGGAGGAATTGGCATTTTGGAGGGATCCCCACCCAAAATTTGTGTAGGGTGTGAGGGAAGGCGACCGCCACCAGGAATTAGACTATCGACTGCACGCCGCAAGTGAGATTTCCTTTTGGGATGTCGATGGTACATATCATCACAGGAAAGGCAAAAAAGTTGCATATTACATTTATCACATCGAACAGCTGGTGATGAACATCCACAGAGATCACAGTGCCTCCCATCTCGTGATCTTGCTATAAATAGTAGAAAACAATAAGTTTGAAGAAGTAACTTTACATTGAGAACATATGAACATTTTCACTGTAATTTCTGGGCATACTTATTTCATTTGAACAATTAAATCTAATATCACGACAACTTTAAGCAACTTATGAATATATCATTTGAATGTCTTGATACATAACTGAACAGATTTTGCAATCTTTTGATCTCTGTTAACTTATGATGCATTTCTGGTCATCAGCTGAAGTTCAGTGCTCTTGTAATTTAGAATTAGACCAAGCCTATATAGCTCAGAATCTAATCAGACATACGTAGTTCAAAGTATGGCTGAAATCATAAATATACCTGAATATTAGCTTGTGTGAATACAGAAATTTTTATATAAGCTGCTATCTAATTACCTAATTTAAATCTAGATACTTAGTTCCACACACACTAGTCATAATATTTTATACTAAACAAAAGTTAACTAGTTAAAAAATGGAAGAATTTAAATCCCACAAACTTGCTTTAAGAAGTTTCTTACATTTATCTTCATAAACAATTTCATAAATTTACCATGTTTAGTAGCTACATCAGATGAGTGAAAAGCTGTGGTGTTATCAGTCTTGTGCCCCTTTATTGTAGTTACAATGTTATTTAAGATCAGTTTTTATTAATGTGTTGATCTTGTTGTGCTTTATGGCTTCTGGTTACAATATTATTTTAGATATGTTGTTCTACTAAGGTGTTGATCCTGTTGGGTTTTATGATAAATGTTTATATTGTAATACGTTGATCTGTTATGTTTTATGATTCCAGAATACATCATAGAGAGGGTTAAAAGTATTTTAAAAGAATGATTTGCATATGTGATGACATAGTGGCATGTTGCCAAAAAGGTAGACCTTAGTGTCATGGGTGATATTTTTAGAATGTATAAATTTGGTTTGTGGGGGATTCTAAACCATTCAACATTGTAATTCCACACAAGTAGCTGAATGGTCAGAGGGATGTCACACCTATTTCCTCAGAAGGACATTTGTATTGAGAGATTTTTAAATAATGCAAAACCAAAGAAGAGAGCATTTTATGGCAAAGAGCCTTCAATGTTTATCAAGAATGTAGCAAAACTCGTTGCAGAGAATTTAAGAAAGTAGTGGGTTTGCAAACCACATCCCACGCTAATCCCAGTGATGTTCTTATGTACAAAAGGTTATTGCTCTGAAAGAGAACACTGACCCAAAAAAGTCTCTGCAATGAACCAAGGCATACCTCTTGGTACCAATAAAAAGGTAATAAAGATTTGAAGTTTATGAAAGCTCAAAAGTTAACATTTTCTTCACCTTAAAATGTATATATGATAGAAACTCACCTTTTCACACAGTTTAGCTATGTTCCTTTTGCATCTACCAGAGAGATTTGCATGACACTAACAATGAAGCAACTCTCACCTAATTTCAAGTGAGTTCATGTGAAATGTGCTGGTTCATGATGATGTCATGATGCAACAAAAGCCATCCACCAGTAGGAGGGTGACACACCTCCATGGGCATTAATTCCCCCTATGCACTTGAGATAACTTCACTCTTCCACGAAGCAAGAAAAAAATGTGCACCAGAAGTGGAGAGGATGGGTAGGAATGTGTGTAGAAGTATCTATCACAAACACATCTTCAGGTACCGAAAATGTTAACTTGTAAAACAATAACTCACCTCCACACATAGTTTAGTTAGAATCGCACACTGAATTGATGAAGGGGCTAGTGCACATAGAGTGTGATACCTGATGGAAGGGGCTCCATAGGTGCACATCTATGGTAGACCTCATCTTGTCTTGACCAAGTTATACTCTTCACATGGAAAGTAAAGAGGGAAGAGGCAAATGACCCATATGTGTTACATAAAAAGGCTAAATGAGAACACGACTGTCCAAGTACTTGCACACAAAGTATCCAGTTAGCCAATATATGTTGTGTGTTTGGGACCAGTTCAGACCATGCCCTGTGTATTCATCTCAGCTCTGCTGACACTCTGTATGGGACAAACTCCAGCAGCAGAAGGAGGGCACATCAGTTATGTAGTATGGATTCGTATGCACACCTCAACTCTACCATCAGACTCTATAAGACGTACTCCATCTGTGGGAGGGGGGGCACATCAAATAAATATTATGGTATTATAAGGCAACTGCAGGAGGAAGGCACTGTATTATGCAGTATGGTTTCATATGTAATGTGTGTTCACCGTAACTCTACAGAACACACTTTGGCTGCATGAGAAGAGCTCAGTATTATAGTGTGTGCTCACTTCAACTCTATTGAACAGACTCAGGCTGAAGGAGGGAACCACAAGTAATATGAATTATGTGTTAAAGGGGGTGACCTGCACTACACTGACAGTGTCACCACCACTCCAATTCTCACTGTATTGCAACTCTTTTGAGTAGCCTAAGCTGTTGAGTCTAACTGGTGAAGTTTCTCCATGATCCACTACACCAGTGGCTAGGTAGGGGATTTGTGGTGGGGAAATGCAGAAAAAATGCCCAGGTCCCCATCAGTCTTATTTAGACCAAAAAGTTATTTTACTGGAGACTGTACAATGGGTGACTGCAAAATCCTGTTTTTAAAATTAACAGGCACAAGCTAAAGAAGTAGGCAGAACATTTCCCAAATGCTTTTTCCATGGAAGAGGTACTATCTAGATCAGACAATTCAATAAATATGTATAGCATAGAGATACCTCAAGGGGTCTTGCAGAACACTCCACCTTGCAGTGGGCACAGGTATAGTCAAGGCAGATGGTATTAGTGCTTTCCATTATCCTGGCTCAATGCAGCTTTTGGGTAAGTATACACTGGGAGGCAACACCAACCACCAGCCAGAAGGTACAAGCAAATGGAAAATGTGAAATAGTCTGCAAGCATCCACATCCTGAGATGAGCATACCAACCAGAGGAGTTAAAAAGTGGTTTTTGGATAAAGAGGAGTCCCAGGTTAGGGACAGATAAAGGTTGGGACCCCAAAAGGGGAAGGTCATGATAAAGCGCACAAAACAACCCAAACAGGACACAGGAACCAAGTTGGGTCCAAACAGTGAAATAGGTCAGAGACATAAGGAAGGGAGGTGGGAAAGAAATATTGTTACCCTCACAAGCAGTCAAAGTCTTGGGAAGGAAAGATCAGTCTGGGGAAAGGATTTGTTAGTTATAGATCACTATTTCCTTTAGATTTAATACAAGAGTTATAACTTGGATAGTTATAAAGCACAAGTGTTAAATTTTGTATTTTTAGAAGGGATAACTTATTGCAGGTTTGCATACATAACTGTTTATGAATCATTTGTTGTGTAGTTCAATTATTGTGAATTGACATCATGTTATTCCAACTTTCTTAATTTTTCTCGTTGCTTTAAGTGTGTATTGTTACATCATAGCATTTGTAGTTTGTAGAAAATTATTGGTCTCAGTTGGGCAATATATACATATAAGCGATCATGTAAGTAAAGTAAGTAAATTAATGAAAGTAAAAGTGAAGTTAGACCACATGTGAATTAGCTGTAATGGGCGATTTCTAAAGTGAGTTTCACAACTTGTATTGTAATAACAGAGATACAGGAGAATAAGTTGTCTTGTTAAAGGGTGTTCTAATGTAATTGAACCTGCCTGTGACTTTTAGGAAAAGAAGACAATTATTTAAAGCTCTGGATACAAGTGTGGTAACCAAAAGTTATAGTGGTGATTTTAAAGTGAGTGTCACAGCCTCATATTGTAACAACAGAGTAGAAAAGAATAAGTTGTCTTGTCAAAGTGTGTTCTAAAGTAATTGAAACCACCTGTGTGGACTTTGACGAAAAAAGAGACAATTATTTGAAGCTCTGGATACAACTGTGATAACCAATAGTGTAACAAAGTTTTGTATATAATTTGACTCGTTTTGAATATGATATTTTAAAACAATAACTCACAGACACCTACTGTAAATAATTTGGCCCCCATAGAACTGAGAAGAGGATATAAGTACGATCAAACAGGGTGTAAAAAACATCTATAAGATATAATGGTAGTTACAGGCAAGAAGAAGGAAGAAACAAGTCTGGAGAAAAAACAGTACGGGAGGCAAGATGTCAATGGTTTGATAGGGGCATGAGTGAGATCGTACAAACCCTGTAAAGGTACCCATCAAGTATGGGAGATGGGCGAGAAGGACAGGAGGAGAATGAAGGATTATAACAGACTAGAGAAGACAGGGAAAGAAACACCTTGTGGTGCTGAGAAAGGTGAAATGCCATGGACAAGGCTTCCCAACAAATGACAATCCTAGAAAGAGACCAACCAACCATTGATGATCAGCCAAGTAAAAGAGGCAGAAAGGTGGTTCACAGTATGATAGCCAGGAAGAAAGGAGTTGCAGAAGGACCAGTGACAAAAGATCTACCACAATCGTTCATGGACAAGACATTGGAAGAGCAACAGGAAAGCAACAAGACGAATGCCACACAGTTAGAAAGTACAGACCAATGGGTGACAAATCAGACAAATTCCATATATGCGGATGGAAGAAAGATATCTCTGTATGAAGAATGGATGCATGAGGATGAAGCAACAGAGAGGAGATATTGGGGAGAGAAAACGGGGTCTGAATGTCAATTAGACCAAGACTATGTTGGTCAAAGAGGTGCTAACAAAAGACCCAAGAAGGAGAGTAGTGTGTAAAGTCGAAGACCAGAGGGAAGAGACAAATAGGGGAATAGAAATATAGAAAAAGATGAGACCAGTTCTTGCTGAGAAATCAACAGTCAATGAGGAACAGAAGAGAAGAAGCTCAGAGTTGAAAAGGGTGGCAAATGTGTCCATGCAGAGCATGTTCACCAGGATCAAACCCCACAAAAGACATAGGGGTGTAGAGACCACTCTGTTGTTAAAATGAAGACTGGCCAAGAGAGGTCGCCTACTGTCAAGATTTAAGCTCCTGACTAGTGACAGGCAAGAAAACCAACCTAGTATGAATGGATCCAGAAGTGTATGTCCAATTCTCAAAAGCAAATGATTCTGAAATGGGAGATATTCAAACAGTTTGTGCAAGAAATGGCCATGGGATAGTTTGAGTGGAACATAACAAAGTGATCTACTAGTAGGAGCAGGAATGAAAGCATGCCAGGCGAAAATCGTGAGGGTTTAGCATGTTGAGGTAGGATGAACATTTTTCCAGCATCCAAACATTAAAAGTCCTGCCCCCATCTAGAAATGTGCCTCAATTAGAGAAGGAAGCATCTAAGAAGAGAGAGATACAGTTTGGGAATTGGTAAGGTAACACCAGAAAGAGTATGAGTACAGTCCAGTCACCAAGAAAATTGTTTAAGAAGAAACTCACAAACAACGACTCTGAATGATACTCTTGGGTCCACAAGGACCACTGTAAGAGACACAAAAGTGAGTGCCTCAAAGGAATGAGATGTTTGAGGTAAGCCAGAGTTCCTAAAAGTGAAAGAACCTCATGCACAGGAAAAAAATGAGAAATGTAAATCCTGATGACCAGATATGTAATGGCTCGCAGTCAAAGAGGAGAAGGCCTAATTCAGTTGAGGTAAGAGAGGAAGAAAATGCCCAAATTACCAAACATAGAGTGGGTGTGCGAAGGGACTAAGATTTCAAGATAAGCCCCTCCAAACCGAATAGCTACCTGTAAAAGAAGGGAAATGGGAGAAGGGGAAACATCCAAGAATGAGCTAACAAAAAGAAATAGTCCGAGAAAAGGAATGCCAGCCACAGGGCATGAATATAGCAAGTGAAGGCATTCATGATACCAATGAATACAAGCAGGGCTGACGCTAAGATGAGTGAAGCACAAGGAATGCGAAAACGCAAAATATATTGTCAGAAAATAGAAAACAAGTGGAGGATGGGCCGAAGGTGATGTGTAGGAAGGTGTTTGACACATCGACCATGGACAATCACAGACTGAGTGGAAAAGGTCATAGATTGGGCCAGAGGAAGGAGAAAAGGAAATGGGTAAAGAAGCAAAGAGAAGAGGAGTAAGGAAAGAGAATAAGATGTAGAACTGATAAACGACTGTCAGCAGAAAATGAGACCAACAGCAGGAGATGCAATGGGTACTCACAGAATTGTATGTGTGTAATAGTTAATAACAAGATGAGTGTCAAACTAGACTTCTGGTAGAGGGAAGACGAAAAAAAGAGGCAGGTCTGGAATCCGGAATGGGAAGGTTAGGAAGAGGCTGATCTAGACAAGGAATAGGAGTAAAAGGCAAGGTTGAGAAAGAGTAAAAAAACCTGGAAAGATAATGAGGACAGAAACCATATAACATCAGTCCAAATCACCAGAGTGAAAAGAATACCACCGAAGACATCTGGGCAAAGAAAGTGAGCCAGACGAATAATAAGCATACAAGAAGAAAGAAGGAGTATACAGTAAAGGAGGACATAACTCAACCCAATGAGTTCTGAAAGCAGGGAAACATCCAAAGGAATAAAGCAGAAAAAGCGAAAGAGCCAAGCAGGAAAAAAGAAGGGAAAAAATGTATACAGAAACCCATCTGAAGCATGAAGCGGCTCAAATAAAAGACAGAATTAGGAGAGGGAATACAGGAGGGTAGTGAGAAAAAGACGGAAATGCAAAAATAGGGAATCAGAAAGTGAAGTAGAAGGTAAGGGCCCAATCCCAAATATAGCCAAAGAGATACCAATAACAAGACATTGAGAGAAAGGAAGAAAGTCTACAAGTCAGGACAACAATGAGTCATGAACATGAGGTGGATGAGGAATTCAGATGTGAGAAAGAAGCTACTGGGGAAAGGAAATAGTATAAATTCTAAAGACAAGCAAGGAGTCAAGACAAGGCAAAGCCCAAGAAAATATGGATCATGGACTAAAAAAAAGTGAAATAATAAAGAACACATGCAAAAGATAAGGAAAAGGAAATACCTGAAAATGAAATTTACAAAGAGATTGGAAGCTTAAGGTTGTTCCACAAATGGAAGGTACTACCCAAAGCAAATCAGGTTAAGGTCGTAGTCCAATAGATCATTCCAACTGAGAAGAAAGAAATTCGGATGATGAGAGAGGAGTAGGAGGCCCAGAAAGCATGTGGTAATCCAGAACACATTCATTAAACAATGACTGCAACATCCCTGAGAGTTAGTGAGCATCCAGAAGCCACAATAGAAATAAGGCCTAAGTATGAACAACATTTTTCACTCAGGACTTAGTATAAGACATTCATTTGAGAATTCATGATTAAAAATTAAAGCTTTTGAAACAAAAGCCAAAGAAAATGAAAATCAAAGTGTTATTAATGATAAATATCTCAATAAATTGAACTCAGACGAGAAATTTGCATACATCCATTCAACATAATACTGAGGAGAAGAATGAAGTTACCATGAACATAAATGCATAGGTTGAGTTATTGCGCATGTAGGTGTGTCATCCTCCTAATAATGCAGGGCTTTTGTTGCATGATGATGTCATTATACCTGTGCAATTCATGTGAAATTAGATGGGAGTTGCCTCAAGGCTAGTGGCATGCAAATCTCTCTGGTAGATACATGAGGAAGATTGCTAAACCATGTGTGAGGAAAAGTTATTGCCTTGGAATCAATAGTTTAGATGTTTCCAGCCACACTTCATAATCAGGAGAAACATGACCAAAGCAACTGGATCATAGCAATTCCATTCAATAATATACCTGCCAAGGTCACTGATGCAGTTCCAATAAATTTTAGTACCTTTATTTAGCTTTAATGTGATATTAGTAGCCAACATTCATATAAAGTGGAGAATATGAGAAACGTTTGCCAAGATGTGCTGTTTATTACCGACCTTGTTGACATTTTCACAGTAGTTCATAACAGTGGAAATTTTGATGACAGACAAAACCATGTAATCGTGGCATTAGATTAGGCACTACTAACAATGGAGAAAGTGGCTACAAGGGCAGCACTTGACCTGAAATATTGTATTTATGAGGTGTGACTAATCATTAGTATATGAACTTTATGGTAGATATTTTACAACAAGATTTTGCATTGTGATTGCTGTATTTTATTATTCTTGGTTACAATGTTATATATGAATGGTATTTCTTTCAGAATTATAAGTGTTTATACTGTATTTGTGGATAATGATTATCAAATATCTCACATTCCTTTAGTATATTTGTGATAACTGAATTTTTGCATCTCCCATGAGCAGGAATGAGCCCAAAAACTCTCACATGCCAGGTGTTTTGTCAACTGAACTAATGGGTTAACCTACTACCTATTGCTAAAGAAGCACTTGTTAAAAACTGAATCTACCACATATTAAATATATCAAACAAAATGTTAGAAACATTTCAAAATTTATAAGTTAAAGCCTACTATGCCCAATCTAGATCTTGTGCTAATCCAGTTTTAAATGTTATTCTCTGTACCATAAATTGAGGATGTTATCTGCTGTTCTATTGGATAGAAAAGTACCTGGATAGAAGAAAGCAAATGTTATACATGGAGTTCAGTCAAGCTGAATTCATGTCACAAGTGGGGTCTTCAGGGCTCAGTGTTAGAAATTTTGCTCCTTTTCATTTATATCAATGACATACATAAAGGAATAATCAATAAACTACTTAAATTTGCTGATGATATTAAGAAATTGAGTGTTCCTGGCTGTGAGGGTGATGATGCTGCTTTAAAAAAGGATTTATATCATTTGGTAAAATGGGCAAATAAATGGCAGATGGCCTTTAATTATAACAAATGCAAGATCATGCATGTGGGCTATAAATTAAATTTGAGTATAGTTTTGATGGGACTAATCTAACAATGTTATGGTGGAAAAAGGATTTGAGTGGTCTGGTTTGATCAGTTGCTTAAGCCATCCAGGCAGTGTGCTGGTGCTAGAAGTAGGACAAATATGTTTTTAAGTTGTACCTAAAGGAATACTGAATACAAATTTAATTATGAAGGATAAGTTGCTAATTATTCCATATTTGGAGCATTGTGTTCAATCTTTGGGTCTTTATCTTAGGTAGGACATTGAATTGTTCAGAGATGGGCTACTAGGTTGATGCTTAGGATGGAAAGGTTGTCATACATGAGCTGGTTAATTGTTTTCTCTTAATAATGAAGTTAGAGGGGGGTTTAGTTGAGACATTTAAGATTGTTAAGAAAATTTAGTGTCAATGCATCATCTTCTTCAAATTTAATGGTGAGAATAGTAGAATTAAAGGACACAATTTAAATTTGGCAGAGTAGGAGCCACCTTCGGCTAAAAGTTTTATTTTTCTATAAGTGTAATTAGTCTTTGGAATGGGTTACTTTAAGATGTGATAAATTTAAAGGAGTTTAAGGAGAGGCTCAATAAATATTTAATGATAAAGGGCTGGCTTTGAGTGTTTTTTTTACTGTTTTTTAAACATTTAGTTTATCTTAATGGATGGGATGTCCTAGGTGGACCAACAGGTCCTTTGTTGTAATTAAAATTTATGTTATTGGAATAGATAAATCACACTATTAATGTATCACCCATAACAATTAAAGACTTGTGGATCTAGTATATAAAAAGACAGGAGTAGTGATTTGTACTCAACTGAATAAAAGAGAGAAGATTTACTGTGAAAATGAACAAAAATGATTTGCATAGACAGAAAGATATCTTTAAAACACAAGTAATCACCTAAGAGATAGGAGATGACTGTTCTATAACATAAAATGGTCATAATCAGAAATAACAGAGAGAGAAAATTGTGCTGGATCAAAGATAAACTGCATTTTAAAGTGAATTGAGAACTGTTGGTTGTTATTTGAAATAAAAGATAAAAAAAAAGAATGTGAATACAAAAACAAGACTTCACAATGCATTCTGCTTCCTTCAGAGTCGAAACAAGATCTGTTTGAAAGCACAAAACTTCTCTCAAAAATCCACACTTTCTCTTTACAGCTGAACAAGCATAAAATTGGATCACTAGGATCTAGATAATTCCCTGCTTCATGTGGCAGTTAATAACATACTCAAGGTGGTTTTGGGTACAATACCCAGACCTACAGGGATAATTTTTAGAAAGCTTTTTATGCTGCATCTTCTCAAATGCTTTCTGAAAATCCAGCTATACTTAATCCATACCCTTACTCTTATTTACATAAACACTAATTTCTTTAAAGAATTCCAACAAATCAGTAAGAAAAAGTTTTCTCCTAGTGAAACCATGATGACTATCCAACATTTTAAACTTTGTTAAATGACTTTGCAAATCATCTTTAATCAAAACCTTTTCCCACCACTAACATAGGTCTAATATGTCTATAGTCTTTAGCATATCACATAATATGTTAACCTGTTGAGTATTATGAGTTTTGGTTATATTGTTACTTTACTCCTGATATGGTGTTTAAGAATTGTATTAATGTTATAGCACATTGAATCTTATCCTGTTGTATACAATGCTGATAGTATTTAGCTGTTTCACTGTAATGAGTAGATTATGTAGTGTTTTAAGACTTTGAATGTTTAAATTAGTTATAGTTGAACAATACTATACTCAGTATATTCTATTCTGGAAGGTTTATCACTGTCAACCTTTTCACTTTTCCATAAACAGTTGTGGACAATGCTTATTAAAGTCATGTTCAGCTAGCAATACACTACTCACAGCATGAAGCAGAGAAAGATAGAATTAAATTCTACAAAGCATTTATCTTACATCATAGTGTAAAAAACAACAAAAGAAAATCACTAAATATGTAATAAATCATGCTTTAATTCACAAAAATAAATACAATAAGACAAAACAGTAAAATGAAAGATAACATAAAACAAATAAAAAATGGAATACTCATTTTAAAATGTATTATAAATTTGTAAAACGACAATTTGAGATTTTCCACATCTTCATATTCGTCAAATTGTTTTTCCATTCCATTTTAGTTAGATTTATTTAAACATATATATTAGTTTGATTAGTTGCTAATTTAGTGATTTATTTTGTTGTATATATGTTGTTCTGTCATGGCTATATTTTGTAATCTTTATTTAGAACTACAGTTATGCTTATTTCTAGATATTCTTACTGGAGGCAAAATTTTGGAATATCTGTGTTATAGCTGTAAAATGTCATAATAGCTGATTTCTAAGGCTCATTAGCACTACTAAAAATTATTTTTGAAAGATTAGTTTTAGAAACTTTAAATTAACAATTTAAATCTCTAGTCACAGAAGAAGAAAGTTATATTAAATTTTGAACTTATTCCATATTAAAAAAAAAGAATACATAAATTGAAAATGTAAGTATTTGTGTTTTTTTCAACATGAGCACTATATGCAATGAATATTCAAACTAAATAGATAATTCAAGCATTTGAGTAAAAAATTTGTCAAGTGTTATTTGAATTGCACATTGTTCATACATATAAAATATAGATTTCATACTAAAAATTTGTTATTACATTCTATTAGTACTTCAAAATATTTTTCACTACAAGTTTATTTTTTCTAAAGTTGTCTATAAGTTTATATGCTAAGTTTTTCAAAAGTATCTTTTGCTTTTTATGCAGAAATATCTTTTAAAACTTAAAATTATGTTTTTAAATGTTTATCAGTAAGATGAGTAATGATATCTTACATATATTTAAGTCTTTTTTAAATCTTCTGCTATTAATATAGAAACAACTTTATGTATATGTTGTATCGACTTGTGGATACACATGTGGATAAAACAGAAAAATTGTACAAATTAAAAACAGTACAGTAACAAAGGTAGAATGGATGCTACATCTCAAAGAAAGAGATTCATCAGGAGTAGACTTCCTACTTGTTTCTGGTGTTCACATTTATATCGAACAACATGAAATAACAAGAAGAAGAAAACAACTTACAACTCATGCAAGCTAGTACCCAATGGCATATGTAAGCCTGTGAAGATCTTAGGGCTATAATATTTTTGCCCCCCCCACCCCACATACACAACCTTATTAGAAAAAAATAAATGGCCAGAAATGACATTCCATTAAACAACATCAACCAATTAAGAACACCATATAACTGAATAGTAAAATTTTTACTTTTGAATAGTTGACAAATATTTTAATAAACTCACAAAATATAAAATATTCATCTATGTTTATTCATGTTAGAATAAAAAATCTCTTCTGAGTCTTTTGATCTGCAAATATATCAATCACAGTACAGAGATTAAATCCATTTTTCGTACTCATTCAATTGACATCAACAGCCCTTTCAACTGGTCTTGAGAAGTTGTAATTGTCAAGTTCTTAACTAAATTGGGGGGGTCAAATATTGTTGTATTGATCTTGTTCACAGGTTGGCCTTTTGCAAGTTGTATCAGGTGTGCCCCTGGGTCCCAAAAATATAAATTTTGTGTATGTTATAAATGGGCTTATATGAATTATTGAGTTGGAAGTGACTGTCATAAATTAAGCCTTTGTGAACAACATGTATTAATTTTACATGTAGACAAAAAGTGGAACTTTCGTGAGTTGGGGAAGATACCCCACCCTTATGTAAGTTACTGTTTGGTGCAGCAATAACAGAATTGAAAAAATATTTATATGTATTTTTCAAATGAGGATGGAACAGAAAGATTATCCTATTTAAGAAAAACAATAACATATCATGTCTGTGTATATACATATATCATTAAGGACAGTAGTACTAAATAAGTAAGGATCATCATGAAACAACATGGCAGCCATAAAAATCACCCATTTAAAACCAACTTTAAAATGTCTGAATATTAACAATGACTATTTCACAGTACTGGCTGAATAAAACTAAAGCTTATTGTACTTATAAAGCTGCCTAAATCACTATATGCATGTTTATGGAGTGAATAAATATTTCAGTATTTGAATGAATTTTCATCTAAGTAAGTAAGAAAATGACTTTCCCAATCCTTATCACTCTACTTCTATCATAGAACTCTATGTCTGGGGTCCCAAATATTCCTTTATTGTACCGAAAAAAGATATTACTTATATATACATATGAAATGGATGATGCACTACTTTGGGCACGTAATTAGATTTGAGGGTAGGTTGGTAGAGATCCTGATCAGTAAATTGAATCAGGTATCCACGCACCCCACACTTAATATTGTTGGTGAACAAAAATATAGTTAATAAGAAGGAAACAAACAGGTATAATAAAAGATTTATAAAGACAAGTAGGGATCGACATATATATGTAAACTAGCTAGCTATAGCAAATTAGAAAGTTTTAATACTACAAAACAGATCCCTACTTGTCTTTATAAAATTTAATTTTTTTATTACAATTGTATATATATATATTTTTTTTTTAAAGCATATCT
The DNA here is from genome assembly GCF_000517525.1 of Limulus polyphemus. Classification (NCBI taxonomy): domain Eukaryota; kingdom Metazoa; phylum Arthropoda; class Merostomata; order Xiphosura; family Limulidae; genus Limulus; species Limulus polyphemus. Next base: position 1,055,009 of record NW_013665660.1, read on the forward strand.
TCATTTACTTGTACTAAAGTTTTTAGGTTTTTACCATATCATACTTTATGAATTATATGTATTTACCTTAAAAAATATATTTATATACATATATAAGTAATATAACATTAAAAACTAAGTTATACTAAAACACTAAATTATAGCATCAAGAATGAGATAATCAATAATTCTGTATAAATATTAGGTTTCTTACAAAAACTTTTCACCTCAAACAATGGTTTCTGTGAAAAAATTACTTAAGCTAAACATGCACATTTTAAATGCAATGTATTTACATGTTTTAATAACTTTTGATGAAAACAGCATACTTACTCTCTCTAAATTCCTTTTGACCCAACATAACTGCTGTTGAAAGGGAATTTTACTGCATTACTATCTTCTACTTCTGAGCTATGCAGGGTATCTACTTGCCAAATTTCTTAGGAATTCTGGGAAGATATTAAATGGAGAATAAAAAAAATATTAAAATATTTCAAACATTCAAGTACTTCAAGAATGACTAGGAAATTCTACTAAATCTAGCTTTAGTGGAATAACACATCTTTTGTTGTGATGAAAATAAAAACAAAAGAGGTTACATGTATACATTTTTTTTTTATGATGGTACATGTACAGAAAGTATATAATGTCAATCTTCTACACAGGTTCTGATGCATTTATTTTTCTACTGAAGTACAGACTATATCCTAAAAGCCAAGACACTGGAAAATTGCCAGGAATGACACATCTTTGCTATTTCCCAGCCACAGCGAATTGAAGACAAGAAGCCAACACAAGATGACATCTTGATGCGAAACCTTCCCTGTTTTCAAAGCAAGTGCTAAAAGGGTATTACCCTAAAAAATTTTACAGACGATAACCAAATGAATGAACATAGCCATCTCAAAATTGATTGCAATTACAAAAATGATGTATTTATAACTTTATAGCTACATCATATCTAATATTCTGAAGGGGATTAATTACAATTTAGATGGCAAATGATAAAGATACATGTTAATAATTCAACAATTTTTTAATGGTGTAAATGATGAAACCTAACCTTTATAATAGTTAGATATCAGTTTTGGTTAAATAATATGCACTGAATACTATTCTGTGCTTTCATTTCCACTTCCCTTTTAATAGATCATCTTAACCCATTAACTGCGGCAGGAGCAGCTCAGTTGCCGTTTTCTGACTCACAGATAAAACTGAGTTGCCATCAATCACAATAAAATGGTAATTTTCGTCATTCACATAGAGTTATAGTTATATATGTGCATCTGATGGATATTTACGTCATTCGCAGCTGAGCAATAGAACTTCAATGACGAAAATATCCGTCATCTGCAGTTAATGGGTTAATATATTTGTTAGTAGAGTAATTGTATTTGGATTACTGTTTTATATTTAGACTGTTGAATCCTGAATGAGTTTCATGTATTCAATTCTTTACCCTAACTACTTTATTATTTAGTATGAGTTACAAATATGCTCTATTCAATTCTCCAATGAATGTTAATAATATACACATTTTTTCTGCAGGCAGTGTTTCACTAAATAAGCATTAGAATATTAACTTTTATTTCCTAAATATACTACAAAGTATACAAATATTTTATGAAAAGATTTACAAGCACAAATCCATACAATTTCAATTACTGAAACCAACTACATGGAGGTTATTTTAGTATCATTTAACTTATGTTAAATGTACTGTACAGACACTCAACATATATATTAATTATACTCTTGCCACTTAACCTGAATAAGTTGAAGCTATTTTAATATCATTTAACCTGATTATGTCAGTTATTCTACTATTAGTTACCCAAACTATATTAAAACCATGTTTTTTTCCATTAAAAATGTTAAAGCTATTTTAATGTCATTAAACTTTGTGTTAAAATCATTCTTGTGTTATTTAATCAATCATAATATTTCAATATCATTTAATTTGGTTATGTTACAATTATTCTACTGTTAACTAACCAATTATGTTAAAGCTATTTTAATATAAACTAATTATGTTAAAATTATTCCACTGTTATCTAACCAACTATGTTAAAGCTACTTTGTTATCATTTATCCTATATACTGAACAACTATTCTACTCTAGCTTGTTTTATATTAAAGTTTAAGGTAAGATACTATTATTTAACCATATTATGCTAAAAACTATGCTGTTACTAGTTAACCAAAATTATCTTAGACCTATTCTAATGTCATGAATTCTTGTTCTTTTACGTGCATTCTAATTTTACTTGTACTAAAGTTATAACATCTAACCTACTGTATTTTTTGGTGTATAAGACAAAATCTGCTTGCATCCTATACACCGAAGGTATGAATAATATATATGTATATATATGATATACACAAGCCATGTGTAAATATATTTAAATAGGCATGCATAGTTTAGTTTAATTGAATGTGTTATTTACAACAATAGTATTTTTTTTCTTTTAAAATCATAACTATTTATAATGCTCCCTAAATAATAAAAAAATAAATTACAGTGAAAGCAATGAAAATTTTGTAGGTTTTGAACCAAACTAAATAACAGTTAACCTTTTTTTTGATTTACGGCATTTTCTTATTTTGACGTTTTGAGCTCTTTTGTGTTTAGAACAATATATACTAATTTTTAAAATATCAAATTGTATTTTTGTTCAATAAAAATCTTTCAAATGCAACTGTAGCTTTTTTTCCCCAAAAACTTTGTCTTACTAAAATAAGGTGACATCTTGTTATTACTGAAAA
>NW_013665660.1:1057774-1067571 GCF_000517525.1 Limulus polyphemus
CAACTGTAGCTTTTTTTCCCCAAAAACTTTGTCTTCAAAATAAGGGTGCATCTTGTATTCTGAAAAATACGGTAGTTATGATAAAAATATTTTATAACTTAACCTGATTGTGCTAAAATTATTTCAGTTGAAATTCAACCAAAAATATGCCAAATTTGTTGTACTGACATACAGCCTGATTATATTCAAGCTAAAGTTATAGAATTTTATTATGTTAAAGTCTTTCTACTGCTATTGAAGCTGTGTTAAAAATATTCCAATGTAATTTATTCTAGCTGGATTATGGTTATTTAACTGTTTACTTATATGATAGGTATCCTACATTACTGTACCTTATTATGTTAAACACATTTAAAATTGTCTAAACTGACTTGTTAAAAACTATTGTACTGTCATTTATCATATCTGTGCTAAGACAAATTTAATCATATTTCATCCTAACATTTAAAAGCTATTCTACTGAAAAAAACCAATAATTTGAATGATAGTATATTCTAATTACACCTAGTGGTGTTAATTGAGCTATTATACTGTCAAGTAGTGATATTATGTTTCTATTATATTCTAATCTAACCCAGAAGTACTAAAGCTGTTTTTCTATCAATTAACCTGATTGTTTCAGTTATCTATATAAATGCTCAATTATGCAAAGGTTACTCCACTGTTTCTCACCTGATTATCTTAAAGCTATTCTAAACACAACATTTAATTTTATCAGGATAGAACTAATTAACCTTCTCAGAAATTAGTTACATTACAGTTATTCAATTAACAGATAATATTCTACTGAAATTTGTTTTAAAATGTAAAAATGCTGTATAATGCCATAATTCATCTTGATATTATTATTTAACTTGAACATTGCCTTACATCAACAAGCCACTACCTGAATATCAGGCAAGCTTAGGCACTAATTAGATGCTTAGGAACAGTGAGTATACAAAATATTTTTAACATCTACATATTAGTCATATAACTTCAACAACTAAGTTACTTATTTGCAATGTAAAATATATAACAATTTTCCACAGTAATTAGTAGGAATAAATATAACATTGATGGTATTTTTTATTAACAGTCTTTGTATGGCTCATATGTTATTAGGGACTCTGTAATCATCAAAGTCACAAACCCATAAACAATTTGACTCATAAAAAATTTTGAAACATATTTTTAAAAGAAAACTAGTCTCTAATTCTAATTTTTGAACAATACACATTTACAAAGAAATGTGTTTTAAAGTTCATGATAAAGCACTAACAAAATATTGGCATATTCATAACTCAAAACAATACATCTTGAAAGAATTGGGAGAGTTCCTCATACTGTGTTTAGTGACTAATATTAAAGACATCTCACTACTTTGTTGGTCACAAGGGAAAATTGAAATCCATCACACACCAAACATTTTGTTTTGTTTTCCTGCATTTGGAAGCATTTGAAAGGTTTAAAATCAGGGGCAGCACTAAGAAGGGGCTTTAAAAGTGCTATAGCCACCCTAAAACTTGCCTTCCCCACCCCAATCAGTGGGTCCAACATGCTGGTGACCTACACATCTTAAAGGCAAAACCTTCATGAATATACTTTCTTTGATGTAACAGTTAACCTTATATAACTTTCTTTAATGCAAAAATTAACCTTACATAGCTTTCTTTGATGTAAAAAAAATCATTTTATATGATTTTATATATTAATGTATGTACCTACATATATTTTATTACAAAGAACTGTTCTTAACTGTGATCAAAATTGTTTGTTAAAGTCTGTAGAAAGTGTTAATTTAAAATTATGATAAGCACACAAAAACATTTGTTATAGCTGCATGGCTTGTGATGGTTAATAAAAGATGACAGTGTTAAGAGTAATGAGATAATATTCATAAGAATCAGATGATAAGCTGCCCCCTCCATCTTTAACACATGGTTACAGCACCCATTTGCCCCCCCCCCCCAACTCCAATTATATATTTATATACATTACATGCCTTTGGGAACGTACATTATTACCAAATATATGTAAAATAGTGGGGTCATTATATAATATTAATTATAATGTTTTAGAATGTCTGACAGTTTCAGGTTCAAAATTCAATAAAAATATAGAAATATAATTCATAAAAATTATGATTAAAACAAAATATTACATTTCAGTCACTGTTTAGAATGAATAACACTGTTTATAATAACAAATAATTTTGATGTCCGTTAAAACAGAACTAGAGAAATAAATTTTTTTAAACTGGTAGAATTTTCTATTGTTAAAGTAAAGGTGGAATTTTTATAAAATATTAGCTAATTAAACTTATTTAAAAACTTTAAATTTTCATAAAGAAATGTTATGATGAAATAAAAAAACATGTTTAAGCTACAAGTATTCTGTAAAAGTTCATATTATAAAAAGATGCCTAGTCTCAGCTATGATAACAAACATGAAAAAAAGTTTTTTTTTGAGCAGATATTGATTTCTTACCTTGAATTCAGTGATTAATAAAGCAACAACATGCATGTAATATTCACAATGTAGTTGTGGCACTTAAAAAAAAGTGTCTGGCTATGAGAGTCTCACATTTTCCTAACATGTTAAATTTAGAAACATTCAAGAGCTTTACAGTATGGAAGCCTCCATTCCAACCCCTAGCTGGGTGGCAACAGATAGGAAGGGGTGAGAAAAGACACGTACAGTGGACTTAAAAAGTGACTGAATGATGGTTGAACATATCTAGTGATCAACTTCATTTATAGTGAATTTAGATTAATAAAGACATACAAGTAAAAAAAAAGGTAAATCCATTTATCATGAATAAAATACGACCAGTCAACTAGTGCTCAATTATACAAATCTTTGTGTGAAATAGTATATTTCTACAAATATAACACATGATAATTCAAGTACATGGCCTAAAGTGCTAAAAGTACTCTTATCTTTAACAAAATACACATGGCTGAACTCTGAACACTTTGTGGCACAGGTGGTTTATGTAGAAGGTTGAAGTTTTCTCTTTTAAATTCTAGCCTGATTGAAAGGATGAAACAAAACATTATTACATACAGAACTAGAAAAATAATTTCCCTGGAGTTAAGAGATATGTTTGATAGTACACATAGAATATACCATACTTCATAATGAGAAGCATAATTACATATCAAATAATGTATGGTTTTTATGTTATGTTGATTTTTGAGTTATAAGGCAATGTTAAAATACCAACAAAAAATACAATTACAATGATATTTTGTGAACCAAAAATCAAAATTTTATGTAAGAAAAGAAATATTTGTTATGTTCTTTGAATACTGTAGCCTTAATAAAAATAAAGATGAAATGATCAGCCTTGTGGCAACAAAACTACAAAAACAGGCAGTCATATTTAACTTTAGTTGCTACAAAATATAATGTTAGAAAACAAATCTCCAACACTTAGATGTTAAGATAACATGAATTAAATCAGTAACATCCTCTTTTTTTTTACTAATTAAAACCAATTTAGTAGAAATTTCTTCTAAAATTTTCAGTCAATGAAACAAAAACTTCAAGTGCAATATGTAGAACTTTAGATGTTACAATCCATTCACTGTAATATATAGCCATCCTTCTAAAGTTAGAATCAAATCAGTAATTCTATTTTTCATATTTTAAGATTAGTAACTCTTTTTTTTTAGAAGTAGGTGCTGAAATCTGTGCAACAAAATATTTTTGTAAAAACTTCTATTCACTATAACTACTAGTAATTGCTGTCAAATTAAATATGATTTAACAACACTCTCAGATAATAGTAAATCTAAGCTTTCTATTGTTCAGGACTACTTCACTCCCCTATAATCTAACACTTGTTCATAATATTGTTGCTGCATAAAATGCAATTCACAAGTCTTCTCGCAAAAAAACACTGTAGTGTTAAGGTCAATTTATAATTATATTGAAAATTAGTATATATAAATTAATGTATGTTTTTAATATTAATAATAAACTGTAACAATTCATAATTTACTGTGTTATTTTTCTTACTGCCAATGATGAAGGATACCAGATTTGTATATATATATTAATCTTGAGTATCATGTTCTATACATTAACTTTCCATATACACAAATATTTAGCTTTTTCCATGTTTGACAAGACTGATCCTTATTTACTTCACAAATACATTCAGTTGTTGTAAAATGTTTTAGTTCCTCATGTCAAATGTCACTTTATAATAATGTTATATATCACAACCAGTGATTAAAATTTAACAAAACACAATGAATACATCAAAAATACCATGTGATATTTCTAAATCAATCATGATTTATAAACTACAATAGTTGTGGAATGCATCATCATCAAGAGACAACATTGCTGTGAAGAATGGGTTGTTTGAATTTTTCCTAGAGTTTGTTCTAACTAGCTTCAATCTTAAGTACCACTGCTAATAAATTCTAAATAGAAATAAATGTAAATATTTGTATATTAATACAACAGTAATTTGACCAACAACAATTTATAAACAGAATGAAAATTAAATTATTAATTGAGATTATAATTTTCATTATGCTTATAAATCATTGTTGGTCAATTTACTATTCAAATGAATATACTTAACATCACCACACTGAAACTGCTTACACAAGACACAGCATATTTAAATAAAAAATGTAAAGTACTTAGTAAAGGCTCGATTCCGGAAAAGTTACAGTAGTAAACTTTTTCTTTTCACTTTAAGCATTTAAGATAGGTCAATAACCAGATGTTTTTTACTTTTTTAAAAAAAGAGTTCTCATTTTTACTAACAACATCTTTTCTTCACATACTGTTGTTCACAGTAATTGATCATATCTGAAATCATTTTGAAATCTGATAATGCACTTTTAAATATTTATCATTACTTTACTTCAATCCTATTTAGAACATATGAAACGTTAAACAAGAATGACAATATAATAGATAAAAACTTCATAATTAAATGTATTATTAAATTTACTTATTATTCAAATACGTTCTTCACAAAAAAAAATGGATTGCTAATAGGAGATATCAAGAAAGAAATGCTTTAAAGAGAGATCAACTTTATCTAAAGAAAATCTAAAAATGGGTTAATAGTAAAAGGAAGCATTAATGACAGACAGGAAAGTTTTAAAACTGTATGTGATCAGTGAAAAGGAGTTTATATTGACAAGACTACATGACTTCAAACATTATATATTACACTTATCCATACAGATTTCCAATGTAATTTTAAGGTAAGCTGTGCAATGTACTCTAAGATTTCTTCATTTGAATTTATCTTAACAGACTTTAGGAAACTGTAATATTACAAAAATAGCTACTAGGAACAGCAAATATGTAGATAACAGTTCAAACTTGAAACACAATTTATGAGAATATGCTTAGATAAATATTGAAATAACTGTTATTATTTAATGTAAAAAATTATGAAAACAAATTAATAAGTTCTGAAATACCAATAGAAAATAAAATGAAATAAAAATACATCTTGATTAGCATACAGGCTTATATATTTAAAGGTACATGTTAGATCTATTTATGTACAGAAAAAGCTTGTTTCACCATTATTTCTTATTTTCAAACAGAGCTAAAGATGAGATTAAATATCTCATTCTGATCTTCAATGATTTATATAAAATCCTATATTTTGTAGAATTCTGAAAGAAAATAAATCTAATTATTTCATTATTAAATTAAGAATAATTATTAAAACAGAAATTTATGTTTAAGTGTCTAAATTACAAAATTAAAATTTTTCTCATCTTAGAAATAAAATATCCCTAAAGTACATAAGTTAGATTTAGAACTGAAACACAACCTAAAAAATTAGTTTATAACATTTTTTACATGTGATCTTTTTTTGTACTCTTTCAAATAAAAAAAAGGAAGAGCAAAATCAACTTTTATGATGGTATTAATGGAATCTTCTTTGGAAATGATGATATACATGATCCACACACAAGTAACGAAGGAAGTAGATGATGGATATGTGCATGAAGCAGCATGTAAGCAGTACCATGTGTCTAAAAATAACCTTCTAAAGTGGGGTTCCTTAAGACCACAACTCCTGGCTCTCTGATACTCTTACAGTATGGTGACTCTTAAGGAAAATACAGACATAAGCATAATTATTTTAAACTCCTTTTAACTGACATACTTTAAGTCAGAGTAATCCATTCAGTCACTGAGCATCAACTTTATACTTCTTATAATAACACAAAGGAGAGTATAAATATTTAATATGAACATTAAATGTTGACTGAAGTACTTTAGTGTTTTAAGTACTTGGAAAGTTTAGAACACATACAGCACATATTGTGGTCACTTGAAAAAACATCCTGCATCTTTAAAGTAAATAATTCACTTTTTTTATTGTTTACTAGCTTAATTCACATCTCTGAGTTTCACAACTAAAAACATTTGTAAAAACAAAAACATTTAGGAGTGTTGTTAACATGAGTACGATAAAACAAGAACTCTCTTTTCTTTTTATTTTAATGATAGTAACTCTAATAAACTGCCACATAAACATCTAAACAAACCACAATAGAATACTAATACTGTGACAGTATGTTTTAAAGATTATGATAAAAATAAAATTATGCATCTGGCAGAGTAACATCAAGAAACATAGTTATAGCAAAAGGTGAAATGAGCATAAAGCATATGTTGAATGGTAAAGTAACATTTGCATCAAAAACCGTAAGTGATACCAACTGATAAAATGAGCACATGGAACTGTATGTTAAATGGAAAAGTAAAACTGACATCAAGAACGATTATCCCAGTGTTCACAGGCTCACTCAAATTGACCACCCCCATATCTGTAAGGATTATGTGTAATAATGTTTAATATAATTTTGAATTTATTATATGTATCTTCACAAAATTTGGTACTATTAGTAAATATTACAAGTCTGTTGTATACAAAAATCTGATTTCTTAATAAAATATTTTTAAAAAAGAATATGTCTCTAAATTTCTGTAACCTTTATTGAGTCAGTCTAAATAAAAGATTATTTTCATGCTAAGAATAAAAATACTTCTTTTTATCTTAAAGTTTTCATACTTCATTTGCATAACCACCAGAGCCTCCTAAATGAATATCAAAAGGTCAGTTTGGTAAAACTTGATATTTTATCTTTTATTTTCTCTACCCTAACCCAAACTGTAGAAAAATAATCAATATACAGTGAAATTAAAAGTTGAAAGTTATAAAATAAAATGAATTGTGCCATATTTTTCTCTGCACTAACTACAGTATTGAATAGAAAGATCCAAATTAATTAACTTTACAGCTTCAACTTCCAATCTTATGTTCTTCTTGCTGTTCTTTAATTCCATTATTGCATGTAAGATGCAATAAATCACAGCAGGAGCTCATTAGCATGTTCCGGTAGAGTTAACATAAACACCATGTGATTTTGAAGTGTTGTGTTACACATGTTCAAGCTAGAATAATGTTAGACATTTTATTTTACTGAAGTTTTGTTATGGTCAAGAAAATAAGCACCCAAAATTATCCAAACAGTGAGAAAAGCAAAAAAATTGGTGTATATGTAGATTCATATAAAAGCAGGATCCACTGCAGATCCTGCACTAACCAGCCACCATCTTGGATTCCAATATTGCTACCATCAAAAAACAGCATTACTCAAACTATATGCATCAAGTCAACATAGAAATGTTATCTGAATAGGTAAAATTTGACAAGGATGTAAATTTTCATAAGGAGATTCGTATAAAAGTAAGATCCATTGCAGATCTTGTCCTAAACAACTGCCATACTGGATTCCAATATGGCCACCACCAAAAACTAGTACAACTCAACTAGATGCTTCAAATGCACATAGAATGACCTTCTAAGTATTTCAAATTTGACATATATGTATATTTTCATATGAAAATATATGTAAAAGCAAGGCCAATCACAGATATTGTCCCAAACAGCTGCCACCTTGAATTTCATAGTGGCTTCCATCAAAAACTAGCACCAATACATGCTTTTAATATTCATAGAGGTGTCACCTAAATGTTTAAACATATTTTCTTGGCCTGTGAGTTTGGTTTTAACTCTTATGTAAATATATAAGCCATTCCAATTTTAAAACATGCTGCTAACCATTAGTAGTTTTCTACTGTATCCGAAAATAAAAAGGACAATAGCAAAATCAAAAAGGAAACAATTATTATTTCTTTTTATTTAAAGTTTAATCTGTGTGATTATTTCTACATTTAAAATAATACAATTACTTTGAAACCTTTAAATGATACATTAAACACATTTAAAAGGGAACTAGCTAACTCTACTACACTATTACATGACTCCAAGAAAAATATTTTGATATATTATCTCAACATGTGTCACTTACAGTGAACACTGATGTTGTAGCTTTGGAAATTGCCCAAGTACAGTTTTATATTCAGGAGTTATAGATTGCTTTTGGAGTTCTCAAAAATGTCTCGTACACCTTTGCACACAGCACTGCCAATGATCTTTTTCCAAGCACATGCACAGCTCAAACATTCTTTCATGCATTCGTGGGCTGCATTATTGTGTCAACCTTCCCTGGATGAGGAAAGAAAACTACATTTGAAACATGGAATGCATGCCTTGATGTGATCACAGCATTTGCAAACCTTTTTGACACACTACAAGAAACCATGCAGGAAGATCTTGCATTTGTATAACTGCAATTACCCAATTAGTAATGTGAACCAGGTCCATCAAGCACTTTTTGCCCAAGGAACAAAAGCAAGAGAAAACATCCCTGAATGTAAAAAAAGGTGCTTACCAGGCTGGTCATATACAGAGGCAACCACTAGTGTATGAACAGGATGTGTTGACTCTAGATGAATTGGGTTGGGGTCAAGCAGACCAAGCCTGGACACCTCTGTGAACAATCTTACTAGAGGCTGTCAAGTCCTGCAATAAGCTCATCACTGTTCCTGCAAGAAAACATCTGGGATTCTCAGCAAATGCTGCACGGCTAGCTCGACCTTCATTGCACTGCATTTCTGTTCCAGACATTACCACCAAGATTAATGTTTCAAAAGTCCATGATGGTTGGGATAGACTTAACATTTTCTTTGTCTGAATTGGTATAGCCTATACATGTAATCAGAAGAATCATGTGGTTCTTATAGCATAAGTAACAATAACGTTTGGATATTTATTGGAGCCTTAAGTGTGATGGTCATTTTTTCCAACCCTTTGTGTTTCTATACAGTTTACACTGATGAACAATGATATTTTACATTATGTACATATTTGACAAGTACAAATCTTAATGCATACCATATTTGAAGGTGTATAAGAAGATCCCATGTACAAGATAACCTATGAATTTTTTGAGCAAATTAATTGTATTTCTTTGAGGTTCAGTGTATAGGATGATCTCTATTTAAAGCAAGTCTAGGATGGTACTTTTGTAAAGAAATTCTTGGAAGTAATTTTTAAACTGTGCTGACCTACACTCTGTAATAAAAACTTGCAATAAACAACTTTACAAAGTTTTCATCACAGTTGAAATCTTTTCTATTCAAAAAATACTCAAAAATACTAAACCTTAAGATATTGTGATCTACTATAAAAACATGTTTACAAAATGAGATTATTTTACAAAACTAACTTTTTTGATATAATATTAGCAATATTTTTGTATGACAGATGAGATCAATACATTTCAAATAAAAGATTTTTTGATTAATTGTAACAAGCATGTGAGATAAATAACTTTTAGTTATGAAGAATTAAGGCAAATGATACAATTACAAATATGTTATTGTAATGCAGTAGGTGGTACGATGTC
>NW_013665660.1:1068209-1104047 GCF_000517525.1 Limulus polyphemus
TAGGTGGTACGATGTCAACACACTTACTCAAAAAAGCAAACAAAAGTAAAAGGAACAATGTAGTTTTTGGTTAAATATGCTATTAACCAGAGAGTTCTTACTGAAACTTTATCTTTGAACTTGTGTATAAGATGAGAGGTAAAATTAGGCATTGTTTTATGAGTACAAAGTACTGTTTTATACAGTATGATATATAATTGACATAATTTTTGTGTCAAGAATTTCATTTATGGTATGCTTCAATAAAAGACTTTTGAATGTATAATTGATGCTTTCTGAGATTTTATTGCCATGTGATGAAGTCCGTCAGCTGGATCCAAAAGCCTTTTCTACAGAAAAGTATCTTATATGTTAACTAATAACCATATTGAAACTAGAAAACTTCACACAATAAATTAAATACTATAATCAAACTCCCTGACCAGGTCAATGAGGTTTTTGGTATTAAGATGACATTTCTATGTAGATTAAAAGTGTATACTTGCACAAAACTGATACTTTGGATTTCAGTATAATAGCTGTTTGGTAAAAAATCTACAATAAATCTTGCTTTTACATAAATCTCCATATGAAAATCTATATGCATGCTATATTTTAGATGACATTTCTATGTGTATTTGAAGTATATAGTTAAATAATGCTGGTTTTCTCTGTCTAATGGGATTTTTTAACCTATTCTAAGAAAGCTGGATAAATTATAGTAGTTTTGGGACATTCTCAGAAGGAATACAACGTTTCCACACAAAGAAACTATAACATACGTTTATTCTATGGGTGCCAAAATCAAACAGCTGTAATAAGCATTATGTAGATGAGAATCTTCTCTTCCAATTGGATATTAACATGTAAATTTGAGTAACAAAACAACCTCAAAGTCAGAGAAAGAGAAGAGGGGCTTCTCTAAAGGGTCTGACAAGTGTATTGATATCTCAAGAAACAAGATGATAGTTGGTTCAGTTGTTAAATTCTACCTAGTAATTATATACAATTTGTGTTTCTAATTGGTTGGAAACTGTAGAAGCCTTCTTTTTATGTTTAAGTTCTGAAAGGGAGAAATGGGAGCTGAGATGCATCACATGACACAGAAAAATGGAAACTGAGAATTTTCTAATATTTCTTTTCACAATTATGAAGTTAAAACTCAAATAACATATAAATTTCAACTATAAGCAAGCTTTTCATGCAAGGCTTGACATATACTGATCATAAAAATGTTTAAATTTTGAAAATAACACTGTAAAAGATTGTGAGATACACCAAAGAACCAGGCCTAGATATGTAGTCAAGTGCTATCAAAAGCTGAAATGAGCACATGGAACCCATGTGAGAGTTTGTAATGTGTAATGAGCACAGAGAATTAATCCATTAGTAATATTATTTCTGATCTACCCACTAATGGGTTTCAATGCTATACATCAAAGTGTTTCACTTCTTTCTTCTTTTTAATTACTGATTACTTATGTTCCACCACCATAAAATACATATATATATATATATAATACTGAATTACACACTGAATCTGGACAATTCCCACTTTTAAAAATATAACATATAATTTTGGATGTTTTTTGTGTTTTTTTCAAGTCATAGCCCTTGGTAGAAGGATTACATTTGCTGCTTTTGTAAAATAATTGATAATTTCAATACTTTTGTTTTGCTAATCTAAAATGAAAACTTTTTAATCTCATAACAATAAATCTTTTTTTTTCTACCTTGTTAATGGATATTAGTTTGGACTTAATAGCATTCTGCTCTCACACAGAGTAGCAATAGTATATTGACAAACAACTTATACTATTGTATTAGCATAATACGCTTCTGTAAATAAGTAAGATAGTAGCATTTAAAATGCTTGCTTACAACAAACTGATGTTAAATAAGTGCAGCCATTATTTTTATAATCTGGCTATAAATATTAATAAAACAACAACAAAGTTACAAGCTTCATTTGTAGAAATTCCTTACATTTTGTCACAACTGAACCTACAATACTTCATCTAAGCATATACAAACAAATTCCAGCCATACCTTTTTTTTTCTACTCAGGAATCAAAGAAAGGACAATAAAAATACATGGAATTATATAGACCAGGTAAAGATGTTACCATAACCAATAAACCTAAGCTAATATGTATAATCCAACATCACAAAATGAAGTCACCACCTTGTAATGCTTTGAAACCACACAACTAGTTAGGATGGGATGAAACTTGGCATGATCTAACCAGGAAGCTCACCAATTGGATAGCTATATTTACAAGTTTAAAGAAAAAAAATAAAGGACTTTACACATAGATATAAATAGTGTCATAGGCAGTCACCCTGAGACAGAGAGTATAGAGATTTCCCTGGTTAGTGACTATTTATATCACTGAAAATGTACAGTTATAAATTTCTTCCCACATATCTTTTCAACTGAGAACTAGTACTATAAACTATATGCTTTGTCTACTGACAATGTACTGTTGTTTTTCTTATATCTAAAGATGTTTTCTTAATAGATAAAGAACTCAAATTTTTTAAAATCAGTGACTTCAAACTTTATTTACATACATTTCTAACACAATAAAAATACTAAAACATCTTGATTAGACTTTAGTATATTTAAGAACTTTTGAAATGATTCCTCATGTTTCCCATGATATTCCAACACAATACCAATCTCAAAATAATAACAAAACATCTGAAACTTCATCTTTCAGAAGGAAAAATTGAAGGTTCTGTTCAATTCTACAATGTTCAATGTTTCAGAAGGACTCTTGACAGTTCATCACAAGTTTTACAGTGATACAATAATATTAAAATTAAATATTTGATTTAGAGAAATTATAGATTTATTCAAATCTTAATGAATTATATTGCATGATACTAAAAGATGCTTTACCAACACAACATTTCCAATAATATATTAAGATGAAATTAAATGAACACTTTTATTTATGTATATATATACATATATCTTTGTGCTCCAACCAATATTTATCATTAGCTTACACTTTACGGTCCATTTGACTTACTTCTTACATTCTTATTTATTAAGTATATGTAAGAGTAATGTTGAGCAGACAATTGTTATAATATGACCATGAAATAGTAATTTCATAATTACATCCTCCAAAAACTGTTCTTATGTAATAGTTATTCCTGAACATATCTACTAAAGAGTTATCTCAGTTTCTTACTAAAAGTTATATATTATCCTCTTTTTAAAAACATAGCATTTCCTGAAAGCAGTAAACTCACAAACTCATAGAATTTTAAACAAATAAAAGTATTAATCACAACAAGCATTTTGTTTATTTAATTATGTTATCAAAATTCATCACCTAATTTAGAATCATAATTAGTATATTTGGATGTATTTTGTCACATCTCATAATTTTATATGAAAAAAAATAAAGTCATGAAACTTTAAAACACAAATAAAACTTTCTAGAGAAATGACTCATAAAACTCCATTTAAAAAAAAAATTGACAACATGGCTTTTCACATATTTTTATACAAAACATGCTTCTAGAGGTTTGCAAAGATTTTAAAAGGTATATCAGTTTTAACAATAAAACTTTTAATAGCTATATGTCATCCACTGTGTGACAGACTACCTTTATTTGACTTGCTCTACATTAATCTTTCCTTGCTTCATTTTAAAACAGTAACTTACTTTTACTACTTCATTTACATTGGCATTATTTACAATAAGATATTAGAAATTTTATCTTGAACAATCTAACTGGCATGTTTACTAAACTTTTTACTTCTTTTTTATTATCAAACTAATATTTCTTTACCACAGATTTTTCACAATTTACTTGAAATCCAGAAATGTTATTATGATGTTGTGCATTATCTATAACAAACTTTAAGGATAAAATTTCTTGAGCCATCTTGATAATATATAACATCACTTGTATAATAATATAACAATTTCATTAGCAATTTAATACCTTCCCTCCAAAGTACACGTTGTACCTTAACCCTTCAAATGCTATAATCCGTTTTATCCGACTTGATATTTATAGCTGTTTGGTGCAACAAGCAGATTTACCCCACGGTGTCACACAAACTTTTTCTCATAGTGTGACAATCTAGATACTCACACGTCCTTGAATTTCCAACCCTTGTACCATGCGTGTGTACATCAATGATCAAAAGTGCAACTAGTGGATTTTTGATATTGAAAAAGTACTAAAAAAAGGTTAAATTCTATATTTCATTCTTTACTGGAAAATTTATACTTTTCAAGAACCCACCCAAAATTTAATTATGCACTCAAAGGGTTAATACTGAAGATACATTATAATAAATGTCTTAATATATTTAATAACGAATTGTTTCCACTTAATACATTACAGAACGTAACATTTATGTTATGGTACCAACACAAACATTGTTGATGCAAATATAACAAACTGAGACTTTTTTTTTAATTGGAAGGGAAACTATAAATTTATCTAATTAAAACATATATCTGTTATGATGTCATAGTTTTCTTTGTTCTAGCAACAAACAAATTATATTTATAAGATAATAGTAAAACAGAAACTTTATTTTCAAAATGGGAAAACTGTGGACTTGCTCAAAGTTTACTACAAATGCTATTTTCCCCTAATATAAATTCACATACTAATAATGAAACAGTCTTTATTTTTGAGAAAAAGAAATTAATTATTTACTTAAATTCTGACAGGAACAAAAATAAACTACCTTAATGAACACTTCTACAATTTTCCTTATCTCTACACATATTCAAGTATGGTTATATTAATATAATAATCTACTCTTTAAAAACTAATATAGGGTCCCTTAGGGAGTCAGAAGTAAATATACAGGCTTACAATGTTAAGACCCTGGGTTTGATTCCCCACAGTGGACAGATGCAGATAGCCCATTGTGTAGCTTTGCATTAAGAAAACAACTAGTGTAGAATACATCTTTATTCATATATAATACTGTAATATTTCTAAATCCTCATGCTGGTGTTCTGTATATAGTTAGAATCTTTCCAGTAAACTGACTGTATGAATGTCATAAATACGCACTAAACCTCTTGCTTAGATAAATTTTACATACTATAATAGCTATCCTATGGAAGCTTGTACCAGTTTCCTTGGTTGGTGTAAGCACATATCACGAGGTAACAGAGATACTTTTGCAGGTTAGAGTTAATTGGGAGGTTCTCTCCATTTGTTTTTGGAATAGTCATTGACACAGATAATATAAATATTATGGGATATTACACTAGGGCCCTGTTCTGACTTGAAAGTGCTGTATTACATTATTCTTACTTGTTTTTGGTCATTTTAGCAGATTCCTCTTCATCCTAACAGCCAGTTTCAATCATACTACAAAACTGAAGCTGGACAATATATTGGAGACTTGAAATAAACACCATTTGTGAATAAGGATCTGTTTTATTTGTTCACTCGTATATTTGTACTTCCTTTGTTGTCTAATAAAAACTTAGGCTAAACTTCTATAACTAGTGTAGAGTCTGCATTACTTCTTTTTTTCTTTTAGTGTAGAATCACAAATTATGTGATGGATATAGATCATAAACAACCTAACTACAGTGATGTTTATTTTAATAGTATGATAGAAATCTTAATGTAATGATATTAAAATGTTTTGTGATGGTGAAGAAGGTCTTTGAAAATGATGGATTTTACTCACTGCTTTGTTTGTCTTGGTAAAAATTAGAAGAAAAAAAATCTTTAGCTTTTCATAAACTTCATACAGAAATAACAGAACTTGAAAAATACCTAAAACATAGAAGGTGCACACAAGGATTGAGTTAACAACAATAATTTGTTATAAAGACCTTAGTGGTAAAATATATATTAGTAGATCATATCCACACTGAACCAAAGAAAAGTGTTCAACAAGATAGGAAAGACACCTGACCTCAGAACCAAAAAAAAGTGTTCAACAAGGTAGGAAAGACTCCTGACCTCAGAACCAAAGAAAAGTGTCCAACAAGGTAGGAAAGATTCTGACCTCAGAACCAAAGAAAAGTGTCCAACAAGGTAGGAAAGACTCCTGACCTCAGAACCAAAGAAAAGTGTTCACCAAGGTAGGAAAGACTCCTGACCTTGGAACCAAAGAAAAGTGTCCAACAAGGTAGGAAAGACTCCTGACCTCAGAACCAAAAAAAAGTGTTCAACAACTTAGGAAAGACATCTGACCTCAGCTGCCCAAATTAATGAAATACTTTTCTGAAACACAAAAGTATTACAATCATTACTCAAAAATAAATAGAACAAAACTGAAATAAATAAACAATTATAAATACAAATGCATAATTAAATTTGTCTTCAAGTTCCTACACATCTACATAAGAAAATTAATAGTAGGTGGCACTCATGGGGAAACTGATCATATTATTGATAACATCAAAACATAATAATTCAACTTCTAGGATACCTTCCCAAACAATTGTTCTTCCTGCAAGAATTATTTCCCCTCTTAAGTTCAAATAGATATTTACTCCTTCATTAACCTCTTGTTTATAAACAGCCTAACTACAGTGATATTCATTCTTATAGCATGATGGAGATCTTAATGTAATAATAGTTAAAATCTTTAGTGATGGTAGAGGAAGTCTTTGAAATGATGGTTTTTACTCACTGCTTTGTTTGGTTTGGTATCTGCTTGGATCCTTGGTGGTCAAATGTAACCATCTGTACAAGTTCAAAATTCCATTGAGCAGTGTCCGTGACATCAACTAGACAGTTCAAGATTTGTTTTCCGTTGGTAGCAATCACAGAAAAAGATCATCCATTTATGATCTCTTCTTCAGTTACTTTTATCAAAAATTCTAACTAAAAATTAGTCACCTAGAACTACTTCTACCCTTTACATAAAAATTTATTATATAGCAGAAAAATTATACATATTTCACCATAACCTAACAGCTAAAATGCCAGTTTTCATTTGTTATTATAAAAAAACGTATTTCTCTGTGTAATGAGTAGATCTGTTTCTTAGATTTAAATTGTTTCTAGTAATTAAAATGACATAAATTTGTCTTCAAACAAGGTACATTAACTTAATGTTCATTTTAAATTCTAAAAATTAAGCAACGATCCTAATACCTCACTTTTCACTTCTATATTCCTCATTGTTTGATGCGCTGATGTGTTTTGTTATTTTGCAATGACTCATTAACAGTCTTTCAAAGTAAATTACACATTTTGCTTAATATAGAATGCAAGTGATTCAACATGTCTCGAAATTTGTTGTACCACAAATTAATTATATAATCCTATATATAAACAAAATAACTCACGTTCTTTATAATTATTCTATATACTTTTGTTATTAATTCTATCTCAAGTAATTAATCCACATTCCATAGGTAAAGAATGAATCTTTTTCTTTAACCAGTTACTTCTAGTTATGCTTTTCACATTTATATTTAAACTTGGTTAACACTTTTCAGTTAGTATGAGAGCTAAAATAGTTTTTTTCTGTACCTTATTGAAAAGAATAGCAATTACTAGAACTTTAAAGTTATTTTAACTTTTGTTCAACTTTTTTGCTGAAGTATTTAGTTTTTAGTGTTTTAAAATCAAAAAGTTTTGAGGCTTTTGTGTGGTGTCTCAAACAACTGATTTTTTACTCTTGCCATGTTTAATGGTCAAAGTTTGAATTGATGTGACCATGGTTATTTGAGGTCAGTTGCATGGTTTCAGACACAAACTCCAACATCTTGTATAACTGCACAGAACAAGCATTAGACTGAACTACCACATCTGCTGTGATTGTTGGGGTTCAGCCAACTGGCTTGGATGCCAATGTAAATACTTAATTACCACTATTGTTGCATACCACCAGCCATTAGATTTTTCTATTCATCTGTTTCAAAGTTTTTAACTTAAGGTAAATAATAATTTTTATTGATTTGTTTTTTTAATTTTCCAGATTTTTGATGGGTATGGGTTTTCATGTTACTTGAATAACCCACCTCACATTATATTCTCATCATTCTATCTGTTAAATACAGCTAACATCCTAAAAAAGAAAAACTTCAGAATTTTGATAAAATATGGTAAGAAATATTTTTCATTAATGACTTCATGATCAAAATCTAAAGCAAGTTTTCTTGGCGTTTCTATTTATCTTATGGAATATTAACTAAAACAAGTTTAAAATTTTAACTGATGTACATGCAACTTTCCTCAATGTCATTCTGTACAGTGTCACACATACCCCTGTACTTTATTCAACAATACAGTACAATTCTACTTTGAAATTATATTATAATTTATGCAATATATATATATATATATATATTTATATAGTATCCAGTGAAGTTAATACCCTTACTCAGATGGTAAAGGTAGAATAACTTTTTTTGAACACCAGTGACCCCCATCAGTTGTAGCCTAAAGTTTAGTCAGTTTTTGTTGCAGTTAGTATAATAAGAAATATGTCAAATTGAAAGTTATGCTCATAGAGCAAAGGATACTTTTATTCTAAGATATCTTCTTTCATTAATGAAGTTTAGAAATTAAACAGTTAATGTTGGTGATGATTATAAGTTTACTTTTTGTATCATGTCTGAAGACCAGAACAACAAAATCCATGATTCAGCTCACTCTGGATTTCTGAGATATTAACTTTGACATCATTTACATTGTTTAACAAGTTAAATTTTAGCACTCCAAAAGAAAATAAACGATGGCTAGCTTGTCCTAACATTTCCCTATTAGTAACTAATATATTTCTGGAGATAAATTTACGTGTTCATTTTTTCCCAACCTACCATGTTACTGCTATTTATTTCTCACTGTAAACAAATTGTCACCTTACATGAGTTGGTTGACATACTATTGCCAATTTCCAAGTTAAGTTGCTAGTTCACTGAATAACCACATTTAACATTAGCCTATCTTCTACTCTTAGACGATGCGATGTGTATGAATGCCTGCCCTTTTTAAGGATTTTTCACTTCCATTTCATTTTCTGAAAATTAAGTTTTTATTGAACACAATTTAAAATTTTGCTTAGTAAATGCTGTTAAGAAACTATGGCATAAACTATTTACCACATTGAATTTTTTAAACTTGTCTTCTTGGCTGTCAGAAAATACTTTTCTTCATGTGAATGCTGTCACAAATCAGCAAGTCTGTCACAATCATTACATTGAGGAACTAAAGTATGCTCAATTGGGTATTTATAATCCAACAATTAGTTCTTTGTTAAGTGGCTAACTATTCATGTCTCTTTTGTTAAAGATAGTTTATCTTATATACATACTCAGATGATGAAAAAAATAACACGAAATTAACACCCAGATGTGGACATTATAATGAAGCAATGACTACCAAGATATAAAGGTTGTCATGATACATTTTTGGAAGTCAAGCAGTATTTCTTGAAATTGGATTAAAGAAGGGTTTTAATCATGCACTGTAGAAGTTTCTTTAAGGTTGTGTTTCTGTCTTTGGACACAGACTGTGCAGAACTTAATTCACCAGGTCATATGACCAAGAGCTTTTTTTAACTTTACTTTGACTATATTTTTCTGAATAACTTAATCCTGTTTGTGAATTATGCAATATGTTGGGCACTTCTAAGGAGATCTAAACAATTTATTCAATATAACCAATTACTTATGAGCAGCAATTACATCAATTAACATCAAATAAACTAAATGATTAACTGGAATTACAATTAAATCAATTATTGAAATTAGTGTTTCTGATTACTACTGTTTTCAATTATTCCAATAATCAATAAATAAAAATGATGATTATTCCAACTATCAAATTAATTGAAATATTGCCACTGTCATTAATTTTGAATTGCTAACTAGAGGGAAAGCAACTGGCTGGATAAGCACGCAGCACCATTTTTTCTTCTTTTTGAACAGCTGATAAAGAGGAAGGCAACTGGCTGGGAGCACTTTTTGTTCATACCATTGTTTGAGGAATACTGTACTAATTGATTAATGAGGTTACTGATATATCAATTACCAAATACTACTAATTGCCTAGCTCTTCTTCCAAGTAGAATAATATTGAAATATTGTATCCAGATCTCTGTGGAAAGAAAGACCATTGATAAACAAGATCAATCAGAGAGATTACATACTCTCGTTCTGCCTCTCCTTTTCAACACTGCATGCATTTATATTGGATATTGCCAACACTAAAAGGCCATAAATATTCGAGCACAAGGATTTCATATGATATCTAAGCTGTCTAATCCAATTTTCAAACCTAGGATCCCACCACAACTTTTTTCTTGCTTGATGAGAAATATTTTGTAAATTTTAACTATTCAATTGACACTTGTTAGTTATGATTTATAGTATTGCATGAAATGTCTAAGATATCTTAATTTTTTTTTGCTTTTTTAATAATAAAAGATTATTACAGCAGTGGTTCTTGAAGAGTAGGTTGGAATGCAATATGTCTAGTTTCTACCCATGTTTTAACTCAGAAATGTTATGTAGTGTCATAAATCCCATTAAGTCATATCAGAAATTTTCTAGGTTTAGAATCAAATGACGGTGTTTTCAGGTTTTAATCTTTAATATCTGAACAACAAAAACTTGTTGCTGTCTTCAAACGTGAAGCATATATATAATCACTAATATGTATTCCATAAATTAAAAATTATTAAATTCTGGGGTTACTAAAAATTAACATCTCAGGCTTTGATTCTTCATAAACAAACAGTGGTGTAGTTCTGTTCACTAAACACATGACTGAAACATGCTTGTGTGTCTTGTCAAGGAAGATATAAGGGCTTTTGATGAGTGACACAGAAGGGTAATATTCAAATGCTGACCCCATCCCCAACCCATATCATTCTGGGAGGGGGGGAGGGGCTAAGAGTACATGACAAGTTTGATTGAGACAAGTTAAAATGCATAGGCACAGTTGAACACACGGACAACACGTGTGTGATTGTGTAGTCATAGTAACAAGTTTTTGGGTTTTTTTTTCTCTTATGAGCACAAAGTGCATGTACATAAATCAAAGAAACTAATAGATGTTTAGTATTTAAATGTTAATATTCTTATTGAGGTGCAAGTCTAACAAAAAGTTGCAAGATAATAACATTCTAATACAACTTTCTAAGAAAAATTAATTCTTATTTTCTGTTTATGGACAGACTGATAGGTATGTCTTAACTTTTCCACACAAAACTAGAACCATTTCAATGCATTTTACTCTGAAACAGTACATACTGTTTGCTAAAAACACTACCTTAGCAGGCTTTAAAATAAACCCAGTTAAGCAAAACAAAAATTAATTCACTTCACATAAAAAAAATCCTTTTGAAAAAGAAAAGGATTTTCTGAAATAATAATAAACTTTGAAGTGCAAATTATGTTTTTTTATTATTATTTTAAACTGTGAAAATCACAATTACTTTGATTTTTCCTTTTACAACCTGCTGGCTTCTCTGTGTATTTTAGTTACTAGTCACAAGAAAACTTTGAATTAGGTATCAAACTCAAATAACGAGAAAATTAAACTATCTCCAAAAGAAACAATTATAACTACCAGTTGATTTTGTTCACCAAACACGGACTCAAGTAGGAAAAATAGATTAAACTTAAGTTAAACTTTTCCAAATGGGAAACGTTTATAGTGTAATTATCTGTGAAAGGTATATTCCATTTCACAAGTGCTCATTTTCTAGAAAAAATGTACTGGATACCATTTAACAGGTACAAAGTGAACTTGGGATTTGAAAAATAAGAACTTAAATGTTATTAAAGCTAATATTTGGGATGGAAGTGGAGGAAAATAATGTATTTGACAATATCAGTCAAATATCATTTTGTGATGCAACTGAAGCAATCTTAGAATTAATTAGTGTTCCTGCCATTAGATTAAAAACAATTCTAAAATAAGTTCCAGATCTCAGATGAGGAGAGATCAGGCAGAAACTAAGCACTGTCTTTCACAGACTGAAAACTTAATCCAAAACTTTTGTATCATTACATCAGAAATAATATTGGTGGTCTACTTTTGGTATTTGAGAACAATACCTGTCAGCCAAACACCTTATTTTGACTTTGAAGGAAAACTAGTTTTGCCCAAAAGTAAAACAGATCTGAATAAGAGCCATTATTGACAAACAATATGTCTAGTTATTCTATATAATAGCCACAAAGTAATATACTGAAACAAATTATTGAATAGTAGCTAGTAATATACAATAACTATAAACACACTTCTGATATATTACAATTTGTTTGCTCCAATAGTTTTTTGATGTTGCAAAAAGTGAAATTTTCAATTCCTTTTTGTTGAATCCAGATACATACAGAAGTAAAAACTGTGAGGCTTCTATTGCTTAATCTTAAGCTATTTCTTAAATGTGTTATTCCGGCAGGTATTACAAATAAAGTAGTAAAGTTGACTAAAATAATTTAGGTTAGTTAAAAAAGTTTTTATTCAAAATATTACAATCTGTGGCATTCTACAGAAGTTATTATCAAAAGAAACTACACCATAGTACAAAATGAAGCAACTGTTCACATCAGTTTTATGCTATGACATGTTATTTGGAGAAAAATAGTTTTTCAACAGTGTTACATCAATGAAAATTTTAAGTTAATATTTTTAATTTTTATGTATTTTACCTTTAAGCTTTAAAATTTTATATTTGAACAATACTTTTATAAATGTGTATAAAGAGTACTGAAACATTTTTCCTTTAAGCAATACATGAATAAAATATTTTCTTGACATGAATATGCAAAGTCAAAAGTTAAAACACTTTTAGATACACCATTTTCTTATTTAAGATGAAATTTTATGAATAAAAGTTAACAATAATACAAAAGCTGTAACAATTTTTCGACTAGCTGTGCATCTATAAACTATAATTTTTTACAAAATCAAATATACCCCATTTTTTCATAAACTTACAAGTTTTTGTCCTACCTGTAGAATAGTCTAAACTGAAGTTAAATACGACTTTTAAACTTATTCTTTATGGATTTATTGACTAAAAATAATTATTTTTATTGTAATCCTAAGAGGGTTGAACTGCACATTGGCTTATTGTCGTCAATACATTAGTAAGTAAACTTAATGTAACTATCACCTTAGCTCAATAGCAAACCCTAACATAAATAAAACATAAAACTGAATTCTTCTGACATGCTTAGGTTTTACATGTTATTTATATTAATATAAACTTACAAAAGAAACAAAAATGCAAGGAACAAGTTTTCACTCAATAAGTGCTGATCCATTCTAAAAAAAAAAGTGCTTAATGGCCTTTTTTTTAAGCTGCTGTTGGCAAGACTAGCATAGAACATTAATTCTATTTTTAAGTTGAAATAAAACTAATATACGTAAACATAAACAATTAAAGTTTAGTGTAATTAGTATATTAAGATGCACAAAAGAATCATTTCTCTTTAAACAATAACAGTATACTGTAAATATCTGTCAACTGGTAAAATATTTGTGAAAGACCATAAGAAAAACAAATTCCTTAAAACCATAGAAACATTAATCTAAACATAAGAAAAAATCATATTTTGCACTTTGTTTTATTTTTGCAACCATTAAGTTGACCATTATGAGTTTCTCAATAGCAGAACAGGTTTTAAGTAAATAAGTACATAATTATATAAAGAACAGAAAACAACTGTACTACATATCATACACAAAGAATTTTTAATTGTATGTATGCATTACAAACATTTATATAAGAAGTTCCTAAAAAAAACCTAGTTGTAAAGATAAAATAAAATTCCCCCAAAAAATTCAGTTCTGAATATAAGATACTTAATGCAAAAGAGGATTAACATTTTATACTAAGACACAACACTATCACTTTTCAAATTTCCTCTCAATATTTCTCACAAACAATCCTCTTAGTATTCAATAAACTTCTGTCAGAGAACAAACTATGCTTTACAGCACACAAAATATGAATGCATTAGTGATGATTTAGAGGTAGCAGAATTAAAGTGAGCAGATTTAAGACAGCTTACTTCTGTTACTGAGTGTGTTTTCCAAAGAAGTAATAATGATGTCAGAACTAAAGTCAACGGAGTGTCCTTCTTTAACCTTGAATTGAAAGAACAAAAAAGCTTAATAATTTCAATCAATCAAACCCTTATAACAGAAAAAGACAGAACAAAAAATTACATGAATAGTCTTCATACTCAGTTTCAGCAAGATGTGTTGGTTACATCAAAGAACTTGATAAATTCCAACAAGAACACTATAAGAGTATAACACTCAATATTTTAGATAAAATTCTCCAAAAATACCAACAGAAACACATGTAATATTTATGAATGCAATTTTAACTTTAAAATGATTTATATGCCTTAAATACTTCTGTAGGGAATAAAGATATTTGGATATAAACAAATAAAGTGAAATTTTTATTATTATTTTTGAATGAGAATCAAATAGGTGTTTCTCATTATTGCAACTCATTGTTATTCTCTTGGCTAATTACCAAGATGTAGGTTTCTTAATGTTTTTCTCGATCTTTTTGTTTTCTCCTCACTGTTGCAATACTTGAAACTGAATGTTATGTATAATCTCTTTAATATGATGATAAGTATTCATAATTGATATTCTCTACTTGAAACAGTATAGTGCAGTCAACTTCACACATGTAGAAATGAGCTAAAATCTCCATATCTTTACATTTTTCTTGAGAAACCTCCCCAGTATGGGGAGAAGGATGGTGATTATATGGTAGAGGTATTCATCTAAGTTTCATTTGTTAACTTCAAATACAACAACTTATTCCTACCATAAATTAATCCTAGAATCCTCAAATGTATGTGGAAGTGAAACAAGAGAAAGCAGAAAGACAGCTGTCCCTTCTGAGGAAGGAAAGAATTCAAAATGTGACACAGGCCATTAAAACAATAAATCAATATAAAGGTACTAGATGGCCAGGATGATGATCCCTTGATGACCACATTAAGGACAATAAAAATGGTGGGTGCTGGGAGTTGAACAGATTTTTATAGTGTCCTCTAATTTCAACTGCAACATAATGGACAGTCTAAAACCCAATAATGAGGGGACACCTCACACTAAATACTTAACAAGGACTTCAGCTATGGAGGTGAATGCTAAGATAACTTTTGAACTACTCGAATTAAATTCATTCAAAAACTAGAGTAAAGTAAGAAAAATCTTCAGAGGCTTAAAGTTACATATAGTAAGAATATAACTCAAACAACATAATACCCTAATATGAGAGAAAATTTGGACATAGATATATATCTGTGTGTGTGTGTGTGTTTAAAATACAGTAGTCCCTGGTGGATACAACCCCTCCCAATAACAACTTTTTTCCATGCACAGAACAATTTTACATTGATATGATCTCCCACAGATGACTTCCTGACAGATATGACATATGACTGTGATTTTGGGGTGGAAGGTCAGATAACGACCTCTCTATACCGACTTTTCTTCATACCAATAATGTAATTTACAGAGACACATGAATACAGTGTATACAGTATGGAACAAAGAGGTCACATGACTGCAGATTGCTTCACAGCTTAGTATATGTACCTTAGTAACCTGGGGTGTTCAAAACAAATTCTTTGGTACATACACGTAGGTATTCTGGTTTAAAAACTTTCAAGTCCTAAAAGGTAACCAGGGGTGATCAGGAACTGTTGTTTGTCTTTTCTCCATTCATGGAATTAAGATTTATTCTTTTAGTGAATGTAGTAGGTTTTGAGCTTGTGAACTAGATATTAAGTAACTTAATTAGGATTTACTAGCAGGGTGTGAAGGTTATTAACTTTCAGTTTGTTGAGTGACAGACTTGATTAATGTGTATGATAAGCATGGCTAATGAAATGCCTCAAGGCATCTGGGAAAGCCGTAAATGTTTAAGCTGAGAACAGGAAGCCGCTATGAAGAAGAAGGCTTGAGCTCACTACCTCAAGGCGTTGATATGAAACAGGATGTGGACATCGACGTAGACCGAAGCAGTGAAGAAAGCAACCAGTTCCAAGTTATACATGATCTATAAATCAGCACATTTTTTATCATTGCAGATAGGTCAGTTGTATCTAAGAGAGACTACTGTACTTATGGAAATGCACAGATGATAAATGCACAGAAGACACAAAAATGAATAACTGAACCTAAATGGTCAATTTAGCAATGGTAAAATACATAATTACAGAAAATATATATAAAAGGGAATAAGTTGTATAATGCACTAGTATTACATATCTCTCACAACCCTATGTGTACCAATGGGGGTCAAAGTGTTCTTGTTAGTTATATATTCAAAATTTAATTAGTTTCATTTTTAATATATGTCAATAAACTTGGTATTAAAACATAGTTTACAATTCAAATTGTAATATTATAAGTTTTAATTTCTTGATATCAACAGGAAATATTTAAATAAATTCTCAAATTTCACTTATCTTTATCATGTAACACTTGTTCACTCCAAAGTGCACATTTTCTACCTTCCCTGATGTCCCGAGTTTAACGTAATTTTCACATTTATAGTACAGGTATTACTAAGGCAGTCTAATGTTATAATTTTCCTAGATGAAAATGTATTTCTAATAGGTACTTCTATCCTCTCACAAGATTAGCTTTCTCATTTTGTGCTGCCCTCTTTATCTTAAAAGAAGGAACTGTTTAAAAAATATCCCAATGATAAGCTGAAGAAATTGATGGAAGCATTTGAAAGAATCTCAGAACAAAAAAGAAGAATGAAGCATAAGTGCAAACTCTGAAGAAATGATGTTTCAGTTGAAAGAAAAACTAACAAGAAATACTTTTCAATACTGTTTACATATACACTTTTATGTCCTCACATGTAAAATCCCCAAAAGCTGAAACTGAAGTTAGTTATAATTTCAGTCACTACTATATACTAAAAACACCATATCTGAGAAAGCATTTGTTTCCCTAAACTAATTCTGATATGGTATCTTCCCTCTCCTCATAAGATTAATTCTTCCCATTTTGTGCTGCCCTCTATATGCAAACTTCTTTCAGAAATGCATGCCACAAGCTTTCATCCTCCCTCTGTTGGAATCCAAAGTTCCAACACGTTTCTCATTCAAATCATCATGCATCACCTCTCCACCAATATGAGAGTACTACTATCATGTGATGCATGTGACTCCCTCATGTGCCACTCATTGGGCAGTGCTCATGTGCAGACGTCTTTCTTTAGACTACTGGTGACCTTAGAAGTGGTTTAACTTTATTTAACTTAGTTCAACTTCATTTAATTTAACTTTACTTTTATTTGAGAGCGTTTGATTTACCCATGATTCTCGTGCATTTTTCGTTTGTTTAGTATCTAGCCTGAATTGCGAAGTCGCTGTTACCACTTCAGGTGCATATCACACGTCTGTACCACACTTTCGGCCACAGGCACAGGTGACTCATCAGGAGATATCTAGGCCTTTGTTACAGGGAGATTGAGCATTATATGGAACACACATCTTTTTGAGCCTTTTACAGGCACAGGCTGATGAAATTTTGATTTTCTTTGACCACCCCCTTCCAAAAGATTCTGTTCAGCCCACACTGGCTTTCTGGGAGATTATATCTCAGGTATATGATGTTTTATCTCTTGCCAGTATTATTTTGACCCACATTCTACCTTGTTTTCCCCGTCCACTTGTAGTTGGGTTTACACTGTGCTTTGCTGCCCTGTTGGGTGATAGAATTGGTATGCTTAGTTCCACGTGGGCTTTGGGTCGATCTGCCCTTGCGACTTTTACCTCATCTCAATTGTCTTCCTGTCTGAGGCTCTTCACAGGAACCTTGTAGGGTTTTCTGGGGACATCCTCTCCCTCTTCCCTTCCACTGTCGGCCGCATGTTGTCTTTGGCTCTGTCCCTACACACATGGTTCACTTCTCTTTAGGACTTTTTGGATCGTGACATTATATTCTCGCGGACACGTCGCCCAGCTCCATCTATACGAAACCTTCTTATAGCCCTGTTTTTATGATGTTTCGAGTGTGGCATGATTACTGTGTCCTTGGAGTCGCGGGTGGCTTCTGTCCAACAGCGATCCACCTTTCACATCGGGTACCTTGTTGGCTCCAGTGTGGCTCCAAGCTATTTCTCATCCCTACCATTTACTGCTTTGCCTGTACCAGCTTCCCGCGGCACTGCAGTTTGCCATTTTTCATGGCGATAGATGGTATGCAGGCAACGGTTCCAGTGACTTTGGGACTGGGGGTAGCTCGTCTGGCAAATTTGATTCATTGGAGAAGCCCTTTCCTCTCCAAAGTTTGGGTTCATGGTGTTCTATCAGAGTTTTGTCGTACCCTTTCCCCCTCTCTCCCATTTTCTCCCTCCTTGGAATCCATGATCACACCAGTATCTTCCGAGACAGTAATCGACCTCTTCACCCAACAGGTTGTCGCAAATTGTGCGGGTTTTAGTCCCACCAGTTTGCCCGTCGTGGGGTAGTATACCTTTTTATCTCCTTGCCCTTCGGTCTGGCTTCTGTGCCGTAAGTTTTTGTTGAGTGGTTCACCCCTTTGCTCAGAATATTCATACCCTGGGGCTGTGCTTCCATGCTTACATGACTGATTGGCTTCTTCTTGCACATTCCAAATGAGAGTTGACTAGTCCCACTTGTCAGCTTCTTTTTTTGCGGGTGGGGGTGAGGGGGGATGGTTGATCACATTTGAGGGGTTCTTCCTTCATCCTACCCATTATTTTGTACATCTGGGTGTTTTCTTGAACTCCCATATCAGTTGGGCCCAACCTTCTCCTCTACGGCTCCATTCGATGAAACTAGCCATTTGGACAGCCCTGTCTGCTCCTTTACTTACTACTGGCAAAGTTCTATCGCTTTTGGGGAGTTGGTCATCTCGGACACCTATCATACCCTTTGGTGGGGCTCATATGCATTTGCTTCAGCAGGCTATTCATGACCAGTGGAACTTCGCATTGAATATCCTGTATGCTCCAATTGACATTCCCTCCTCCTTGATGGATGATCTACATTGGTGGTTAGACAAGGCCCATATGTCGGCAGGTGTCCCACTTCATCTGTGAACAGAGTTACATCTGATCACGGATGCATCCCTTCAGGGCTGGGGTGCATGGATCAATCACCAAGAGGTTTCAGGTCGTTGGCCTGTGGAAGAACATTCTCTTCACATCAACATCCTGGAACTCTTGGCTCTCCATTAGGCATTGGATCATTTTCTTTCTTTCACCAGTGGATGCCTGGTTGTAATCCATTCTGACAATTCTACAGTGGTGGCTTATATCAATCACCAAGGCAGCAACCAGTCGATATCCCTATTTTTGCACATTGGATCTTCTCTATTGGGCTCATTCCCATCACAATCGTTTGATGGCATCATATTCTGGGTGCATTCAATCTGGTGACAGATCTTCTTTTCCGACCAGATCGGCTTTATTCCACAGAGTGGTTCCTACATCCTGCTGTTGACTGATGGTGCTGTCATTGTTTGGGTACTTCCAATATCAATGCATTTGCTACTACCCTCAAACAGAAATCACCTCAGTTTCATCCCTGGTTCCCCATCCTAAGGCTTTGGCAACAGATGACTTCAGCAAGGATTGGTCCCACCCATTTCTTTCGGTTTATCCTCCTATCTGATTACTTCTTCGGATAGTCTCCCTCATCCATGCCACTTTGTGCAGAGTCCTGGTTCCTTCAATTGCTTCAGCTCCAAGTGATCCCTCTTCTCTTACTTCCAGACCTGTTACATCAACCCCAGTCACTGGTTCTACATCCTGCACTTTCCATCCTTTGTCTTTTGTCTGGTCCCTAGTAAGGAGTTCTGGATTCTCTCGCTGAGTAGCTTCTCATTTAGCCCATTCTGTTTGTCCTTCTTCCTTGGTTTTGTACTGATGGAAGTGGATGTTTTTCCTGGCTTCTCGACCTACAGTTGCCAGTATCTCCAAATTTCTTACCTGGCTCTTTGAGAGGGGTTCATCAGTCTCCTCGATTTCGGTTTTTCTGCCAGCCTTATCTCATACCTTCCATTTTTCCTGTAGAAGAGTCTTTTTCTCCCCAGTCCTTTCCATGTTGATCTGTTCTTTCTGGCTCCATCAGCTACCAAGACATCCATCACTTCCAGACTGGGGCATTAATGTGGTCCTCCATGCCTTTACTTTACCTCCATTCAAACCCATTTCTTTCTGTTACTTCTTTAACCTCTCCCTTAAGGCATATTTCCTCCTCCTATTGGCTTGCAGGCATCGTGGATTGGATATTTTTGCTCTCTACATCACCAGAACCTTGTATCATTCAACCTACCTCATCCTTTATCCAGATTATGCATTCCTTCCCCAGACCTTGATGGCTTGCAAGGGTCATTCCTCCTTTTACCCTATCTCCCTTCCCTCTATCTCTCATCTCTACCCTCATCCTAATCTGTATAGACTCCTCTGCCCAGTACATGCTCTCTGTTGTTATACTGCACAACCGGCTTCCTTCCGGGGGTTCTTGTTCCCACCTCTTTATCCCATAGCAAACTTCCTCTTCCTGTGATCTTTCCCCTGTTACCCTGACCAATTGGGTTCATTGTTTGATCCAGTTGGCTAATTCCTCCTTGTCTCCCTCCCAGCATGACCTCTTTCCTCTTCCCATCACACCCGACACCTTGCTTCTCATCTTCACCAGCCATCGGAGGAGATTCCACAGTCAGGCATGTGGACGACTCTGCATCTCCCACTATTCCACGATTCATCACCCACAACTTGCATCACATCACGATTTCTGCTTCCTCGGGGTATTGCCTGCCACCTGTAGCTATTCTATACACTTCGGCACAGTTTTGACATGAGGTAAGTCCTTACTTATGCTTTCTTTTCTTTCAAGGGCCCTTGCTTCAACTTCACTTTGGAGCCCACTCTGTGGCGAGTGGTGCCTGACCAGGTATTCTTTCTGAACACTGAA
The DNA here is from genome assembly GCF_000517525.1 of Limulus polyphemus. Lineage (NCBI taxonomy): Eukaryota > Metazoa > Arthropoda > Merostomata > Xiphosura > Limulidae > Limulus > Limulus polyphemus. The sequence continues at coordinate 1,089,113 of NW_013665660.1, forward strand.
TGGGTTCCACTTAGATGACTATAACCATTGTCAGATATATTTATATTCAAACAAATAAAAAACACAAATCTGCACTGTACAACGTGTTGATTCACGCGCTTTGTCCATGATTATGCATACTTACCCTTGAGATGGGGTGTTTCACAAGATCACTAGTGTGTGAATAACCTCATGATGGTTGCCTCATAAAAATGCCCGTCCCAGACCATACTACCCATGGATAGCATGAGTAAAGCAGAAAGGGATCGCTGCCCATCCCTACCATACTTGGACTGAATAAGTCAGTATGTTCTGCTTTTCAAAATGGGGTTTTGTGATCAGCCATTGCACTGTCTCAGGTGTAGCAGTCCCCTTGGACTCTCCAATGCACCCCCCTCTTCCAGTGGATTACAGGAGTTCTTACCGCTCACCAGTTCTGCTGGTGTAGAAGAAGTTACAAGATCCTCCAATTGAGTGATCCATGCCCAGAGTGAGATGCCTAAATGCAGTTCACCCTTCCAATTGGATGCCCTCTTCCTACCCTCAATGGAAGTCGGTTCTCAGTGAGTGAGATTTTGGAGATTGAGTGAACCAATCACGTAAGTCCTTACTCAGGTTTTGGGTCATCCATTTCCCCCCGACTCTGTATTCTGTGTTGTGGGTTGCAGAGGTCTACGTGGCCTATTTCTGCATCTGTCTTGGGCATTCTCTCATTCTCAGAATGGCAAGGATGTTACAGACCTGTGGAACTTTTTGACTGGTTTCACAATCATGGGGGTTGATTGCATGCTATGGACTTCCCTCGGATACCTGATGACACATTCCCGAGTCCCTAACTCAACGCTCATCCTGTGATGTTTCCTGGAGTCGATATTATATGTACATTCACAAGTCTAGGGATTGAGGTGAATACAATATGATCCTCATCCTACCCTCGCGTGGATGTCAGTACACAGCGAGTGAGGTTTTGAATGTAGTCGACTTACAAGTATGGTACAACACGCCCTAGCCACTCTACACCATGGGACACATCCTCCATTACCAACTTTCATTATGTGGGATTAAGTATATCTGTTTCTCTGATTGGGATCATATTCCTCCATCACCTGGATGTACTCCTTTCAGATTCCGCCATGTTTAATCCCACCTGTTCATGGCGAAAAGATACCTGGTTCAGAAGTGATGCAGTACCCCTCCTCAGATCATCTGATCTGTTTCTCTCATTCCCAGGGGTGTTCTTCTGACGCTTTCAGGGGATATGCCTGTTCTTCCCTCGCACCGGTCCATCCTCCTTTTCAATGTGGAATTCAAGCTAATCTTGTGAGAGGAGGGAAGGTAACGTATCGGAAGTTATAATTTTCTTATACAAAAATTTATTTCTGATAGGTACTTCCCTCTTCTCACACTTCCTTCCCACAATCTTCTGCTGCTTGTGTCTTCTGCCAAACTTCGAAGTGATAGTTCGGTAGTGGCGCATTAGAGGGAGTCACATGTGTCACATGATAGTAGTGCACTCCTATTGGTGGAGAGTTGATGCATGATGATTTGCATGAGAGACATGTTAGAACATTAGATTCCAACAAAGGGATGTGAAAGACTTGTGGCATGCATTTTGAAAAAGTTTGCATATAGAGGGCAGTACAAAAAGGGGAAAAGTTAATGTTGTGAGAAGAGGGAAATATCTATCGGAAATACATTTTCATCTAGAAAAATTATAACTTCACTGCATTCAAGTTTCAGTAATTAGACAGTTTTTAGACATATATTTTCACAATCCTTTTTATTAGGGATCAGGATGAGGTTAAAGTCCAACTAAGAGGTCACATTTTGTTTTAATTCTTAAACTAACAAAAGTAACACAAACATATAAGGCTTAAAAATCTATAGCTTTGTTAGAAACAATCTTATAAAGATTTGAATAAGAACTGAATACAACCTAATGCTCAAAAAATCAATTTTTTTACCCATATCTTTCATAACATTTGACTTAGGATTTGAAATAATTGAATAATGAAGTTCTCATTAGTATAATTTTGCAATTATAATTTCATTTAAATCAGAAAAAATGAGTTTTTATGAGCTGGTCAATTTGATGTGGAATTCCCCCCCCCCCAAAAAAAATCTTTAAGTTAGGTTACATTATCCTTATAAAAAATGACCTATTATGTTCATACTTCATCATCATTACACTTTTTAATGATGATAAAGCTTGCTGCTGATGTGACAATTGGAGGCTAATACACTATGTAAATTATTTAACAGTTATCAATACTATAAAAACATTTTTGTATAACTTATTTACATTTTAGTTTCAATTATATTTTTCCTAATGCAGTCTATGGTTTCCTAATATAAATTCTGAAATGTCAAAACATTTCATACATTCAGTAGTGAAGATGGATTTTGACTGATTATAAGCACAATGAGAAGTAAAATATACAAATTGATAAGCTAGTTTCTCTCAAAAACATTATTACTCCCTTGTATCCAATGCACACACGTGAATTCACTGCAACCAATATATACTTAGGCCTGATATCTGTTTTCTTGGCTGCAGTAACTCAAACAGTGGCGAGTCTGTAAATTGTCTATACAAAGAAGTTTTACAGTGATTTTTTTTATTAGGAAAATAAATAAAACTTGTTGAAATGAGAATGGATAGATATTTAAGGAATCAGAAAGAAGGGTTCAGACAATTTGTTCACTTTAATACAGTGCAAAAAATGGGAATCTGTTATAAAATTATGTTGTAAGTACAGTCATGGCTATTCTTCAGCATAATACCAACGTTAATAATAAATATGTATATGCCAAAAGGTTTTTTTCCATTTTCTACACCGCATAATAATAAATAAATAGATAACATGTTAGTCTTGTAATAAATAAACTGTCTTTACAGATCACTGTGTTTAGCATTAAAAAAATAGATAATTTAGGAAGACATGCTATTTTATTACTTACTTGGGGAACACTCAAATTATACACTAGTTCAAGTAAATAAATTCTATTTGATACTTTCAGGTATTTATAAAGTCTAGGGCATGTGTTTAAAACCATCTATGAATTGAGAACAAGTGAATGTCTCTGGCTAAGTTTATGTTTGTATCATAATGGCCAGACTAATTGCTGACACTAACTTTAACAGTATTTTATACTCTTCCACCCAACATCTTGACAAAAAAAACTAATATTATTACAACAACACGATATAAAGTCACAGCATATACATTCTATTCTTCATTATGGGAAAGTCATTACTCACTAACAAGTTTCAGAAATGTTCTGTTCAGTTAATTATTCTTTTCATTTATTTTTGTTATTTCACTGCTTGGAGATATCAATAGTATCAAGTAATGAACAAAAATGAGAGTAAACATTTACTTAGTATGATGAAGCTTCACTTACTCAAAAACTTCTTGGGGTGTTTATCTTATCGTATGTACAACAGTTGGTTACAATATGTCAAAGCTTTATTTTACATTCTTGTCATACATTGCACATTTCAAGGTGTCTGGTTTTTTATGGAATAAAAAGTGAATCAAAATAAAAAAAAAGTAATGGGTAGAACAATTAATTCCCATTTATATATGGTCAGACAACAAAGTTCATTATAATGTGACTACGCATATAATGCTTTCTTTTACACTTACACTGTACCAGCATATCATATTTTATGGTAACTCCATGAAAAAATTAAAACTGCAATAAGATATTTCAATTTAAGCTTCAAGTACATGGCACCCATCTTGAAAATATAACTAAGGCTACTTTAGATACGGCCATTTTAAATGTAGCATAAAAATCTGATGTGTCTTGTAACAAACATCTAGTTTGTAAATCATCTGACGATTCTTCTTGTTTTTATATATAAATCTAGCCTACAAGATATTTGTTCATTCTGGTGTCTCCTAACATAAATCAGCATTGCTTTCAACTGACCAGTTTTAAGTTATTTCTTATACCCTGTATAAACATAGCCTGCAAGTTACTCCTCCATCATTCTTGAAGCTTCTAGAATGTACTGTACAAAATATTACATATTCATGTGCAGAGACGTTGTTCAAAACAATTAAGCATGAAAGGGTAAAATTCACAAAGTTATCATTCTTGAATTACATGTAATATTACTTTTATGAGCAGTACATATTTTCACATTGAAAAACCCCTGTCACATTACTTTGTCTTAGTTGTACTTGCATAAACAATGTTTAATCACATACAACAATAGTGACCGCTGTAAATGTTTTGTCAGTCAAACAATAATTGCTCTTAGATACCTAATTTTAAGAATACATCATTAGTTTTGTGTAGCACTACCTTCAATTCAAACCAAATCATGCAATTACATTAAGCTGAGCAACTGTATCAGCATTTTTATTTGGTACACAAAAACTAAATTAAACAATTTCAGTAAAGTAAGAAAATTGATATGTGTACTTGTAAAACTGTCAATTTGGTGCAAAAATTTCTGTCACAAAATTATAACAGAGTTGTTCATACAAATTAAAGCTCCCAATTCTTTTTATATACAGACTACCACCTTATACCATAACAGTTCCATGCTGGTAAAACCTTCAACACTGGAGTAGATTTTAACATGGCAATAATTTACTGCTATGAAATTTGGCAATTTTCACATTTTAATGTGACCAACCATCTTATATAAAACATAAAAACTAACAAAGACAACAAAATTTATCAAGCATTTACACATCCAAGCCTAAGATTATAAGAAAATACAACCACAAAATTAAATTAAAAAAAAATATATATACATATATATACTACCAAAAGTTACTATATCATTAGTAGAATATTTCCAAAAACGAACAAGAACAAAGAAAGCAATACTCTTTGTAAACAAACCTGTAGCTAAGTTATAAAAGTTGGTAATTATTGGCAGAACATTACCTGTTACACTTTAATATCTTATCCTATAATCAAAGTCATCAACCCACAACTATAAAACCTTTTTCTTTTAAAACTTCTGAAAAAATTTAGCTCTTCTTGGACAACTTAAATCCTACCAAGACGTTTCACTTCCTCACTTGGGAAAAGAAAATGGAATGTGTACTTTTTTATTTACCCCAAATAAGTCAAAGCCATCTTTAATTTTCAAGTGTTAGATGAGGAAGGAAAGTAGCTATTCAACACCACGTACTGCCAACTCTTAGGCTACACTTTACTAATGGATAGTAGGATTCACAGTCACATTATAACATTCCCAAAGCTGAAAGGGCAAGTATGTTTGATGACAGGGTTCCATTCCACATTCTACTAGCTGTTAGTCCAAAACCCTAACCACCAGGCTATGATGGGCCAGCTGGGCAAATATATGATTGATAAAAACCTGTATTATATTAAAAGGACACGAATAACAGTCCAGTAATAAGACTAAATAAGAAACACTAGACAGCCACATCATTTTTTCTTCTTAAGAAATATATTAAACTTTAGAAAACAAATCAGTTAACAGTAAGTAAAATAGTGTTCCTGATTAGTGGCATTAACGTAAAGAAACAAAATAATTTCAAAATGATAAAGATTTTTAACTTACTGCTTTATGATCTAGCAGGATTTCCTTGAAAGTTAGAAAGTCTGTGAAGCTTAAAAGCATTTCAAATATCTCCCCATCAAGTTCAGATGAACGAGCCCTGTTGAAATCATTACAATGCAGTAAGATTAAATATTTTACAATCTTTAAGAATAAAAAAGTACCAATATTAAAGAAAACAAGAATATGGAAAAAGATTTGTTGCTAAATAAAAAAGCTATGTAGGGCTGGCTACTGAACTTGAAAAAGAAACCAAACAAAATAGGTGGAAGTGAACATATTACTTGATTGGCTAATGATCATACAGCAGACTAAGCTGTCTCGACTTTAAATGAAAAATAAAATCCCTACATTACTGGCTTCCCCACTTTCTTTATTGAAAGCTTGGTGTTTGAATAGAATCTCAACTTTCATCATTATACCTTTCCTTTAGTTAACTTTAGAATACTACTTTTATGACTATTTTACAACAGAGTAACATTTTACAGTTTGAAATTTTGATTCTATTCGTTTTGCCCGTGCTGAAAAAGAGTTAAAGCACATTAAAGCCTTCATGTTTTGTGAAATCACGAGTTGTAAATGCATTGAAAATATTTTATAATCGTAATATTTTGAACTTCTAAAGAGTATTTCTTTTTTTTCCCAATCTCCTACACTACAGTTTTAAAAATTGTTGGTCTCTGGCACACTTAAATATGACTTTGGTATTTACAATAGTGATTGAAATTTAATAACTATTATAGCCACATACCTTTTTTTTTAACAGTTACTTGAGCACAGAGAGAAGGGTTACCAGTAAAACAGACTTACAAAAATGTTTGTATTGTTTTGAAATAATATTCAAGCTTTCTTTAGTCACTCATTTTTGATCTGACCATTTCAGTCGTTGGAGGTAGTCAATAAGTTAAACTCCTTAATTAATTAATCATTGGGTTCATTAATAGATTGTTGAAATAATCAAAATAGTAATAATTGGAAACACTAATTTTGATTAATGGGTTACTTTGTGACATAAATTAATCCATGCTCACAGGGAATCAATTATATCAATTAAATGAGTTAATCTCTCAGCTCTAAAGGTGTTAATGCATATTCATATTATTTAATGTGTAGTCTAGAATAATTTTTCACTAAATTAATCAGAAATTGATTTTATATTAATAACAAAGTTTATGATGAAATATGTTCATTTACTTACTTCATCTCTTCCAAGAAAGACACCATGGAAAATTGTGGTAGTCTTTCAATTAACCTTTGTTCAATATAGCTTTCAATGAGTTCTGTCTAGAAATAAGTAAAAGAGTTAACAGTATCATTTATATCTTGAATAAACAGATAAAGAAGAAATTAACAAATATTTAACATGAAAAAACTATTGTGCAACAGCCTTTTCTACTACATTATAAAGCACATGTACATTCCTTGTTATGATTTCTATGTCACAAAAAGATTCAATAGTTTTATTTCATTCTACTAGTCAATTTGTCAAATATTTTATTATTCCTAAAGCAATAAAAGTTTCTAAATGTTTAGCACTCCTTGTAAGAATTAAAACTATTAGGAAAACTTAATCCAAAACTACTATATTCATTACTGTGCAGTAAAGAAAAAAATATAACGATACCATTCATTCTAATTGAAAAAAATATTGACTTCGCTTGAAGTATTGAAATCATAAAACATGATGCGATGTTTTATAACTATTATTAATGTTCCCAATGCTTTTGTGTTCCATGACCAAAGGAACAAAAAATAGTTGCCATATTACTTAACATTTATTTCAGTTTCTTGCATCTTCTCTTATAATATTTCAGAGTTATTAAAGATCTTGAATGGTGGCTACAAGCCTATTAAATAAAGATTAGTTGAAAAGCAATGTAAGAGAATCATAAAATTAATGTTAGGAAAGATAATATAATATATACCTTTCACAAAGTTATGCACCTGAATGTATAAAACTGCATCCAGCAAACAGCTCATTATGACAAAGTTTTAAGATATTACTAAACTTTCACTGCCCTACAAATGTTGAGAAAATGTTTTCTCAACAGACACTCACCTCTCTACACATTAAAAAAAGACTTATTACCTCACACCACTTTTGTGAAGAATTTTGCACATGCCACAAGCCTTGAACAAAGTTCCCACCCTTACACATATTAACATGTAGAGCACCAGCCTATGATGTAATCATCATCAAACTCTAGCCCTTCACCAACAGAAAGGCAACACATCTTCTATCTACTGTAATCTCCAGGACCACCAGCATTGGATTGCTGTTGTTGTTGTTTTTAATTATACACAAAGCTACACAAGGGCTATCTGTGCTCTGCCCACCACGGGTATCGAAACCCGGTTTCTAGCGTTATAAGTCCGCAGACATACCGCTTTGCCACTGGGGGGCACCAGCATTGGAACAGAGGCTCATTCTTGATGAAGCTATGGAAATACACCAAAAATCTGAAGCAAGGATGTGAGGGTGTTACATTTTCAGGTAAGAAAAATATTAACTTCAGAAATTTATATTGCTTTTCACCAAAACAAAAAAAGGTTAGAATTCCATACTGATAAAAAAGTGGAGGGGCCAGTGGAGATACAGAACTTACAAAGATGAGCTCTTTTCTGATATAACAGTGTCAGAAAGGGAAAATCCATGCAGTATGTCAAGGCTACCTTTCCCTCTAGTGGGACTAGGGCATTAGTTAGTAGGAAACCTTTTCCTTGTGTGAGAGAGGAGTGTGTATGTTTCTGAAAATGACATTTACTAACCATCATGATGGTTTAATGTAAGAAGACTAATAGTGAAAACATATGTAACAATTCTGAGTACTTACATAGTGATTGAAAATAGTGGTATATTCAAGTTTGTTTTCTTCTTTATCTTCAAATACTGTACAATACTTGTCAAAAAAATCCTTCTGAAGTTCTTGAAACTCAGGTTCTAAAAATGTATTAAAGGTCCTTTTACTTCTTATGTAAAATGCACTTGCAACATTACAAACTGAAATGTCTCTTCTCCTACTGCATAGCAATTTCATACATGATATTGGTTAAATCCAATCAAACTCTAGAATTTACACTAAGAAACATTACATAAATTTAATCTCAACTCACCCATTATAATATCTTCAATGTGACCAACTATTTGATCAAACATGGCTTCATCACCAGAGCTGAAAATTCAGTAAAAATATTTAGTTACAAAAGTTCAAACTACAAATAGTTGAACTGGTACTCTACAATACACATTTATTTTTAAATGCATTATATTTCATTCATAAATACCAGATGTAAAATTACAGACTTAGTTCAAAGTTTTTCATTGAAAACAAAATAAACATTTTACTGAATTTTTGTGCATCAGTAATACAAGTGACTTTTAATTCAATTGTCTTTTTTCCAAAATACTTTCATCTTTACATATATTACATAAACAAATGTTCATTAATAATTTCAGAACGACTTCTAAAATAAATTTTCTAATATCTATCATTATAAATGAATGACTAAATAACCAACTTACTGAAGAAAGTATGCCATTTTCATGCAAACCACACCTCTAGAAAAATATTGCTGACAATCTCAATTTTAATAAAATAAATAAGGTGTTAAAAATAATAATAATATGATATTAATCCTTACCCTAATACTGATTTGTAAATTAATTAAATGATACTGACAATAATCATACTTCACTTAATCCAGTTCACTCCATAAATTATTGTTCATGCAACTGATAATATAAACAGTGCCTAGAATACTACGTTTGTCATATCCCAGCCAGCATGATGATCCCTGGTATTGGACAAAGGACCTCACTGGCACTGAATATGGCAGATATAATGTGGATTACATATTATTAAATATTGTTATTTGCTTTCATTCAAAAGTTATTAAAACAAACTGCCTCTATTAGAATGTAGGACAAGTTAGACTTGTGTTACATAATGATAAAATTATTTTTAATTTGTAACAGAAGCACACACAAAAAAAGGAACATTTACATAATGAACATTTCTTAGCAGTCCAATATAAAACTCAGAATTAAATATTCTTTAAAGACTTGTTGATCAACGAATGAATTTTTAGTCTGCTTGGATTCAACAACATCAAATCAAAGCCAATAATTTTCATTTAAAATAAAGGGTAAGTACATTTTCTTACCTGCTTCCAACAATTTCTTCATCCAGATCATTTTCTCTCTGCATACTATCTGAGGATGATTAAAGACAAACAATTAATGAAACAAGTTCATGTGTATGAACCTGACATCTTACTTCCCACATACAAGCATACGCAACAATATCATGTCAAATTTCAAAATGATAAAGAAATATTTATATTCCCAAACTAAACAGATTATATATATATATAGAATTTTCACAGGAGTTTAAACTTGTTCATCAAAATTAGATAAAATATATAATAATTATATTTCAGATAGAAAACTGTAATGACAGTGTGTTCACTTTTTTTTACTAGTCTGCTTTCGTTATCATGAAGTATGAAAATGATGACCATTAAGGTGGTCCTTATTTGGAAGTTTTGATATATGGCATTCACACTCCCTCATTTTATTCCCATATATAAATAAATAAGTGACACCAAATTCTATCTATATTGAATAACATTTAGGGTTGCTCTTACCTTATCGCTCACATTATATCTACATATTCTGAATATTCTAAATAAGTATGGAGTATTGTACTATATTATACAGAATATTCAAGGACATTTCATATACAGATAATCCATGCTGTCACTTTTTATTTTTGGAATGTCCTGCATCATATCTTTGAACTTGTCCTGTCATGTGTTTTCAAAGGCTATGGAGTTTTCCTCCGGTTCAGATATTGCAATTTTCAATTGATTCCTGTAATATTATGAATACATGAACCATTCCAGTTATGAAACTGCAGCTGACCATGGTGAAGTAGCAGAAGCCAAAGATGAAGTTGAAGACAGTGTCACTGAGAATGCTACAAGACAACTTCAAATCAGTCAACCTTGAGATGATTATCAAGAGGATACAAATTTTGGCAGGGTAGAAGTCCTTCAATTTACAGTTTTATTTTTCTAACAGGGCAATTTTTTTTTTGGAATGGGTAACCTTCATATGTGGAAGATGCAGTAAATCTAAGGGAATGCTTGATAAATATTTGAATGATAAGAATGCAATTTATAGTGTCTGGAGCACTGCATCATGCATGATGGGTGACCAATGCTTTATATGCACTCAAGATCTGGTTGTTTGAGGGATAGTTTTAGCTCACTCGCTGTGAGGAAAGAGGACTCATGAAATTTGCATCTTTATTGTTCGAGTCTATCTCAGAGCATGGTTCACTGCTCCTCGCAATGATCTTAGCATCTTACAATGTCTTATTATGTAGAAAAAGGGAAACTCTGCTCTTTCCAAATCTGCCTTATCAAAAATTGGCTGGAAGTCTATGGTATCTCAATGAGGAACTCTTGGTTTGACATTGTTTGATTCAGCTGTATCCACAGAGACAAAACAAGCAATGGTAAATGCACTAAATGAGAAGGAAGGCATGGATGAACCTCTAAAGCACATCCAGCTGGATATCAAGGAGTCTGAGGATGTGACAACCAAAGATTTCCTCACAAAGAAGACAACAGGCTTCTTCAGGTGTCTCGAAATTCCATCTGGATTTTTGGACTATGACCCCAATTCAAGGTAGCTCAGAGAGGACTACAGGGAGGCATTACAGACAATACCACATTTGAATGTGGTAAATTACAATGCTGAAAAGGGGGTGGTCCTTATAGAGAAGTATAATAACATCATAACAAAGAACAGAAACAATTTCTCCTTCAAACTGTGGAGGATCATAAAAGATGCATTCCTAACTGCAAAAAGGAAACAATAACAACGCAAAGTGACTATCCATACTAAAATCACAAAAATATGTAATTATACTATTGTACACGCAATGAAATAATAATAAACTTTAAATAAATCATTTATGATACATAAATTTCTTTATATCACGCTATACATACAGTATCACGTCATTACAGTCTAGAACTACAAACTCATTGAGCAACCTCTATACATATTCCAAGATGAACGAAGTTTTTTTTTTATACATTGGAATAAAATTAGGGGATAAAAGCTTTAGAATTTTTAACCTGAAAGTCTACCTGCAAAAATAGGACCACCCTAACAACCATATTCAGCAATAATTCTTCTTAAGCTTTAAAAGCTATGTTTGAGCAAATGCCTGATTAAAATAAAGTTGTTCGGCCTACCAATAATTCACATATATTCAACAATCTCACTTTAATGAAAGAAAATGGTATACTATTGTTACAGTGAATACGAGATTTAGCATGCTCACTCTTAAATTTATTTTTCTTCAAATATAAAAATCCTAATGACTGTTACAGGTATGTGTATTCTTAAAGAAAAATTTTGAAAGTGGAGGTCACAAAAGATTGAAATATGATATGAATATTTAAGTGAAGTTATATTTTGTGAAATTTTTACCAAGTGGATCAAACCACCAAAAGGAAATAGTGAATACTGAGTACTTACTAGATGCCAAAATTCATTACACATTTCTGAAAATACCAACTTTTTAGACTACTTAATCTATAGTATTTTAGATGCTTTTGCTTTTGTAAACTAAAGAATACAAATTTGTAGAGTATTGCTATTTTTTATAATCAAGCATTGTGATTAGTCCAAAAATCATACTTGGTATCTCTCACATACATGGACACTAGTCTAACAATTAAACTGGTAGCTTTGCTATGTCATGCTGCCTCACTGGATGTATAAAAACAACTTTGAAAATTGTTAATAAATTTTACAGGTTTTTATCATATGAGAAAAAGTTCCATCAATACTGCATGTCTTTTTAAAAGCAAATTACAATGTACACTTTTGCAAATGAGAAATTTATTTAATGAAAGTAGTTTTAGGCTTCTTTCATAAAATGTTTTCTTTAAAAGATAAAATAAAGAACAGTTATTCTATTTATTGAAAGAATCTGTGAACATTATCTACAAGAACTAGGCTTTTATGCAAATGAAGAAAAACCTGATCAATCATTTTTGAGCCTATGTATTTGAATCCATATTCAAGTAACAGTTGCATGCCTGAAATTCACTGATAATCAAATGATACAGAGTGGAGTTTTGTATTAAACTATTCCATTATAAAATTAAGTAGGTCTGATGTCAAAACCTCTTAACCACCCCTGGCTACCACGGCCACAAAAAAGTGAGCCATTATACACTGACTAGCCATTCTAGTAGAGGAATAACTAGTTGGACTGTAGAGATGTCTAAGTAGGAAAAAAAAAATGCTATTACTGAAATCCAGTCAGAATAGAACTCGCAACTTATAATGTGCCTCAGATTTCAATGTTTAAGTCTTTTTTTCTTATTTACATTAATTAATGATACTGATAAGGAAATAATTAAATTATAATAATGGCACTAAACTCTTGGGTATTTATAGTTGTAACAAAGATGTCAAAGTGCAAATGTGACGAGGATCACTTAGTAAGTTGGACAAATAATTTGCAACTGATCTTTAATTAATTTTTCTCTTGAAAAGAAATCAGGAGTCAGAGAGGATATGATTAAGGTCATTAAGGAAATAGTTAATATCAATGCATCATTTTTTTAATGGTAAAACAAGGAGACACAAATTTTGACAGGGTAAAAGTCCTTCAATTTACAATTTTATTTTTCTAACAGGGTGATTTTTTTTTGGACTGGGTTTCCTTCATATGTGGTAGATGCAGTAAATCTAAAGGAATGCTTGATAAATATTTCAATGATAAGAACTAGCTTTGATTTCGTTGTTTCATTTTTAAATTTAGTTTAATGGACGCGACAACCTATATGGGCTAACACGTCTCTTGTTATCCTTAAGTTTTGTTATATTCATGTGACATGTACTTGAAAAGCAAGGCTAGATTTAACACAATTTTTAAGAAAATGTAAGGCTTAGAATAATGTAGGAATACAATTACCAAAAAACAATTACACATGGTATATTCTTGTTCAAGTTTGTTCATTATGCCTGTAACTTATAAGTTTAGATGCTGTTTATTTAATTCTGTCACTTTGACTATGACCTACTTACATTGTAAGTAGGTACGCAACTCTCATGAATGTTCTTTAAAAAAATGAAACTAGTGGATGAAATTCTTTTAAATTTCAGATGAAAGGTCCTATAAGTATGTAATTTTTGAGAAATAAGATATTTAATTTTGATTTTTTCTAAAGCAATGTTTTTCTCATGCCTTTTTTTTTCTTTTCACATGTTGCCTATCCAACATACAAAGTAATTTTCATTTGATGATTAAAAATACTTTTGTGTATCAGAAAGTTTTGAAATTTCACATGTAAAATCCTGATAATGTCTAGATAGTTATCAAATGATTTTTTAAGATGAAACTTTATATTTTATCAGTTATTTTCACTAATTAATATCTGTACAGGTTTGGTCAATTTGATTGATCTCGTAACAACCATAAAAAGATTAGGTAATAAATATAAGTTATGCCTTTTTCGTTCTATAATTACTACAAATTATATCAAGAAAACATAAATTAAATGACTAAATAGCTTAAATCTCATAACATTATACATTTATATATATTTCATTTTATTATATTGACCTTTTAGCTGTGCCTGGCTAACAATACAGAAGTTACAATGCTGTGGCGCATGTGTACTCATGTTACCATATCAAATAATATAAAACTGACCTTTAGTCTCTACAAAGTGACCTGTCTTGGTTGTGTTTTAGTAAACTAGTATTTTGTAAAATACAGTCACATTTCAATTATTATACATTATAAACTTAAACTTGTTTTTCTTAAAACATAGAACAGTAAGTAAAGAAGTAAAGCAAACAATTATCTCTTCTAGTTTCGACCTTTGTACTCAGTTGCTGCTTGTCATAGCTTGCTAAGCCTTAAAAAAGTTTCACATAGGTTTTATACATATACAATTGAATAACAAAAAAATCATAAATTACTATATTGATACCATACAATTCCACTATAATTTATCGAACTTAGTAACTAAGATGTATTTCGGTTTAAAAAGATATGAAATTTTGAGCAGATTAAAGACACACCCTACCTCCTTGAAATCTTGGTTTGAAAAAATGAGATGGCATCCTAAAATGGTTGAGAAAGTCACTAGGGGGACATTCTGAGCTTTCAATTTGTTATTCACATGTCATATATAGAACTATGTATATATAAGGGACCTTTTCTAAAAATGGAAAGAGGTGAGTGATACCACTGCACTTCATTCAGAACATGAGCAATATCCCAGCAAATAGAAAAGGTAAAAGTTTATTTTATATTCTAGCTTGTCAATATCAGTAATTTGAGTTTCTAATTCATACGAAAC
>NW_013665660.1:1105026-1107043 GCF_000517525.1 Limulus polyphemus
AAGAGTACTCAAAACCCAAAATTCAAAACAAAATTAGTAACATATATCATACACTGGGAAAAGCTGACTTTTGTCATACACAATTAAAATACTTTTAATAGAAGGTGTTTATTAATAACTTACCAAAGTATTTTATATTCCTGATCATCTCAGGCACAAACATTTTAAATTATGCTCATTTATCAGCTGCAACTGATTATAAACATAACCAAAATGGAAAAAATAGATAGGAGGTTCTTATTTTATATTTTAACTTGTAAATATTGGTAATTTGAGTTCTTAATTCACACAAAACTATACACTTTGTATTTTGACATCACAAACATCTAATTTTAACCAGTGCTGCATTCAACATACCACATGACACACAAAAATCATGTTTAGGTTCGTGTTTTTTCATTTACATTTTAAATTAAGAAATTAAATAATATATAATATTAAAACTTGAATTATAATCTACATTTTGATACCAAACTTAATGACGTAAATTTATAAAATATTAGTTCAATAAAATTTTGAATGCAAGTCAACAAACACAATGACATGGTCTTTGACCCACATGGATAGGGTTAAAGGTTCAAGAAATTTTGGGTTGATTTTCTCGATAACCCAAGTGACCTCCTATCTTTTTTTTTCTAATGCTTTATCTACCACAACTAGAAACAACTGTCACAAGTTTTAATGTCTACTATTCATTATATATGTTGCTATAGTCTATATTTACAATATTAATAATTCCTCCTTGCAAGTTGTACCCGCATCCCCATTTTAATGTGACTGATACTGATAGTAACTAGTTGTCTAACGGCAAAACACCATAAACTGATAAAGAATCAGAAATACAAACTATTAACTAACATTGACAAAGTACAATGAAAAGATAAAACTATAACTTTTAGTAAAATACAACTTACAAGACACTGAATGCCTAATGAACAAATTACTAGTTCTGTAGTTAGTTCAAGTACAAGTTAATGCACAGCAATGTAAAATTTAGTGTTTAATTTAAATCGATCGGGATTATTTTAACTTTCAAGTTTATATTTCAAATTTCAATAACTGAACTGTAAACAACAACAACTGAACAAGTTCAGTACACTGTACTGTGTACACAACCATTTAGTTTGGTATCTACTGACGCACATTTCAAGAATATTGGAAGTTTTTATGAAACAAAAATTTATTTTTTACTTGACATATAAAAATGTACATACTTTATATAAGTACTGACTTAACAGTCACATTCAGTCGTCAACTCTCCTGAACTACTAGTCTTAGTTTAAAGCCTAACCTTACCTTTTCCATTAATAGCTGCCGCCATCTTTCTAAAATAAGATCTTGAAACGTCTTATAGTGGACTTTATTAGCATTAGTATATTAAATTATTACAGTTTTAACAAAACGGATATATTCATTAATACAATGTCATTATAATGTAAATATTTGAGGCCATAAAAAGTTAGTAAATATGTAGTCATCAGCAATAAGTAGTATTAATAATTTATTATTTTACATTTACATATAATTTAAGGACAGCAAAGGACCTGTTGGCCCATCTAGGATGTCCCATCCATTAAACTAGCCCCCCAGTGGCACAGCGGTATGTCTGCGGACTTACAACGCTAGAATCCGGGTTTCGATACTCGTGGTGGGCAGAGCACAGATAGCCCATTGTGTAGCTTTGTGCTTAATTACAACTAAACAAATAAACAAACCATTAAACTAAACTATAAAATAAAAATATAATACTCAAAGCCAGTCTGCATCACTCAAATATTTATCAAGCCTTCCATTAAACTCCTTTAAATTAACTGTATCAACTCCTTTTGGAGCAAAACCATCCAAAAGTTCAATTACCCTGTTAGAAAAATACAACTCTCTTAGTTAATGATGATTCCTAACCTGCTGAAATTTATACTTGCGTCCCCTAATCCTACCATTCTCACCATTAAGTACTGTTACGTCTCCGTTTGTTAATTAACTTTCCGTAACTTTGTTCCAACGAAACTTTAACGAC
>NW_013665660.1:1107195-1119341 GCF_000517525.1 Limulus polyphemus
AGTAAGAACTTGAACATTCGCCAAAGTACATGATAGTTCTAGAAACGTTGCGTCATAGTAGTCACGTGACTGCTGACGCAACAGTACGAAAAAATATGATGCATAAACACTACCTATTCCCTGAAAAATTCCATAGAACTCAGTCAAACCTCTCTTACCTCTTTTGTTTTCAAGAGGAAATACTTTCAGAGATCTTAACTTGTCCTCGAATGACAACCTTTCGATTTCAAGTATCTTTCTTGTAGCCCTCCTCTAAACCCTTTCCAACAATTCAATGTTTATAAAGCAAGGTGGGCCGAATTCACCTCCGATCCACCTTGCTGACACAAACTCACCCTGTTGTTTTACAGATTCAAAGAAACGACAGCTAGTGAACACCTTATCATCTTCACAGGCACTGGCAACCTTGAATTACTGGCTTTTAAGGCTGATACACTTGCTTTCATATTCCGATAATAATAGCAGCTTCAATATGACTCTGTAATTATTCTGGACGTGGATGGGCAGACATTCCAAGTGAAAGTAAAACATGGCTCATTGAAGGGGACACCGCTGTTAGGAGATTGGATGGCCACACTGCAAGAAAAGATGAAGCAAAGTGAGAAGGATGCAAGTGCATTTGAAAGATGTGAAGTTTCATATTATCATACGACTGCACGAAAAACTCCACAAGCTTGTCACAGACAGGTAGGACTGCTCTAAGGTCAAGAATTAAATAACTGATTCTCTTGTAGAGTTTCTCACCTAGAGATTTTCTGTCGATGGTGAGTGCCTTTTCATCATCAGGCTCTTCGCCACATTAAAACCTGAAGCTGATATCAAAGCTGTGCAGTTATTTGCTCTGATTTGGACTTGAAGAAGCTTGGGCTGGAGTAAGGTGAACTGATGGAGATAGACGATACTGAGTCAGTCTGCAAAAAGCCTCTTTGAGATGTGGTGCGCTTACTTACTGAGTCTCAACACTACACGATGGTTATCACTGCTCAAATATATTGAATTATATTACAATATTTAATAAAAGAGACGTTGAACTCCCAGCGTTAGAATGATTTTGTAGCATTAAAAATTCTCCAGGAACATAATCAAAAGCAAGGGATCCGAAAACTTCGCATTTATGTACCGGAATGCCTATGCCTATGAAGCATCATGTTAAAACAAAAACACAGCAAAGAGTCTGAAAGGAATTAGAAAATGCCTTTATTAACACGAAATTATAAAAATGTTAAATATTTAAAAAACAGCATTTTGCTGGAGAGTATGCACATACAATATAAGGCACCCGGTGGCACAGCGGTATGTCTGTGGACCTATACCGCTAGAAACCGGGTTCCGATACACGTGGTGGGCTGAGCACAGATAGCCCTTTGTGTAGCTTTGTGCTTTTAATAACAAACAACAACATACAATTAATATAAGAAACCGATATTCAAAAAATAAAATCACACAAGACAATAAAACGAATAAAATAAATTGAAACATGGCTATAGAAAAAGTATGTAAAAATGTGTTTGTTTCTAGTTAAGCACAAAGCTACGCAATGAGTTATCTATGCTTTGCGCACTATGGATATCGAAATCTAGTTTATAGTGTTGAAAGTTCGCAGACATACCTCTGTGCCCTGAGTGGCTATTTAAAAAACATTTAAACTCATACTATTCTTAATAAACAATGAGAGAAGACGAAGTGGGTAGATTGAATTGTATTTTATCAGTAAACTTATTAAAAAAATAATTTGGCTAGTAAAAAACTATTTTAATTTCTTAACTATTTATTTCATTGTCATTGAGGTACTAGTTAATTCTGAGCCAACTTTGTATTTTCTTGAATATTTGTTGTTTCTTTCCTAAACTCGCATGCGAACTAAAAAAACAACAATTTTGTTCTTACGTAATGTCAGTTTGATAAACGTAGCATTTATTAAGATTCTTTTCCTTCTTCATGTTCAGTATAATGTCAGATTTACAACATGATGTTATTGTCTTTCTCGTGGAAAATGTTCTTTTCAAGACAAAATACATCAACTAAGCTTTTTATGGCCAAAAACGCGCAGCCTGAGTGGGAGTTTTTTAAGGTGTTAAGGTAATGGTATCTGCTGCCCCCAAATGCACAAAGCTACACAAAGGGCTATCTGTGCTCGTCTCACCACGGGTACCGAAACCGCTGTGCCGTTGGGGCGGGGGCGGATTATTATCAATAAATAATATGCAAGCACTTTACGACAAAGCAGACGCAAAATAATCAGAATTCTGTGTCTGTTTGTTTATTATAGTTGCACCGAAATAATTAGAGTCGTATATCATATACATAAATAAACGTTTCCACACTTGTAGAATTTTAGTGAAGCAACAATTGACTCACAAGAACGTATTTTATTATAAATAATTTAAGACAAAGTGCAAAAGACAGTCCTATGTCGAATTTTTTACTGTTTTTTTTCTTTTCCTGTTATTTATGTTTTGTAAAGGAATGTGTTTTTTTTTGTGTGTGTCTGTGTTTTTGACATTTTTCTAACTCTAGAATGAATTTGAGTGGCAATTTATTAGTCTATATATATAAGTTTAAAAATTTTGCTCCGTTACTGGGTTATACATGTTACCATAAATCATACCTTTTCTCGAAAACTTTTGTAAAATAGAGTTTTTAATTCCCCTAATCGGCAGTTAAAACTTTCGTAAACTTAGCATTTTTTTTTACAAATTAGATTATCTTGTCAATTTCTAGTTGTTCCCCAGTGGGCCATCGGTAAGTTTACGGACTCACAGTGCTAAAATTTGGGGTTTGATTCCCTGTAGTTGATAAGGTGTAAATAGCCTATTGTTTAGCTTTACGCTAAAAAATTATAGTTATGATCTACTGACCTAATATGACATTAGATCTCGAGGTTATCCCTGCCAGACTGTCTGTCTTCTCAAGTTTGTGGTAATAAGGCCAACTAACCAGATTGTTGCAATTAACAATTAAAACACAATCCGTCTAATGGTCAATCCCTCTCTACTCATAATCCCTATTCACACTTAGCACCAACTTTAAGGTCCTGCAAGTTGTTACAATTGTGTTTTGTTAAAATCAATATTTTTTCCATGAACAACATCCACCTTTGCAAAACAAGGACTTAAAAAGAGCGACTACTTTGTAAAACAAAATGTGTAAAAGGACCTCAAGTTTTACAAGATTCTTGAGCTGTACCAATTAATTTATAAAACTCAGAATTTGTATACATTTACTCCGTGTGTGCCTTGGTACTTAGCGTACCGGGCTGAGTATTGGAATGGTTAACGCTTGAGACTATGACATCTAGTCAGGTGCTCTAAATTAGGGTATGCTAGAACTTTAGGGGTTCTCTGACCTGACCATTTAAACCCGTGTGTTTCATAGGGTGTTATTATGATTAAAAATGCCAAATACGAAGTTGTTTATTCATATGGTAGCTTAGTTGGATATAGCATCTGTCCTGTTCACGGCTTAAAATTCCATCCTCTATCAGAGTTCACTTTTTTCAGGAAATAAATATATAGTAAGTAGTGGTCATGAATGAAAACATGTGTCAATAGTCTATGATACAGGTACACTAGTGCACCAGATAGTCAATATATTTCATAATATTGCTTTATTATGCAACTATATGTGAATGTGGTAAAATAAATTTTAAGCACACTCCTCGTCTTATTTGATAACAACATCTGTCAAGTTAGAGGTTGAAGAATAGTGAGATTTAACTGCACTTTATTAGAACAGTGTTATTGGTTCCATACTGCCCTTTAGAACTAATTCCTCCGAGGTGGATCTTGCTCACTGTGTCATCCTTTTTCTCTCTCTCAATTTTAATGCTTCAGTTAGTCCTTGTAACACAGGTGTCAAACCAGATTTCGTACTTTAATCTTTTTCTTGTATAAAATAAAGTTCATGTTCGTTTACAATGAGAGTTAAAGATGAATGATTTGAAGTCCGGTTGACAGTGGCTGTACAAACAACTTCTACTTATATTCTTCAAGTATTCAATAATTATTTGTAAATATGATCCTTAATAGGTTTCCGCAGATATATTCCAGTTGTTTAGCTGATTATTTAATTTTCTATTTGCAGAGGCACCTACAAATTTAAAAGTAACGTATTTATTTATGAAACATAATAAACCACAGAAATAACCTATATATACTATCTTCTTTATTGGGTATTCATTTTCAAACATCTTATAGTTTTTAGTTCAATCATGACAGCAGAAACGCAAGCCTGATTCAATCTACCATTACATCTATAAACATATAAAATTTAATTATAAACAATAATTAGTGCATTGCTGTAAAGTAATTTTAGGCGACTAGCTTGAAATATATTTGAAGTTCTTATGGACTGCAACTTCTTAAAGTGTTAGAGTGGAAGAAGTTTTGATCTCTCTGAGTTAAACTATAAAAGTCAGTGATAAATAATCGTATTTCGTTACCATAAACTATATTTATTGTATGGTTATTGAATCAAAGACATTATCACAAAATTTCTACCTATAATTTTGGACTCTAAAGCTTTATAAGAAATACATATTTATATAGTAAATAGAAGCACTATTCAATCTTATGCTTTAGACAGACGCAGTTTATAAAATTCCAAATTAACAGGCCCCCCACGAGCCAGTGGGGGACATATCTGTTGAAAAAAAACAACAACTACCCAATCCGGTTTTTCTTAATTTTAACTAAAATTTTTGGACATTTTTTGGGGGGCTGCGAAAAATGATTTGAATGGTAAAGTGACTATAATCCGCCAGCGCATCACGAATTTAACGGCCAAGCACAAGAAGCATGGAAGTCTCCAAATGACACGCAGAGGTATTCAAGAACTGTTTAGAACCACCTTGGTAGATATTGTGCTGCCAACCGAGTACAATATCATGCCTGTAACTGCTTTCAAAGTGTTTCTGTCTGCTTATCCTACTGCTGACTATCGTGATGCTTCAACCTTCCCTACCGAATCGCAGGTGAAATCGTTCGTATCTCATTTGAAAGCTAAACATAAAAATGTGATAGCAGAAGCATTAAAGGTTGGCAGTTACTTACTTAATGATGCTGAGAATGTGGCTTTATTGATATATATACTGAATTTACTCCCAGCGGGCAGACCTTAGCACCAGCTAGTATGGAGACTTGAGGATGTTGTATTTCACTTACAAATTTATCAATTAACAAACGAAAACTTGTCTCGAAAGGATACATACAAAACGACCCTCTTTTGGAGTTTCCGGATTGAACTTACTTTTAATATTCAACACATTCTAGTGTAAAGACACCCCTTGACTCCTGAGGGACGTGTTAAGTAATTTGCACCGTTCAAGATTTTAGAGAAATCATATTAACATTATCATTATAATAATGCTTGGAGACGGCTTGAATGGGTAATGAAGAAAACTTTAATATAAGTTTAACAAAACAGCAAATGTACAACGTTTCGACAAGGTTTTGTCATCATAAGTTTGAAAGCATAAGTGACCGGGGTATTTATGAAACAAGTTTAAAAATAGGTCATACATGTTTTTGTTTCTTGAAGTAGGATATCAACTGACAAAGTTATCATAAGAAAACAATAAATAAATAAAACAATGTGTTTCTACTCAGGGCATTGCCATCTTGTCTTCGGTCATTGTCCCCCCCCCCCCAAATGTTTTGCACATTTTTCTTAATGTCTCGTGCTTCTTGCTAATTGACTACTGAAGTTTAATAACAAATTTTCTTCCCAACCATTTAATATATCTCAGAGTACACAAATAACAGCAAAAAATCTTGAAAAAAAAGGGCATGCGTTTCTTTTCTAAGAAATCGTTATAACAAGTAACCAGTAGGTGACTTACGTTACGACGTTTTCAGCGCTCATCGTATAATCATTTATATCAACAATACTGTTTGTTTTTATTTTGTTCTCCTAACCTATATAACAATGAATTTGTCTGTTGAAGCATTTCTATTAGTGCATAGTGAGTTGGGCAGAACAACAAGGAAAGGTTAAGCTAACATGTAATATAACATCTGTCATCCCAGGAGTTACACAGGTTAAAGTAGGTGGTACCAAGGACTTACTTTTCTGTAATACGAGTTTTCCCAATTGCCTTTTGTAACAAGCTATATCGCATTATATATATTTTTTTACCTCCAATAGCCCTAATAACATTTGTAGATTCATTTCCTGATAGTCTGACTCGAACAGCCCGATATTGGTGATGAACTTCTGAGCAATAAATGGATTGACTGAATAATAAAAAAGTATATACATTTATGTGATTCGTGTATCAGGATACGCGAGTAAAGAGGTATTTGTTTTCGGGCTTCAACTTAGTAACTATAAGCCAAGAGGTGTTCAAACAGCTTTTTTGGAGGGCAATTGTCAATCATTCTTAAAATCTTAACAACAGTCGAACTTAATGAGTTTGTTTAATCGTTAATTGTTGGACACTAAATTGGTAATATTCTAAACCACTAACACATATTTATGTTAACAATCATTGCGTTAAAGATCCTAATATTTTATCTTTAGAATACTTTTATTTGTTGAATACTAATTTAAAATTTAGTATAATATTATTTACATGTTAAGCTAACAGATAGCGCTGTTATTCGTCTATACTAATTGTATTTTGACGAGACGTTGTAAATTCAAAGAGTGATTCAGATAAATATCAAGAATACCGACTTGCAGGATAATAAAATACTCTGTTATACCAAAGCCAATTTATTTTGCAAACCAATTCAAATTAAACATATGTTTTATAAGAAAATTATGTTATTGTGCAGTTAAAAATCATGGGCTATCTGTGCCTTGCCCACCACAGGTATCGAAACCCGTTTTTTAGCACCTTAAGCCTACAGGCTTACCGCTGAGCCATTAGAGGTGGCAAAATTATGGAAAGAGGAATACGCGAAATAAAAAATGTTTTCTGGAAAATATACAGATATAAACGGGATATATTTTACTTTGTTAATACAATTTCAAAAAGTTAACAGAGGAAAAATATTCCCGCTTCATGTGTTGGAACAACCCTTCATTTCTAAAATACAACCGTTAATAATTTGTATTTGTTTTATTTTATAAAATGTTTGCGACTTAGGATTGTACTTTAAAAAAGAGAAAAAGCAGATATTTATTGCAATAATTAATTTAAGTTAAAATGTTAAAAGCATGGTTTCGTTTTATATGCTGCTTTAGCAAATCCGTTTTCATTTTCGTACAATTATGTATATATATATTTATTCGTGTATAGAATAAATTTAAATTCGAACAAAAAATTTACTGGAAGTTGGTGAAAACAAAGATAATTCATCAGGTTATTTTATCATTTAGGCTATTCTCTACATAGTGATCATGTACTTCATTTAAAATCGTAGGAAATTTTGGTTCATAATTTCGACCCTGAGCACATAACAAATAAACAAAAGTACTTTCTACGTATCCACATCTTGTTTATTTAAAAAGTTGAAGCAAAATTTACAATCGCCGATCGAAGCAATGCAACTTTTCTTCTTTTGGTTATTCCATAAAATCTTCAAAGTTAACAGTCAACATTCACTGAATCTATTTAAATTGATTATACAATGCCAGTCAATTTATTTAGTGGCACGATAAGCCTAATAGTTTATAACGCTAAAATTCAGGTTTCGATACCAGTGGCGGGCACAGCATAAATAGCCCATTATAAAATACACAAGTATTGTAAACTATTTTGAGTTTCTGATGTTTTCATTTGTATTCGACGAGGGCTTAAAAAGAAGAAATAAGACCATTCCGAAATATTCAATAAACAAGTTTTTCGTTACTTCTGTACTACAACTGCTCATCGTTTACTTGGTGTATGCTGTATGCTTTGCATTTCAAGACTTCTGGTATGAAGCAACATGTATTGTTTAATGAATAATAAAACACATAGACTGACATTTACACCCTACATGTAGATAGCTCTTTACATACCGCCATAAAAAAAAAGAAAAAAGATTTCTCAGGCACGACCATTCGAAACGTGTCTTGGTTCAACTACCTTATTTCTGACTAGGCATGCTGCTTATTATTTTAAGAGCGCATGAGAATAAGGAACCCGGAAACCAGATAATTTATAACCAACAAAAGTATTATGGAAAGTTCTTTGTGCAATGTGTACAAGTATTTTATAATATCAGTTATAATCGTTTATAAAAGGGAGGTCCCAGCTATTTATTAATAAAATTCTGTAAGTTTTTTCTTTATAAACATACCAACGCCTATGATTTAAATAAGAATGAGCACTATGTCTTTCTTATTAAATACAACATTGCTCCCCCCCCCACATCTTGTATAGAGCTTGAGGTTAGAGAAACACGATAAGTAATGGCACTGTGATTCATAAAAAAAATGGTTCTTTCAACCAACTTCAGGTTGGTTTAGGCTGAGAAACAAACAAACGAAAAAATCTTTCTTTATAAACATCGTGAAAGTAGAATAATTAGAGTGAAAATGATAATTTACTTATCATGATAATGAGGAGGAAGATTGCAAGTCACTTGAGGAAAAAAAGAGGTGTCAGGTTACTCGAAATATTCAAGGAATGTTCCTTCAAACATCGCTATTGTTATTATTAGCATGAAGCACTTCCCTGCGGATGAAGGGAAGTGCTTCATGCTACGTTTCAGAATGTATTCTGTATTTATTCTTGTCGCAAGTCTTCTTCCCGTTTCTCCAATGTATGTTTCGTTGCAGGAACACGGAATTTCGTAAATGACGTTTTTGTGTTTCTCATTGGTAGGTTGCTGCTTGTTTTTTTTACCAGAATGGACCTTAATGTCTTGTAGGATTTCCACTGGACTTCTATGTTGAATTTCTTAGCTATGCGTTTGAGTTTCTCACTGAAGTTTTGCAGGTGAATAAAAGAACATGAAGACAGTACAAGACTTATAAAAACACAAAATTCAGCCATTGCAGAGCACACCATGTCAACTGGACACAAAATAAAATGGGGAAAAACTAGATTCATCGACACAGACAAATACTGGAAGACAAGAAAAATTAAAGAATCATTTTATATTAACACAATTAAACCTTCACTAAACAAAGATTCTGGACTAGAGGTGAGTAACCTGTGACTACCATTGGTTGAATCTACAGGAAATCTTTCCTCCAATCAGAAACAGGGATAAACCAATCAATCAAAACACGCTCTCCACAAACCACCAGAATACTATAAAGACCGACAACACCTTACACACACTGACCTGTATATATGTATATATATATATATATTCTCTCCTCTTCTTTTAATTCTTTTTTTTTCACTTACATGGTCCGTTAGAACGATGACCACTTTACGAACTTCTGATCTTTAACCTCGTGTAGGGTGAAGAAGGATTGCTAATCTTCGGACACACTTGGTGATTAATAGTTTTTCTCTAAATTATTAACTTCACACCAAAATAACTGCCACAGACATAGACACACTGACCTGAATACGAAAGGCGTAAGACTTTCGAAACGTCATTCTCTAGAGTTTTGTCTCTACAACGGGCAGTTGCCGTCCATTCTACAAAGTTTCATCATGAATACTCTGCCTAAACAATCTCTCAAATAATATATGTATGCATGTTTAGAGCACGTAATAAAATTTAATGACCGTCCAGTAAAGATCCCTCCAAGAAGAATAGCTCCAGCAAAGCGACAAGAGATAGAGAAGGTCATGGATGGTCTAATTAAGGAAGGGATAGTCGAGAAATCAGATAGTCCCTGGTCAGCTCCCATCGTATTAGTCCAAAAGAAGGATGGGACCCAACGTTGCTGTGTGGACTTCAGGGCTCTTAACAGCATAACCGAAAAAGACTCATACCCACTGCCAAGAATTAATAGGTCGTCACTTTCCAATCTGCAGTTTCCCATCTTCGGAGAAGAATACCATCTTCAAGCTCCAACTGGTCCCATTGTGCCCACTAGTTCTTTGTCACAGGGCTTAAGCTAGACACCTTTTCCCAAGCAGGGTGCAAAACACTTGATTTTAGAAAATCAATTATTGGCTTCAAATCTTGGTCTTTCTCCTGCTCTGATTTAATATCTATACCTGGTTCCATTTCACCATCATCAACTCCTTCAGTCACTTTGACTTCAGCTTGATGACACCTGGTTAGGTCAACCTCTCTTTTGCAGCAATGTCTGCAGTCATTTTTGCAGGGTCTTTGGCCCAGTCTATCGGCATTTCCATGAGATTTTCCTTCTCTGTATTCAATATTATAATTATACTGGTCTATCTTTCCGATCCAATGTGCCAGTTATCCCTCTGGGTTTAGTAATGAACTTAACCAGCATTACGCAGCATGATCTGTCCTGATGGTAAACCTGGCACCATAGAGGTAAGGATGGAGATATGTCAGACTCGTTCCCTCCGTGTTAAACAATAGTTCCTCTCTGGTCTACTCAGGACCCTACTGAAGTAGGCCACCACATGTTCGTTTTCGCCCACTTTCTGAGACAACACTCCTCCAATTCTGACATTACTAGCATCACAATCCAGTATGTACGGCAGTGAGGGATTTGGAAGCTTTAAAAGTGGAGATGATGCCAATTTTTCTTTCAATGTCTTGAAAACATGCTGGCAAGAAACTGTCCATTCGAACTTCTGGCCTTTTTTCGTCAAATCATGTGGTGAAGCAGCTATAGTTGCAAAGTCCTTCACAATCTTCCAGTAATAGGTACAGAGTCCCAAGAAACTTCTTAACTCTCCCACATTGTCTGGTGTTGGCCAATCATGCACTGCTTTCACCTTGTCAGGATCAGTTTGCACACTATGCGCACTTACAGTGTGACCTAAGTAAAGCACCTCTTTCTGGAACAAGTGGCATTTCTTGGGATGGAGTTTGAGGTTTGCTGCTTTCTAATGCTTGAATACTTCCTCTAGCCAGGACATTTCCTCATCAAAAGTTGTTGCAAGTACAATGACATCATCCAGGTACACTAGGGCTATACTCCATTGTAATCCTTCCAGTACTCTTTCCATCAGCCTCACAAATGTTGCTGGAGCATTGCTAAGACCGAATGGCATCACACGGTATTGCCAGAGATATTGGCCATAACTAAATGCAGTCTTAGATTTATCTGCTTCAGCCATTTTTACTTTATGGAAACCTGAGTTTAAGTCCAGAATTGAAAACCATCTGGCTCCTCTTAGGGCATCAAGAGTATCGGGCAAGTTAAGAAAACACTGAGTCACCTACGACAGAGATTTTACTGGATAGGTATGAGGCAAGATGTGGAAGAATGGTGCAGGACATGCAGTGCATGTTGTGCTAAAAGGGGACCCAAGCATAAGGGACATGATCCAATGAAGTTATATCATGTTGGTGCACCAATGGAAAGAGTAGCCGTCGACATTGCTGGTCCTTTGCCCCAAACTCATGCTGGAAACAAGTATATTTGTGTGGTGATGGATTATTCCACTAAGTGAGGCATATGCAATATCAAATCAGGAAGCTACAACTGTAGCTTCGACTATTAGTGATTCCTTCTTCAGATTTGGTTTGCCATATGAACTACATTCGCATCAAGGCCGTAACTTCGAATCAGCTGTGTTCCATGAATGCTGCAAGTTGTTTGGCATCCAAAAGACCAGGACAAAGCCCCTTCACCCACAGTCCAATGGGATGGTAGAAAATTACAATTGAATACTTGGACAGGAATTGGCAAAGTTTTGTAATAGCCGCCAAGATGACTGGGATGTCTTACTCCCTCCACTCTTGATGGCTTATAGAACAGAAGAGCATGAAGCCACTGGATACACTCCAGCAAAGCTGATGTTTGGTCGGGAAATTCGATTGCCAGTGGATCTGATAACAGGATGCCCACCTTACAAAGAGTTGCCTGCAAATGTGTCAGAGTTCGTGAAAGTGTTATCTGAAAGGATAGATGATATTCATCATCAAGTGTGTTCAAACTTGAAAACGTCTGCTAATTCCATGAAGCTATGTTATGATAAGAGATCTACTGAAGTCAGCTTTGTACCAGGAGACAAGGTGTGGTTGTATAATTCCATGAAGACCAAAGGGAAGTCTCCTAAATTGTCTTCTCCATGAGAAGGCCCATATGACATAGTGGATCGTCTCCCAGACGTGACTTTCCGAATAAAATGTGGTCGGCGAGGTAAGCCAAAGGTGGTGCAT
>NW_013665660.1:1119621-1121707 GCF_000517525.1 Limulus polyphemus
GTTATCATGGTTCAGGACATTTCAGTTGGGACGAAGTGAACAAAGGAACAAATGACGTTGCTGAAGAAGTGTCACCTGAAAAAGCCACTGTCGAAGAAGAAACTCTACTGAGTTTGAGAAGGGAAACGGTGAAATTCTTGAGGAAGTTACTACTACTGATGTGACTGTCATCGACGATAGGACATTTCCTGATGAAGCAGATGAACCCCACGTGAAGCAGAAGCCAACGAGACAGAGGCCAGTACGGAAGAAGATACGTACCGTAAAATGAAGAGACTTTGTTTAACTGTAGTTTTGTGTTTTTAATTATGTACATTTAATCAAGTTATTGTTAATTGATATTGGTTTATTGTAAGTGGCTATTATTCGGGACGAACAATACTAAGGAGGGGCAGTGTTGCGTCAGCGAGGTCACGTGACTAGTATCACGCCACGTCTTTCTAGAAATATCCTGTTCCTTCATGAATGCCCTAGCATTTACTAGATATGTGTTAGTCTTGTATATATAAGACGGTCACAACGTGACGGGATAACAGTGTAATGAGTAATTGAATGTATGCGGACAGAATATTGTTGGCCACGTGAGACGTTCGTTGAGAATTATAGCGTTTGTTATAGAGCGACTGTTGAAATTAAGTGTATCGTAAAGTTATATTCAGAAAGAATAAACCAGTTATATTTAAGAAAGGACTTGTGTCGCTAAAGTTTCATCAGAACGAATTTACGGAAAATTAACTAACGAACGGAGACGTAACAATATATATATATATATATTACCAATACACTTTAGATCTTAGTTGATTGCTGAATTTCGCGCAAACCTACTCTAGAGATTTCTGCACAAGCCGTCCCTAATTTATAAGTGATAGATTAGAGGGAAGACAGCTAGTTAACATCACCGAACGCCAACTCTTGGGCTACTCTATTACCAACGAAAAGTGGGAATTACCGTCACATTATAATTCCTCAACGACTAAAGGAGTGAGGATTTTCGGATTCGAACACACGATCCGCAGATCGTAAGTTGTAAGATTCGGGGCGAAGTTGAACGCCCTAACCATCAGGCCATGCCTGATCTTGCACTTTAGATATATAACCCTAGAGTCAGCTAGGTCCAGCTTTCTCTTACAATCACACGAGATAGACATATATAAAACACAGTAATGTCATCCTGGGAAATATGCATTATTAATCTTTTTTTATTTTTGTACGTAAAAGTATTTTATCGAGTAGAATGTTATATATTTTCTAAGAATTGTTGTTATCTAATACTGTATATGAACTGAAACTGAGTCGAACACGTACTTCCTTGTCACGAAGATACAAATTTACCTATGACCGGCTATAGGAGACAGTTCTTTGAGAATGTAAAACCTATCTGTCAAATCTGCTGCACATGTTCTTATACCGATGTTGCTCACCAGATCAGTTCATATCCAGTGCCAACCCAGTTTCAGATTCCAAATTTATTCCATTGCGCACATGCTGCTGCCGGGCCTGGTATACTGCTCCAAACAATCTGAGTGTTTTTAAACAAATATAAAACTACATATAATATGGTAAAAAAATCCAGCTAATTAAGTTTTTAGAATTAATAAAAACATCCACAAATGAAAGTTTTACATTTTATTAGAGCACCACCCTAGGTGTATTAGCGGTTGTATTACGGACTTAGAATGGTAAAATCCAAGGCTTGATTCTCCGAGATGGACAAGAGCACAGATAGTCAATTGTGCAGTTTTGCGCGAAAAAATCCAACAACTAGATGAACAGTTGAAAGTTATCGCATCATTTTTGCAACTAGCTGTTCACAGGTAAATGGATCGATAGTTAACTATTAAATCGATATTTTTTGCTAGTAAATGGGTTTATTGTTAGAAGATATGTATATCAAAAAGAGATAATTAGATATTTAGTTGAAACATAATTGGTATTAATATGTATTTAATAGATAAAAACAAGTATACTCTTAAAAGTTAACTAGAAACAGTAAGATAGTCTCTTCCGTAGTAAAATGCCTTGTCTTTTGAGAAAGCTTAGAAATTTCTTTCTATAGATAAAACACTTTATGCAGCTTAAATGCTAT
>NW_013665660.1:1122707-1128404 GCF_000517525.1 Limulus polyphemus
ACGAGCCAATATCCTGACATGAACCCCATCGAAAACCTCTGGGCCATACTCGACCGGCAAGTCAAGAAACAACCAAAAAAACAAACTTCGAAGAGAGATCTACTCCAAGTTTTGAAGCATAAGTGGGCGAAAATCCCACAATCTAAAATTGACGAGCTGATTCTCACGATGACCCGAAGAATCAACGAACTCCACGAAGAGAAAGGAAGATCTACTAGATATTAATTAAATTATAAATATATCAAATCATGTGAATATGACTGAAAATTTTCATTTTTTCTGAAAAGGTGGTGTCTATTTACTTGTGACCACGCTGTGTATACATGAAAGATTAATTGGCTGGTGATAAACGGGTGTTTTTATCTTAATATTGTATGTTGCTTGTATTAATTAATTTCAATTTTCGACAGAATGAACAGCAGTCCTTTAAAGATTCTGACTTTTTTGAGATGAAAGTTAGTATACGATAATTTTACTTTCATGCTGTATTTTGTTTACTTGCTAAAGTCAATGTTCAAGGTTCTTTTAATATGGTTTGCTGTTTCTCAATGTTATATTTTCTTTTAACAGCCCTGTGTTAATATTATATGTTATTTTTATTTGTTTTATTAGGGTTAACTGATTTCCTCAAAGAGTATTAGGTAGCAAGATCAGTAGGATGAATTACGAAGTAAGTCTGATTTTAACTAATCTGACCGAGTTCAAGCAAAAAATAAAATAAAGTTGACACAACATATTATACAAAATTAAAACACTCGTTATTTAACTCAATGGACAATCGCAGTGTGCATACTTGCTTTCTGAACATTGGGCGATCACCTGTTACTGAACATGTGAATTGGTCAACAGAATTCCTTCCCTCAAGATGTCTTCTTATCAACAAACTCACTTGAAATCCGGTGTAGACTGCTTAAACCTAAAGATTTTTTTTGTTTTTTTGTATTTAACAGGAAACATCAGATTTACATATAGCAACTAGTGCTACCCAACTGAATGGTCGTTCTCTTTCAACACATAGGATGCTGTAACATCTTAACATAATCAGCTCTACCAATTAAGAGCATACTTGTCATTGACCTTCTTGCATAACATACAGCATTAGAGCAAAATCGGCCATATATGGGGCAAGTATTATCTCTAGAGAACAACAAATAAACAAAGGCAGCTAGAACTAAGTATTATCGCTAGAGAACAACAAAGAAACAAAGGCAGCTAGAACTAAGTATTATCTCTTGAGAACAATAAAGAAACAAAGGCAGCTAGAACTAAGTCTACTTTATGCTTTTTCTGGCCCATGTGTTATGCAAAAAGTAAGTGAATTATTCAGAATAAGAGAAATTTTTGCAAATTTTTATTTCAAAATAAGAAGATAGAAAATGCATGTTATGCCTATATACCTTAAGAGCTCATTTTTTATTTATATTATTGCTACATTATGTATTGTCACTTTGTATTTCTAGCTTCATTATTATAAAAATTATTTGCTCTATGTTTGTACGATTAATTGTATTTGTTTTATAATTGTCTTTGATAAATGATGCTATATATATGATTATTATATATGAATCGGTTCTAAAAGATGTCCTGTTTCCTGGTATCAAATGGAGTTTAATTATTACTGTTAAAGGATATTTTGGTAGTTATGAAGTTATCTATATTAAACCTTTCTTTTTATGAAATGTAATTCACTAAATATTTCATTGTCAAAAGATATCTTTTAAAGTTGTAAGATGAATTGATACTCAACTCTGTTTTAACTAGTATATCATTCTTAAAAGGTTCTTATTATGTACTGCATTTCTTTTTTTAAAAGGTTGTGTCGTCTGTTTTACGTGTACAGGGTTACAGGGACGAGAGAAAGTTAAAGTGCCCCTTGACCAATGCGTGCCTGTAAATTTAATTGGTTTTAAAGTTTAAGATTAATATCAGCTTGAGGACAAGCCTGAAAGATGGGGAGAAAGTGTGGTATGAAGGCATACAATGTTCTTTTTCTATTTTTAATTTTAACATAGGAATTTTTGAAAGACAATTCCTAAATTCTGCAGTAGGTAAGTGTATTTTTCATATAATATTTAATCAAGAAAGTCGTTAAGTTCCTTTTGCTCTAACTACCATTGGTCTCTGTCATTCCCTTGAGATAACACCTGGTTTACCCGTGGGGATATAGCTGTAAAATTACATTTTGTTCATAAAAGCAGAGGGCAGTTTCGTCCAGTGGTACCTCGGCCAATATCTCCAGATTACAACCTTCCTTATTTTTAAATGAGAATGACCAATCACGTGTGTAGTACTAATCACCCTCAGTAAACCCGATGTTACCAATTTAATTAAGTAGCATGAGTTTTAGTCAGTCTTCAATCTGTAGATTCTCCAGTGAATTGGTCAGCCTGGTATAAATCGTTAGAGAATAACGTCAGGCTGATCAATTTACCTCTCCAGTAAAGGTAATTGTTTGTCATCCAAAGATGGCAAAAGACATGCACTGTTATTTGTGTTTAAATAAATGTTGTTTCATTGTGCCTTACATACGGGTGTACAGTTTATTTATTGCTCACAGCAGACTCAAGTAATTTTAGCGGAATTCATTATTACTTCGTAATATATCTTGCCAAATCTCTTGTTATTCAATCTAGGGGAAATAGTTTTACTTAAAAACAAACAAATGTTTCGTGCATCTTTTAATTGTAAAAATTTCTGAATACTGGTATACGTCTTAACCCAATAAAGCTTATTTTAGAATTGTTACAAGTGCTTTAAACGTTACAAGTTTGTTTTAAGCAAAGTGAAACATTTCTTGAGCAGTGATTATATAAATTGTACAGAAAAGGTTTGAAATCCGTAATTATTTGATTCTTCAGATGAATTCTATACGTTGACCAGTCGAGTTTTTTTTATAGTTGTATATCTGTTCGTCATATTACGAATCCTCAAATATAAGTAACTATGTCACACCTTTTTGGCTATTGATAATAGTTCCAGATATATGAACGTCACATGACGTCTTGTTTTGGCATTCAAAACTATCCATGCGGGATGTTGTCCACATTAGAGATTCTCTCATTAACATTAGTTTTGAACTCAATATAGCAATAATATACTTGGATCTTTACTCGTTTATTAGCATACTATTTCGCTGATATCTATCTTGACCAAATGTATTCTTTAGTTGTTTACACACAAAGTAAATCATAAATTAAGATGGTGTATTGTTTTGTTTCTTTGTTGATTAGTTCTGATGTTACTGTTGCCACTTTAATAGCACAAATTAATTCGACTATAATCGCAAAACACAATAATCTCTCAATATTTCGTAGCACAGTGCGAGTACGTACTGTTCACAAATAGAGCGAGTACGTACTGTTTTCAAATGAACTGGATCTGACAAGCGAGTTACTAAAACCGCAGAACTGGAAGTTCGATAACATTTGTAATATGAAATGTGAATAAATTAGAGTAGGTTCAATAATAATAAAAACTTTATTTACAAATAAAAGAAAGTGAAATGTGAACATGTTAGACAATGAAGTTAACCGAAGCTTTACGGTAGGGTAATCTATGCATAGCTACTGGACAAAAAGTAAAGACGTTTGCATAAAACAAAAACAAGAACAAACCTAAGAAGAAAGCAACTGTATTACAACTCTAGCCACCACTAATACTTCCAGAATGCTTCATTATCCACATAATCAGATAAGCCCCATTAACAGACGAACCCAGTGTATTACAACTCTAGCCACCACTAATACTTCCAGAATGCTTCATTATCCACATAATCAGATAAGCCCCATTAACAGAAGAACCCAGTGTATTACAACTCTAGCCACCACTAATACTTCCAGAATGCTTCATTATCCACATAATCAGATAAGCCCCATTAACAGAAGAACCCAGTGTATTACAACTCTAGCCACCACTAATACTTCCAGAATGCTTCATTATCCACATAATCAGATAAGCCCCATTAACAGACGAACCCAGTGTATTACAACTCTAGCCACCACTAATACTTCCAGAATGCTTCATTATCCACATAATCAGATAAGCCCATTAACAGACGAACCCAGTGTATTACAACTCTAGCCACCACTAATACTTCCAGAATGCTTCATTATCCACATAATCAGATAAGCCCCATTAACAGACGAACCCAGAGTTTCCGACTTCTCTGTAGGTAATCAACATGTCAGAAATCCCGTTAAAACTGGTTATCCAGCAAGTAGGCCAGTGCGAAAATAAATGAACGAGTCTTGAGCCAAGCCTAAGTTTGTATATATGTGGCTCTTCCTAAAGGTAGGTTTATTACATGTCGCGGTTGGATACATTATAAAGCTTAGATTCACTGTTACCGAACAACAACAAATTTATATGGATACAAGTTTCGACACTTTCACGTATTTTCTTCAATAAAACTTTTGATTGTGAAAGAAATACGCATACATCTTGTTTTTCAACAGAAGTTTCAAGTTGCTTCAGGACATATGACGTCAGAGAGGTGATCGCTTGAGCTGTTTAATTTTCAGAGATATTGAAGTTTGGCAACCTTTGGATTAGCGAACTTTTCACAATTCTTCTTTTAACATAATTTCTAATTCTATGTATTATCGTGGTTGATTTTCAGTTGATTTTATGAGCAAGAAACCTCAATAACATTAGTTGTTTGATCATTTTAAGATAATTCATATTTTTGCGAGTTTGGTATCTAAATTTCTATTCGTTTCACCATCAAAAGGCAAGACATTTTTAGGAACAGTAACCAGCAACCATCATCTACATGTGAAAATAAAAAAGTAAATAATGAGCGCCAACTATGGTTCTAATGTTATGGCTTTAGATAAATGTCTTAACAAAAACAATTTCAAAGTTTTTATAAACATCCTGGCACCAGTAAAATTTCTTACCTTTTAACAGGTATGCACTTCAAGATA
Organism: Limulus polyphemus; assembly: GCF_000517525.1. Classification (NCBI taxonomy): domain Eukaryota; kingdom Metazoa; phylum Arthropoda; class Merostomata; order Xiphosura; family Limulidae; genus Limulus; species Limulus polyphemus. The sequence continues at coordinate 1,127,633 of NW_013665660.1, forward strand.
AAGAGCAGGGTGTCTATATAATACCTTGACAAGCATGCGAAAAGTGTAGCGATAGTGGGGCAGCTTCCCAAGGGCCCAGGCCGACCACGACCCCTGAAAATAATATTCTGAAACACAAGAAAAACTTTAATGTGTGGGGGGAGGCAACAAAAAATGCTATCATAGAGCTCTTTGAGATCTAGCTTAGCCACCGATTATTAATATCTATATGTGAAATCAACAAAAGAAATTATATCAAATGGGTCCCAAATAAGGCATATCATTATCAGATAATAATAAATGTACCTAAAAATAATTCTTAAAATCAAGTATTTGAAGAAGATAGTGACAATGCCACATAAAATTTGGGGTATGGACGCGATTCTGCAAACATAAATCTTAGCAAGCAGGGTATCATAGATTTTAAAATAAAAGACATATTCTAACCCTTACATAAACTACGGAGATATGTTTACAAATGAGGTTTTACGACCGGTTATTTTCATAAACACTCTGGGTCTCGAACTTGTCCAAAAACCATTATTTTCAGATGTTCGCGATATTTTAATTATTCGTTCGTACATTAAGTGTTGTTGTTGTTTTCACACATAGAGTGCTACCTGAACTGTGCATTTAATGTCACTGGTTTTGACTGTTACCTTTCCACTTTTCTCGGAAAAGAATGATTTTCAGTTTTCTCTCCAAACAAAGCCACTTTATGCATCCAGTGTTTGTTTGTTTTTTGAAATTCGCGCAAAGCTACACGAGGGCTATCTGCGCTAGCGGTCCCTAA
>NW_013665660.1:1128549-1134391 GCF_000517525.1 Limulus polyphemus
TAGTGAGGTCCGTATTTAGAAACACGCGCTCCTATTGTAATTTAAACTGTAGCCTCACGATTAGGATCCCATTGTAATGATATAAAAGAGAAGTTCTGGTTCGACCCTAGGCCACCTTATTCGTATTTTAATTTTTTTTGCGAGCGAATACTGTTTATAATACATAGTTTATTATAAGTGATATAAACATCACTTTAGACCTAATACCTGGTTCATTTATTGTTGAGAAACAAGTGAAATGTTACAAAGTTTCGATGCCTTGTAATATAGGTTAGGATAATTCAAAAGATGGGAGTATTTATATATACAAAATGCAGAAGTAAGATGGCATTAATAACAGGCTTAAAAACAAGAAGAAGTAGCATGCGTTTAGTGTATGTAGGTTTCACTGTTCTATTAACAATGTAATAAATTATCTAGTTTCGGTAGATATTGTTTTACAGAGTAGAAGAGTAAACATTACTCTTTGTTTTTATTTCGAACATGTCATTTTGCTGTTCTTAAGTAAAAATTATTTTTTCACTTTATTCATAGCTATTGTTTGTAATCGGATGTCGCTCTTACTTGACATGACGTCGACATAACACAAAGATGAAAGCTGTTTAGCTATCTAACTTGAGAAACATTTGGTTCTTTGTGTTATATCACTGGGAGATACATAATAAAACAGGTTATGACGTCCGGTTTTTATATGCCATTAAATGCGATGTAGAAGCTGCCCTCAGTGACATTAGCAATGATAACCTGAATTGATTATACATAATGTACTAATAGAAAAACTATCCCACAGCAAAGAACTATGTAAGTACACTTAATAATATGAATTACAACGTGTATTTGAATTTATGCGTTTTATTTCATCTCACATATACAACAAATTTGTAACGTCATTGAAGTTCTACATGGATTATCAAAAGTGTCGTTGTCGGTATTTTTCTTCATTATCTATTACCGCATTTTTTCAAAGTTGAGGCCAGTTTTCCGGTCCCGCTGAATTGTCACTCCTCGGTGAATCTTACAGTAATAGAATCTTCTTGCGCTTGATGTTATCGTAGGACAGAAGTGTAGATACGTGCACCACATGATAGGCCATCCCGTAGAAACTTACTGTATAAATCACACGCGGTATCTGGTTCCATCTAATCGATAGAGCTTACTAACTCTATACTAGTAGTACCCTATCCATGGTTTTCCGGGTCCCAAATAACAGTTGTGAACGTATGCAACTTAAACATTCCTTCAGTGATGTTAACTTGCTAACATATGGGCCTGCTTTCCAGACTTTAAAGAATAAAACTGAAACTCTAAAGACTTTGCTAATATACAGTGTTTAACACTACATTGTATTTGTCCGGTGAGAGACTATGTTGTATACGTCTTGTTGTTTTTGTTGTATTTTTTTTAGACGGGTTTATATTCCCTGTAGACTCAAATGTGAGATTTTGTGGTTTTATTTAAAGAATAATTAGGTTTATTAAATATTAAGTGTTATTATTGGGTACGTAATTCACTAATGAAATGAAGTGTTAATAATATTATGTATATAAGGTCTGAAAATATATCGGTTTAGAAATAAACAGTCAGACAGCAAGAGAGAATAGAGATTAATAATATACACTTTTATATGCACCATAATTAATAACTCTGTTCACAAGAATTAGTTCAATTGTGAGTATTGTGTTGATCGTATTATTATTATTACAATTACTGACTCTTTATTGAATAGTTTTAATGAAAATTCCACTCAAGTTAGCATTCCAATAATTTAAAAATAAATTCATTGATTACTATAGTTCTGAATTTACTACTCACTAGATGGCAGCATAAACTGACTAGACAAGAGTATAGTCAAGATCGTCTACTATTACGTAAGAGTTAGTCAAATACTGAAGTTCTTAAAGCTCTGCAGCATTTTAAAAAATTCAACACAAGCAATCCTGTTTTGTTTTCAAAAATAATTGATCATCTTTTGATTTATTGATTAGGCAAGTTTTTACATTATGAGTTTTATATCTTGTTTCTACCAATAATTTCGAAATCTTGTGAAACGTAACATTTTCATATAGGGAGATGAATATTTAGTGTAATTAATACTATTACGACAGCGGTAGTCACGTCACGCTGGTAACACGTCAAGATATTCTAGAAGATTCACGAAGAAACGAGATGTACGCTTTTTTGTATATATAATACCGGTAAGAAGTGACGGCAACAAGGGAATTGAATTGCAGATAGAGATAGAAACGGACAATTGAGTCAAGCGCGTGAATCGTTCGTTGTTAATTATAGCGTTTGTTTAAGTTATAGCGTGACTGTGGAAATTAAGTGTATTGCAAAGTTGTATTGAGAAAAAATAAACTAGTTTTATTTAAGAAAGGACTTGTATCGATAAAGTTTCTTCGGAAAGAATTTTTACGGAAAATTAACAAACGAATACAGAGGCGTAACAATACTAACTTCTGATCAGAGAAATCTACTTAGATATATCAGGATTAAAACTAAACCCAGTAATAAATATAGATAATTAGCTATAATTTTCTTAGCTTGATACTTATGAAAATTAGAATGCATTGTTTTATCATTTGGGTACTCTCGCTGTTAACGACATTTTCGTCTGTAATCTCAATAATATCTCCCGAGGTTTGGTCAGCTTAAGAGATTTAGCTAAGTCCTCAATCGATATACTAAGTTAACAAAACAAAATAATAATTCATTATAATAAAAATATTATAATACAATAATAATTATATATATTATAATCTAACAATTACCTTTAATTAAACAAAGAGAAGAATACACATTACTTACAGAACACAAGTTCAATAGACTAAACATATATATATGAAGTTCACTGAAAAAAAAAGAACGGATGAATTAGATTTAATTAGCAATAATATATTTCAATTATTACTATATATTGACTTATGTTAACTTTTATATCACTAGGTGTATCTTTAATTTTTTTTTCTAATTAAAATGACAATTTTCATTCTCTGAGAGAAACCACCTGGTGGGAAATAGGTTAATAATATCCAAGATAGTATTGTTATTTATTTCATTCAAAGGTGATTTTCAATCAATACACGGTAACAGCAAATGATTTTACAGGAGGACTGAGAAATAGCTTATTTTTTCTATATCAGGACAAATCTGCGGATTCATTAAATACTGTTGAGTTTTATTGACAATTCTTAATTTTTAATAACGCTATCTTTATTTTTGTAAAGTGTGAAACTAAATTTAGTTTTTTCATTAAACATATTCATCTCATGCAGCATTCTTCTTATGTTTAAGATTTTTATGGTTTTTAACAGTCATTCTTTCGCGGTACAACGGGGGGATGAAAAATGAGCCTTGAGATACACAGTGTGAGCACGATAACTGCAAGGCCACGTCGAATACTCTGAATACTAATACGAAATTTTCAAGAAATTCGTCTCTGATTATATACAAAAGAAACTTTGAGTAAAATCGAAAAGTTGATTAGTTTTATATCAAAAACTTTGGTTCTGGTTGGGCCTTTAGCCTATTTGCTCACCATTGATAAAGAAGGTTAATTATTCCAACGTATATTATGTAATTCTCCGTAATAGTGATAATTTCTGTATCGCGTCATCTGGTGTTTGCAAAACCAACTTCTATCGTCCTTTTCAAGTCTTCAACCAGGCCTATATATCAAGTGTTTGCAGTTGCACTGTGAGAAACATTACTTAATTATCCAAGTCAACCTAGGAACTATATTATAATTACTCGATTCCTGAATAGCCTGCATGTAATTAATTCCTGGCTCGTGGTAGTTACTCAAATGGTGGTTCACCGCGTGTAAAGGGGTCGATGTTTCCTACGATCATGCTTTTTAATTGTGTAATATATACGTGTGATGTTTGCTAAGAAAAACTCGTGTTTGTGGCCTCATAAATTTGATGGACGACCGACTCCTTGACTCCACTACCTCTTTCATTCATTGCGTTATAATTTTGTTTTTTTCTCTTACTCAAATTCTTTACTTCTGTATCGTGAATAGCTAGGAAACGTGAACTTGTGTGTTTTGAAAATGAAAAGAAAAACGAAGACGAAGAAAAAAGAACGAAAGTGACAGGTTTTTATAGTTATATATTTCTACCTAATAACATAATTATATATTATATATATTTCAAAGTATACGCTCCGTAATAATCTCTATCTATCTATATGACAGAGAATGAGGGAAGAATAACTCGGAGAAATAACCCAAAGTTAACATTTATGTTATAATAGTGAATTGCGTTACAAAAGAATTTGGATACATCAAATTCTGTTGAGTTTTGTTGACAATTCTTAGTTTTTAATAACGTTATCTTTATTTTTGTAAAATGTAAAACTGAACTTTGCCTTTTCATTAAACATTATATGACTCATGTAGCGTTCTTCTTGTGCTTAAGATTTTTGTAGTTTAAATTGGTGAGTATGTTTCTTATAGCACATCGGGTAAACATCTTATAAATTTTAGCCTCGTCTAACCCCAATCGGAAAATCTAACGAGGAAGTTAACATTGTTTTATTTCTATACTATGATAATTGTAGTAATCTTAGGCCTAATTTATTGTTAGTTGGCTTTTAAACCGAGTCTGATCAGTATAAGAGTATGTTGGTGCAACATATATATTAGGCTACAAAATAATCACATTTGTAACAACTTAAGTTAAGAATAATACTTACTGATAGAAACAATGCGTAGTATTTTACTTAACAGCACCATACTGACTAACATGTAAAGTAAAGCTATTTCTCTCCTGTGAATCAATTTGTGCATATAAAGATTTATTAATTAAATATGTCCCCCGGTAAGACGATGGTAAGTCTTCGGATTTACAACTCTAAAATCAGGAGTTTGATTCCTCTCGGTGGACACAGCAGATAGCTCGATGTGGCTTTTCTGTAAGAAAACACACACATACAATTAAATATATTTTATATGAAAATGGTTGGTACTTTAAACTTTCATTTGAAATTGTATATAAGTAATATTATTATTTCCTATTGATATAAAAATTAAATATATATTTGTTATTTAAAGGGCTATCTGTACTCTGCCCACCACGGGTATCGAAACCAGGTTTCTAGCGTTGTAAGTCCGCAGACATGCCGCTGTGCCACTAGGGGGCTTCAGAAAAAAAAAAGAGTGAGAAGAAATATTGACGTATATTTGTCTTTTCTTTCTTTTTGTATGAGAGGAGACGGGAGAACATTTTAGTTTTTGATATAGGTATTATCATTAAATATTGAGCTGTAACGCTTTGAATAAAAACATACAATTCTTTATATATAGGTACAAATACAAATATATATATATATATATATATATATAAAGACGAAGATTTTAGTTAAAATGCCGTATGGTTTATGACGAAGTTTGACGTCATAGGACTTCGTGCTCTAAATAGAATTACGGCATGTTGCGGAACGAATATATGTGAAATATTTATTTCTATAAATAACACCCTATATTTATTATTTCTGGAAACTGAATTGGACATCAAATTCAAGGTCAGTGTGATCAATATATGCGGGTAGTATTAGCTATGTTAAATATTGGAGCGTGAAGATACCATGCTGCAAATTGTATAGATAATGTATATGATTAAACACCTTATATTATTCTTTTAAAAGGTGGAATATCTCTATAACAAGACGAATATCTATATTAAGTTCAACATACTTAATATATATACTTAGTTCAATTAAGAAAAAATAAAGTTTTACATTTTACTGCGATGGAAACGAATGAAAATATGTATTTGGTTTGTATTAGGTCGTCAAGAAATTAATGTTGTGTTTTGGAACAGTTTCATTAACAACCCCC
>NW_013665660.1:1135375-1145039 GCF_000517525.1 Limulus polyphemus
ACAATATTATATAAAACGAGCAAATCTGTGTTTCTTGTGGAACACTAGTGTTTGTGTTCGAACGTCTAAAAGACAGAAAACCCAAAAACTAATCATCACTAATATTCGATACATATTTAAATCTTTCGTTCCACATACTCGATTCTGAAGACGTTCCTAAAATACACAAAATCCTCCAGAAGCGGCATGCTAAAGACTAAGACCTTTAAGAACTCATTCATTAATTAGTTATACATCGGGCGTGACATAGCTTGGTAGTAAGGGCGCTCGAGCTCGACTCGCAATCTGCGAGTCACGGGTTCGAATCCCATCACCATTATTCCATCGACCGAACTATTCGTTAATAAGGAGTAGCCTAAGATTTAGCGATAGGTGTTGTTTACCAGTTTCCTTCCCTCCAGTCTATCAACTCAAAATTATGGACGGCTAGTGCAGATAACCCTCTAGTGACCTTGCGCGAAATTCGAGAAACACGTCCCCCAGTGGGACAGCGGTATATCTGCGGACTTACACAGCTAGAAACCGGGTTTCGATACCCGTGGTGGGCAGAGCACAGATAGCCAATTCTATAGCTTTGTGCTTAACTTCAAACAAACTACAAATAAATTCATACAACCATGATGACGAGGAACGCACTTGAAGTAAATATATAGTAGAGACGGCTTATTTGGGTGTTTAAAACTTTTATTTAAAACATAAGGCAAGTAACAACGTTTTGACCTCCTTAGGTCAGCAATGATAGATTTAAGATTATAGATATTTAATCTATTATATATATGGAAGTCAACAGTACAATATCACGTGTGAATACATTTAATGAAATAATTAATATAAATATAGAAGTTTTCCTTGGTGCTGGCTCAGTGCGCGTTTAAGTACTTATATTAGAAGAGCTTCTTTAATTTTTCGTTTGTTTACATTTGTTTGTTTGCTTAATCTGTTAGTGTTTTCTATGGTTTTATATAATCCGATTTTTAGCGTTATAAGCCCTCAAAAGTACCACTGATTCATTGCTTGTATGTTTAGGTCATTATTGAACATATTATGTTTTTCTAAGTGGAAAGAAGTTTCTAGATAATTATTTTTCTAGTAGTTTTAGGTAATGCTCTTGAGGTTATATAATTGTTAATTATTTAATGGAGAAAGGGCCTTTTTCAAACATTAAAACTTTTTTTCTTTCATGTGCGATAATTTCATCAATTGGTGTTTGACTAGATAGTGTGTTTACTTCGTTTAGGGTTTGTCCACTTAGAATGTTTTCTTCGTTTAAAGTTGGTCTAGTTAGTTAGTTTTTTATTTTTTCGTTTAGAGGTTTTTAATGTAGTACATTTTCTTTGTTTATGATATTGTTCAGTTAGTATGCTTTATTTGTTTATGGGGTTGTTCAGTTAGTGTGTTTTCTTTGTTTATGGGGTTGTTCAGTTAGTGTGTTTTCTTTGTTTATGGGATTGTTCAGTTAGTGTGTTTTCTCTGTTTATGGTGTTGTTCAGTTAGTATGTTTTCTTTGTTTATGGGATTGTTCAGTTAGTATGTTTCTTTGTTTATGGGATTGTTCAGTTAATGTGTTTTCTCTGTTTATGGTGTTGTTCAGTTAGTATGTTTTCTTTGTTTATGGGATTGTTCAGTTAGTATGTTTCTTTGTTTATGGGATTATTCAGTTAGTATGTTTTCTTTGTTTATGGGATTGTTCGGTTAGTGAGTTTTCTTTGTTTATGGAGTTGTTCAGTTAGTACGTTTTCTTTGTTTATGGAGTTGTTCAGTTAGTATGTTTAGTTTGTTTCTGATTATAAAATCTTTAAAAGTGTGTCGATGGTTATTTTTTTAGTAGAGTATGATTGTCACGTGTACTGACATCAAGTTTCTTCTGTTACTTAGTATGGTACTTAATTAAAGCTGTTTGGGTTTTAAACTATGTTCTAGATCAAAATATATTGTCATCAGAGCCGCATTATTTCGCGGGTGAGTTGCATGATGGTACTTTTAGTGAATTCCAATTATTTAATGTATCTTGGTAAATATTCCAGTCAGGTTTTTCCCACTAAGTGTTTTGTGTTGTATGAAAATAACGTGTTTAGTGAGACAACAGTCAAAATCTTTATAAATATGCTAGTTTTCTGAAATTTGGCCAGTAAAGGCTAGTTACAATGTTTGCGATGAAGGATAAAATGACTCGGCTGTTGTTCATCTTGATGGTGTATTTGGTTGAATTTGTGAAAGAAAGGTAGATCTGCAGTTGTAAACTTGGTGATCACTGTTTAATTACTTAACTAACATTGTATATCGATTATTAGTTTTAAGAATATTACTTAGAAACGTTGATGTATTTTGTTAATTAGTAAATAACTCCTATAGATATAATGAATTACCTTTATAATAGATGAATAGTAAAGTTCTCGTTGTCTCTAATTATTTAGTGCATTAATATTGGTTGATTTTATATAAAGTATTGATGATTCTAGTATTGTCAGTTTTATATTTCTCTACTTAAGAGTGGGATTAGTGTGTTGGGAGTGTGATCCCAAGAGTTCATTGTTCGAATCGTGTGGCCGATTAAACTATCTCAGCAGTTAGTAGTCGTGGGTGCGCTATAAGTATTATGTAATTTCAGTCAAACAAGGGTAGCCCAAGAGTTGGCGGTGGGTGCTGTTGACTAGTTGCCTAGCTAGTTTATTTGTTAAGAATTAGATATGGCTATGCGAAGATACCTCTTGTGTAGTTTTACATGAACATTCTGAACAAACCGAACTCTTCATAAGAAGTTAGAAGGTGATACATCTGACAACAGGGATTTATTAATTACATCTATCTAAGCAATGCGTTCAGCTACTATGTGGTGGAGTTCCATGTTTTGTGTTTGAATTTCTCCACCACCTGGATGTTTATTTGCAGGAAGTCGAACATATTTAAGTATGAATTGAGTTAACGTCACAGTAATCTTCTGGAATTCCTTGTTTTTTGTTTGCAGCCCTCCTCCACCTCAACGTTATTTGCAGGTATTTAAACTGATGTTACAATAATTTGGTCGTGTGTCAGAGAGATGTGTGACTTCTTTACAACAGGACTTGTGGATATGATCACCTATTTTTTGTTATTTGGTATATAATTTGTTTGCACACCACAATTTGCTCTCCTATTAGTATGTGTCATTATTTGCGTTGTTTTTGGTTGGTGTTTTTTTTATTGGGGAGTGTGTGTGTGTGTAAGTAAATATATTTTTTTTTATCAGAACGAGTAAAAGTTAGATTTACCAGTTTTGTTTGGTTCTAACTTCTGGAAGTTTTGTTCCTATCTGGTTTATATATGAAATACACCTTATTATAAGTTATTATAAGTGTTAAGCCACAGTTGCTCACTTACATGGTGTTATATGATATGTTTGTTCACGACTTTCGTATCTGCTTTTACGAACACGAACTTCTTGGTGTTGAGTTCACGTAAAACACTTTTTGTATCGAATGATAGTCTTCTTAATGATGAGTAAGCTTCAAAAACCAGAAGAATGCAATATTGTGGTCGTCGTTTAATTTTAGTTAAACAATACGAGTGGCTTGTTCGGACTTGTTATATTATCTTCACAAGTTGCATATGATGTGTCTTAGTTCGCCAGCTGGCGTGCGTGCGTGATATGGATTTATATATATATATATATATATATTAATGTGCTACAATTTATTAATTGGATTTTTCAAAACGTTTTAGATTATTTTCAGAAATTATATTTGTCAAGTCTGTATCACAGTCGGAGAAAAGGAATTAATTGAACGATTAATGTACCTTTGGAGCTCAAGAATGAATAACATATTTTGATTGGCTATCGGAACACAAGTAGCTTTGCAGATGTTTTAAACTATTCAGTCATAATTATTTCTCTGTGTTATAAAGCAGCTAACACCAAGTATGAGATCATACCTCATCTGATTAGTATGAGACATGTGCGTCTTCTAGTTGATTCTATAAATACTAGTTTTATTTCTCTCTTTCAAGACTTTCGTGATAAAATTTTAATGAACCTATATCTTGAGATTGCGACATTTGTCTTAAAACATCAACCTCGTAGAACTGTAAAATATATATAAAGCATAAATATAAAGAAAGAAATTAAATATAATGGCTTACATTTAGTACTGATATGTATCGCTGCTATCTTGATCGTAATTTTAACAGGTCGCATATTTAATTAACTTTATGCTAACCGTTAAAATACGAAATAACGCAATAATTTGAGTCAGAATTTCTTAATGAATATGTGAAAATATAATCAAATAGAAACAATAAAATATTTTAATAACGCTCACCAGGATTGAATTATATGGAGGACAGGTACAATTTCCGCGAACCACCCGGATGGAAGGGGCCCTCTATACTGAGAGAAAAATATAACAAGATGAAACAAAAGCTGCTGGTATGAATGTTTGCAACTGCGTTACTATGACATAAATGTTAGTAGTGTCATATAAATCTATTATTTTGTAATTTTTTCATAAATATTTTCGTACAGCCTGTTCTTTCATCTAAGTTTGTTCGGCTATTTAACCAAAAATTAACTATCATTACTTTATATTTGATGTAAGCATTAGAGTTAGTATTTTGTATGTTATCTACACGCCACTTGTGCTTGTCCATATGTATTGTATTTAACATATTTATGTTCACTTCTGTGCTCCAACCCTCAATAAAATTTGCCCCGGGTACCTCAAGTCCTTAATCTGGCCCTGATGCTCTCTCGAGCACAGAATTAATATAGTTTGTGACAGATGGGTCAAGAATCATTACAAAGGGACCGATAGTAGGCATGTGCACATGATATTACATATAAAATATCCTGATGTAATGATTTTATAAAATATTTTTCGTCTCGATTTTTTTTTGTATAAAGTTGAATTAAAATATTCACTTAGTAGCTAGTTGTTAATGGTACATACACATTTAAATCTAGTTCTGGTCAGACTTTTTTAAAGAAAGTTGCATGGATTACATTATTGTAATTTAATGGTAAATGAAAGATCTAACTAATGAAACTATAGTTCTACGAATTAACTTTTTTGCTGGGAACTAATTTAAATTTTTCTTTAGCAGCTCCAAACCATTTAAAATGTTTAGTCTTTAGACAAACATTTATCAGCAAACAATACACTTTACACTTTAAAGATGTAGTTATTGCTATTTTTGGTACAGGAACATACCCTGTACTCATTGTCATTGAAAAACAAAGGAATATGCATCAATTTGGGGTAAAGAAAAAGACCCGCAGTAAGTCGTATCCTAGCCTTACGGGGTCTTGTAACAGATGAAAATCCATGAACACAAAGGTCAGTGGCAAAAGCTTTCCATGTGTCCCAATTAACAATACGTAACGTAGTCAAAAAAGATCGTGTGGAAAAGAGGCCAACATGGTATCGGTTAAGCAAGTTAAAGCTTCCAGTCGTAACTCCCGTTCAACCATTGCAGCTGAAAAATAAAACAGATATTTATGCTATTCCGTACGAAGGTATACTAGATAGATTATGGAAGTATCATGAAGGAATCGTCTGCTTTGGAAATAACAGTCCTACGACGGAGCCTTTTTACTATGGAAACCACGTTGTAGGGCTAATGTCAAGCTGCACGGTCGTCAAACAGAGCATGATTGGACTTGGCGACATGGATTATAACGACGTGGTATGGCTTCAAAATCGTTTTGGTATAACTCACTCAACGTCTGTATATAATGGGTGAAAACATAACAATGATTTGTGACTGTCAAAACTTAATCGGAAGTAATGATTAGTAAGTGTTTACTTTGCCAAATTATATTTATTATTACAAAAAGATTTGCGCGCTGATTAGTATTTCATAACATTTCACACAGAAGACAGGATAACGTTTCTGGGCGAAAAACTACTAGTAGGAAATAAGTTATCATACAACTTTAATTTCTTACACGATTACGTTTGGACCGTGACGAATTATCTGAAGGTCATAATTATTAGATTAGATGAATTTATTTGAAGACTGATATTTCAGACATTATTAATACTAAACGTTTTGAACGCAGTGTCTTGAACCAGTTGTGTAAATGCTTTTTTTATAGTTAATAAAAAACAACGCACCGTCAGAGCAAGTATTTTAAGTTACATAGTTTGTGTTATTAATAAGGAAATGGTTAAGAATGCAGTGTTTATACGTATATACTACACGAAGAATGTGGTGTGAATGTCAAAGGCACGTGTCTAATTGCTCGAACGCGTTATCCATGGAATATGTTGGCGGTCGTCAGAGTATTAAGAATCATAGAGGTTTTCGAGATTAGTTGGAGGAATCGAGAAACCGGACCTACCTATATAAATGCTGTATATTTGGATAATACATATTCACGTTAGTTTTATCTTACTGTAACTACTATAGTTGAAGTTGTAGCCACCATTTTATGCGCAAACTTATCTCAGCATTCTAATTGCCTTATTAGGAACAGTCGTGATTGAAGAAGCAGCATCCAAGAAAAGCAGATGTAAACGATGTCCTCCATGAAGATTTTATACGTGGGAAACAAAAATATTTAATACCTGAAGAAAAGAACTTTTAATTACATGAGTTATTTCCAGAATATATATAGAGCTATGTAGTCAGGTATGTATTAATATAATTTATGATGTTATATTTAGCTTTAATAGCACAGAAATTAAGCAGTTTTACTTTTTGTAGATAGATAGAACTTGTAAAGGTATTTTGTTGATTAGTTTACAAAACATATACAACCAGAGAGACACTCAGTAGAGCCACACCTCCGCCACGCAGCGTTGATCATATTCGGCTCTCAAAACAATACAAAATGTGTCCGTATGTTCGTCGTTGTTAACGGACACGGACCATCTTTGGCAGGACAGTGAGTAATAATATTCTACATATGTCCATCAAGCTTAATCAAAAATCCGGTCATTTTTGACTGAGTTATAGAGCATAAATAGTGTGGAAAACCGGTCCCCCTATTAACAGATAGGGAATTTTTTAATTTTTCTGATCTTGACTCTCCAAAAACTAAACTTCTAAGCTGGGTCCTATTCCAAATGTATAACAACTTTGGTCCAAATCCATTCAGCCGTTTTCGAGAAATCCTGCTGACAAACACACACACACACTGCGGTGAAAACATAACCTCCGCCACCAAAGGTGACGCAAGTAATCAGACACAGATTGAAAGAGTTACATCACACTGAACTTCTCCATCGTGATCTTGAAGAAAACATAAATCATTGGTTATTGGACTAGACATGTTTAAAATTTTTTGAGTCCGATTGATCAATGTTCTTACTTTAAGATATTCGTTTAGTCCGTTTACTGAAGCCCCCAGTTGAACAGCGGTATGTCTGCGGGCACACAACGCTAGAAACCGGGTCTCGATACCCGTGGTGGGCAGAGAACAAGATAGTCCATTGTGTAGCTTTATGCTTAACTTCAAACAAACGTTTCCCAAAACCCAAATAAGAATATTACAGTGTTTCGTATATCGTTTTAATGTTCGAGGCTCTGTGTTTTAGAATTTAGAGAATCTCAATGAGTAAGAGAAAATCTTAAAAAGAAAAAAAACAAGTTCGGTTACGTATACATTTGTTAGTATTAACTCCTGATGGCAAGTCCAAATTATCTGTAGGATATTATATAGCAATGATGTAACATACTTAAATTTAAACAAGAAATTAAACATTACTAGTTGAATGACATTCTAAATTTTAATTTGTAACGGCTTTTCATTTTATGGAATTATCAATGTTTAATGTATTCTATTCATAAGCCATCTCTGGGTAAAGAAGAATGTTCTAATCGAGCGGTGTTAGTGTTGCTGTGAAGAAATTTCAGTCTCATTTCTTTTCGTTGACAAACTTTATTTGGATCAATAATTTCGATGAAATATGTGGTGGTTTATTTAATTACGTAATTTCTCTCGCTGAATTTACTCGTTACAATATTTACGAAATTAATACGCTGTCTTGTGTACTTATGGTAAACGCTGTAGGCAGTTTTCCGTAACCTGTCACGAGACACGAGATTACTGTAATGGCGAAACGTATTTTTATTAAATCTCTAAGATATGTAGTTATTTGATAATTTTTATTTTCAATAATCTAGTAGGTTGTGTTTTTGTTATTTATTTTATTATTGTTATGCAGAAAATTTAAAGCTCAAAGATAAAACACATCCCTTATTCGATGACGAGGAACCCACTTTGAGACTAATAATGGTTGGAGACGGCTTGAATGGGTAATGAATGACAAAACCTTGTCGAAACGTTGTACATTTGCTGTTATGTTAAACTTATATTAAAGTTTTTCTTCACATCCCTTATGTTTTTCAGTTTCAGTTATTATAAATCAGAGGTGAATTCCGCCGGTACTCACTGGTACTAATACCGGGATATATTTGAGATACTTTGTCGTTTTTTTATGTTTACACGTAGATTTTTTTTCCTTATTCAAAAGCAGGTCCACTTAACCCAGAGAATTTCACTCCTGTTATAAATATATACTTTAGATTCATGAGCCTAATACACATAAATACACTGTTTATGAGCCTAATACACATAAACAGACACTGTTCTTGTGTCGATTTTCTAGTATAAGATTATGAATAGCAAGTTTCTATAATAAAATATCGTTTTGAAGGATATTCTATAAGCCATATGTAGTTGGAGCGGCTTCAGTGAGAAATCACCGTGTTTCTGTCCAAAAACTGCTTAGCAAGAACAAATTGGAAGAGATTAGCGTTAGTTTCTTGGTGTTACAACCCGATTATTGAGTTATCAGTACAAAGGTGATTCGCCCTCAAACCGAATGAACGAAGATTCCGTAAAAAAGTAATTTAAGCGACTAATGAGGCTAAATTTTGTGTATATTGAACAAACATGCTTTGTTTACAATTGCTATGTAGTGATGACGAAAAGACAAATGTAATAAAAATAAACACACAATGATGTGTGGGTGGAAATAGAAGATTAAAATATAAATTGGCTTTGTTTTAAAAATCGCTATTACAGAAGACGAATTTAATGAAATAGGTGGAAAGGCACAATTACAAGACAAGTCACTGGCTGGCTAATGTAGAAGACATTGGATTTGACTATTTTTTACAACAACCTTCCTTTCCTGCTTGAACTTTAGTAAACAACTACATCAAATTACAGAATCATAGGTTATGGTAATAAGTTTATCACAATTCTCCACCTCTATCTTAGGTCCTTAATTAATTACCTTTAAAAGTAAAATCAATTAAAACTAAACCTTGCAAGCCTGTGATTTCTACTATTCTCCAATTCTGGGATACATAACATGCCATAAATTGTCAACTTGTGAGTGACATGTTGCATCACAGCGGTGGGGACGGGTACATTCAATTTGAACTCAGCTTTTACTCCTTCTGCTTCCACAAAGATGACACATGACCAAAACACAATATCAAATCCTCTTTCCTTCAGTACTAATTAACATCCACGATGTATTTTAACATAATAAATACATTCATCTAAACATTGATCAAGCACCAAATCAAAACTCATACAATCAAATAGTGTGATACTATAAGTTAATTCAAAATCTTTAACATATTTGTAAAATACAGACATTTAGTAAATTAAATCAATCTATTAGTTTTAACTCACTATCACCGTTGACAAAAAAAAAAAAAAAAAAAAAAA
>NW_013665660.1:1145317-1151955 GCF_000517525.1 Limulus polyphemus
ACCTCGGAACTCCGTACATTCAATAAACACTTTATTTACAAAAATTAATTATTCAAGGATGCTCGGCATGGCAGGTGGTTAGGGCGCTCGACTCATAATCTGAGGGTCGCGGGTTCGAATCCCCGTCACGCCAAACATGCCAACCTCCGCCTTTACCTGGTCCCAAGTCCAGGATGAGATAGGAGATCATACTCTTGAAAATAAAAACAACATGAATATACAAAGATATGCTAGGTCACATTAACTTAAAGAATGAAACATCTAAAATATATTTTATTACCGCACAGAGATCAACATATGCCACTGACTTGTAATAACCTTACGTTATAACATTCTCACGTTTTAACGTTCTAACATTCCCACGTTCTAACTCTCACATTCTGACTGGATAATAACACGTACATTATCTCAACCTCGATACATTGCAGTGCATACATCTATCCTACTTTACATGACACAAAATGGATTCTAACTACCTATCAACATATATCCAGCACATGCAGATTAACCTGCTCCTAATAATCTTTAGCCAAACATTATACACAGAAAATACAAACAAACTAGTTAAATAGTATATACAATTATTTTATTTAAAAAGAAATCAGTTTAATTTGCACAGTCGAAATAAGATACACACCCATTACAGAACAATGAAAATAAAAAAAAAATTTAAACCTACATTTTAAATCACAAATCTTCAATAGTAAAATTCAAAAACTACGACCCGTTTAAATCATCTTCAGATGTTAAAACACAAAACCTTTGAACTTTATTTATATCAATAAAACATTTAACATATTCAAATTCATTATACTTTAGTTTAAAATAGAGATATCTTTCAGTGCCACTGCAACTTTCTTTTCCATGTCTGAAACAGACTTCAAGAGATCTTCGCTGGTCTGTTCTGACTCTTCTCTTACTTGATGCAAATTTTATGTCATCTTACTCATGGGGTACTTTCTTCTCTTCTTTTTAAAATAAGGCCCCAGGTAACTATAACTATACAACAGATGATCATGATGAGGCTGTAAGCAAAATAATGGAATCTTGGGCATCTATAGAAGAGGGACTACATTCGCTTAACAGAGTTATTCGTCATCCTTGTTAGTACTGACATTAAACATAACTTTGGCTCTTGGTGGCTGTCCTAAGAATAGTCACTTTTCTCTGGATTTTTCCACAGACATTTCACATTTTAGGTCACCAAAGATGCTTCAATTATTTTTTTAATTTAAACTACTAGCAGAGATGTTTCTGGTATGATGTCGATATTTCCTTCAGAGCAAGTTGTAGCTAGGCAATTATAGAGAAGACAGTTTCTTTTTTATCATTGTTGACTGAGGATGGGGGCTCAAGGTGTTGGATGTTCCTGTGATATGCAAGAGCCTGCTTTGTTGGTAGTGTTTTAGCATTTCACTCTGAGCAATCAGAACTGTCATAGCTGGCAGCCCTTTTTTTCTCTAAGGTAAAATACACCAGATCTTTCTTCATATTTTCCAATGCTGAAAAAGTACTTCTACTTCATGATTATGGTATAGGACAGTTAATGGTGGAAGCTGATGGAGCTTAGGAATCTCTATCATAGCTTCCTTCTTTATTCTTACTTCCAGCTCCATCAAATTCTCCATCATTTCACTTTTCTGTTTGTCAAACACACACATAAATGTTCCTGCTTTTTCTTAACGTTTGCAAAGAAATAAACTTTTCAAATTAATCTATTTTTCCTTACTTTGCAGTCTGCATAATCATCCAGGTTTTCAGTAGGACCTCGATTTTGAGCCATAAATTTGGCCTTACGTAGAGTTTGATTCTCTTCTATGTCACACTTATGGTAGAGTTCTTCAAGAATACACCCAATCAAAGAGTTTCTACGATTATATCGAAGGATTAGTTTTGGAGCTTATCTACAGGTATCTTGTAATAACATTAGTTACAGACAACTTATAAGATCAACTATAAATGTACAATATCATTACGCGCTTGTAACAGTGGTCATGTAATGAAAGGTTCTGATTAAGAGCTGCTTTAATAAGCAAAAACAATAGCTTGTTATCAAGCAGGGTAGTGTTGTATCAACATTACGTGAAGATTTTCTTCGTATCTGGATATCATCAGACAAGAAGTGTAGCTGAGTTAAACAATTTTGAGATATATCATACGCATCTTGATTAATGATTAAACCAAGTTAATTGGACTTATTTGTATTCTGCAACCTTCCCACCTCATTATTCACAATCTTTCTTCAAGATAATTTCTCTTGATCATACAATTACATCTCGGCGCAGTGATTATAAATAAAAGTTGTTTTTTACTGTTATAAGGTACAATCACCTAGAGTGACTAAAATTTTAAAGTTGATACATCACGTAGTTGTACAAAAAAAAATGTATCTATGTAACTAGGTTTAGATTCGAAACTAGTTTGAAGTGTATATAAAGGAAAATTTGATTATTAACAAAGTTTAACGAGTTTGTTCCTGCCTAAATAAATCAAACCTTGTTTGTTTGTTGTTGAATTTCGCGCAAAGCTACTCGAGAGCTATCTGCGATAGCCGTCCTTAACATTGAAGTGATAAACTGGAAGGGGGCAGCTATTCAAAACCACCCATCGCCAACTCTTGGGCTACTTTAATGAAATGGTGAGATTTGACTGTCACTCTTTTAACGCATCCCTGGCTCTAAAGTACGGAGCACGATTTCTATTTTTTATTTTGATAGTAACTGAGTGCGAACCTCGGAACAAAGGTAATGCAATTATAAGAGTAAGTGGGCTCATAAGATTTACTCGGTTGCAAAGAAAGAACGAATACGTATGAACATGTAACAAACAAACCTATTTATATAATTATTTCATTTTGATATAAAACAGTTCATTCTAAGTGGGCTACTGTTATGAGATGTATACAACGCTTCACAACAGTAATGACATATAGAATTAGCTAGTTATGTACAAGAAAACAGTAATCAGTTGTCATTGGGAGCTATCTTGACGAGAAAGCAAGCTGGATGAGCGTTACGCGATCTTCAGAGAGCGCCACAACAACAATAATAATAATAATGAGCCATTAAGAACAATCTAAACGAGTAAGCAGCTCGAAAAGATTGCCATCGGGAGATATCTTTATGCTGTTGCTTGTTTCTTTGTTGTTAAGCACAAAGCCATACAATGGGCTATCTGTGATGTGCCCACCACGGGAATGGAAACCCGGTTTTTAGCGTTATAAGCTTTCAGGTTTAGCGCTGATTCACTGGAGGGGCCTATCTTTATGAGAAAGCAAGCTGGATCGATGTTAAGAAAGTTTTAGGGAGCATCACATCGAAAACAGTGAGACATCAGAAGCAATCTTAACGAAAACATTTTCTGGATCCACACACTACGGGATCAATACAGTTACAGCTACGTGTCTCAACATAAGGCGCTTTTAAAAATCAAGTCGAAAAAAGTATATACATATATAGGTTAATCAGAATCGCACCATGAAAACTACTTTATACGCTTCTTACTCAAGGTTTTTTAGAAACGTGTGATAAAAAAGTGAAAAGAAACGCTAGTGAAGAAACACAACGTGGATCACACGTGTTATTACTTGACTTGCAATAAACATATAGAGTTTGTAACGTTTTCTGTACGTCACACTTACCTTTATACGTGTAAATATATGGGAATACACGTGATTACTTCTTGACTTGTATTGTAACAAACATGTAGAGTTCGTATTGTTTTCTGTGTTTTGTTACGCATTAGAATTTCAAATGGTCTGAAAGCGAGCTAAATTATACTTTAAATTTAGTAGTTAAATTGTACTTTGGATTTAGCAGTTAAGTAAAAGCCGATATATAGTCAGTTTATGATATTTGCCAACAATATTGATACACATAGTTTTATTTTTTTAACACAGATACGTTTTAATATACATATAACAATACAATTTACAATAACAGTTATTACAATGATTTATAAACAAAAGTCTTACAAACTTACAAGCAATATAAAGTCTTCTTTCTAATTTGGAACTTCTTCGATATTTTATCGAGGTTTCACGATGAGCGAGTTAATTACGAGTTGACGTAGGTATAATTCACTTCAGAGGGAGCTAGCTAGCTTTGTCCTTCCTTATTCAACCTCTACAAAGCCCCCTGAGATGTCGTGCAGAATGTGAATAGTATTTTTACTTCTTTCTTTTTTCTGGCGAAATATATTTATGACTTGCTTCACAAAATTAAATGCACACATTATGCAAATCCATATCTACACGTGTATAATTAGTTATTTGTAGTTGTATAAAATTGAAAGAAAACATCAAGATAGGGAGTTACTGTTCTAGTACAATGTATTCTGTCGTATATTTTATATACGTAAATATATATATATGCATGAAATAAATATGAGACCACTATGGCGCTGGATCAGTTTTGACCGTCAAGAGCCCAATCTAAATATTTCTTACCTAAATATATTACAGTACGAAAAACTACGTTATTACAACGAGGAGCGCCATATGATATGCTGATAATTTAGATCTGAAAGGCTTATTTTTATCAAACGCTTTATCAGTAGTGATTGTTCTTGTCCTTTATGATGCACTAAATATGTATCAAACATGTTTTATAAAGATTGGCAGGGCAAAGGTGCAACACGTGTAGGTTGAAGCACAAAGCACGTGTTATAGCTAAATCACTAATGTATTATGCGAACTATTTTTAAAATCCACATCATAACAGACTCCTGTGTAATTAGTTACCTAACTAGCTGAGCTGACCTACATTCTAGCACAATGTTGATGTTCAGTTATTATTGATACCCAGTCATTGTTAGTGTGGTCATAGTCAGTATCCAAATATTGTTGATATCTAGTAATTATTGTACAAATTAAACACTCCGTAATTGTTCATTTCAAGATAAAAAGTATCAAGTAAACTAATAAAAACGAATATAGATTATACATAACTAAAATAGTTTTAGTAATTAAACTCTTGTAAAGTTACAGTTTATAATTTATGAATGTTTCAGTTATAATACAGTTTTATTCTAAAACGTAACCCTAATACTGCTGTTTTTGTAAGAAATAATACATGTTTTTAGTTTAATATCGATTATTTTGTATAGGTTTCTGTAGAAATCGTTAAGCGATTCTTTGACTTAAGAAAGCAGATAAAAAAAAGGCAAACATTAACGACGTCATATTTTTCTCGAAACTTACGAGAAACTGTGTGACAGATTAGAGTCGGGAACACCCGGTAGATGACTAGTGGATTGGTGGTGATGACAATTTTTCAGAATCTGGTGCTGGGCAGCACACAGCGACCAGAGGAGCGGTTGGAAATAGTAAAGAATTCAGGAGTGTTAGGGTAGGGTTCTCAGATGCAAGTTCATGATCCACAGGCAATAAACATGTTGAAGAACCGGCTGGAAAATATACTAAGAACTGTGCCGACAAAGATAATGGTGGGCAGTATAACCACAAAGCTCACTAATACCGACAATAACTATCTGGAGATCAGGACAACACTAGAGACGCTTCCTTAAGAAGGCCATAATAATGTGAAGAGCATTTTAACTCAACCTGTTGGAGACATTTTCTACTTGGAATTGAGGTCAGAAGACAAGGAAGTAGTTAAAGAGATAAACCAGAAGCTTCACGCTGATAAGTGTAATCGGGCATTCTCAAATATTTCAAAGTGAGACCGTTGGACTCCAATAAAATCTTATCGTGAAAAGAAATGCTAGAACTTTACCCAACACAAAAGCAAAAATGACATTTCGAGCCTACAAAGACTTGTAAACCTAGACGTAAGCTCAACTCCACTAGTAGCTTTCGTTTAGTACCAAGGACAATATAAGGGTCAGCTATCTTTATTTTCAAAGTAAAGACTTTTATAAACAGTTACTAACAAATAGTCTATAACAATCAAACTACAAAAATATTCTATGACTACTCTACTCTAGGTTATCAGTTGAGTACCCCCGCTGCCAGCGGTGTTTTCGACAGGGTTTAGGTCATCAGTTGAGTACCTTCGCTGCCAGCGGTGTTTTCGACAGGGTTTAGGTCATCAGTTGAGTACCCTCGCTGCCAGCGGTGTTTTCGACAGGGTTTAGGTCATCAGTTGAGTAACTTCGCTGCCAGCGGTGTTTTCGATAGGGTTTAGGTCATCAGTTGGGTACCCTCGCTGCCAGCGGTGTTTTCGACAGGGTTTAGGTCATCAGTTGAGTACCTTCGCTGCCAGCGGTGTTTTCGATAGGGTTTAGGTCATCAGTTTGGTACCCTCGCTGCCAGCGGTGTTTTCGATAGGGTTTAGGTCATCAGTTGGGTACCCTCGTTTCCAGCGGTGTTTTTGACAGGGTTTAGGTCATCAGTTGGGTACCCTCGCTGCCAGCGGTGTTTTCGATAGGATTTAGGTCATCAGTTGGGTACCCTCGTTGCCAGCGGTGTTTTCGATAGGGTTTAGGTCATTAGTTGGGTACCCTCGCTGCCAGCGGAGTTTTCGACAGGGTTTAGGTCATCAGTTAGGTACCCTCGCTGCCAGCGGTGTTTTCGATAGGGTTTAGGTCATCAGTTGGGTACCCTCGTTTCCAGCGGTGTTTTTGACAGGGTTTAGGTCATCAGTTGGGTACCCTCGCTGCCAGCGGCGTTTTCGATA
>NW_013665660.1:1152832-1166915 GCF_000517525.1 Limulus polyphemus
ACGGTGGTTTTCGTACTTGGGTTTGGTTATTTACTTTGTTCAGTTTGTTTTTCTTTTCGTATGTTTACTCTTTTACAGTAATAACAGATCAAGCAGGTATGTGAGTTTGAATTGTTTTATTATTTAATGCACGTATAAATAGTATATATTGTAGCTTACGAACCAATACTAATAAAATAAAAACACAGGTAGAACAAATATATCTTATTATATATATATATAAACACAGCAACAACAACAAACAATTGATACGTGTGTGACGGTAACAAACATTTAATTATTGGTTTCGCAATATACATATTCCATCTTCAGAAATGTTTGTTGTTGTTGTTGTTGCCGTCGTACTATTATTCATTATTAAACTTCGATTCCCGTGGAATGGATCTATTGCTTTATACACACGTACACGTATATAGGCAGCATGGTCCAATGGCTACTGCTTTGGACTTATAGTCGAAACGATGCGAGTTCCAAGTTTACTCGCGACATGTTGTTGTGCCCTTGAGCAAGACACTTTACCCCAATAGTTGCAGTCCACCCAGCTGTTAGGTGGGGGTTAATCTACGATAGACTAGCATCTCATTCAGAGGTAATGGTGCCGCTATTCTCATCCGCTTGTGCCGGAGTATAGCACCGGATCGGCTTCTATATGCTGTCATGGAATGGATTTAACTTAACTAACGTGCGTATGGCTATATTGAAGAAAAATTAAAAAGCGAGGGGGATTGCTATGACCAGGAAGTGTGTTTTAAAAGGAAATTTAAATAATTATTCCGAAAGTACAGACTCGCTTAAAAAACGCGTCATTGCATAGAAATCTCGTTTAAGTATTGTCACGTGTTTCCCAGACTCGTATGGTGGTTATTAGTGCATATCAATGTTTGCAAATTACAAATACAAATAAAATAGGTTTTCCAAAATATTACAACAAGTTTCTATCCAGGGTACCCAGGAGATGTCTGTCATTTTCTTGCCTTTTTACCCCCTAAAATGTTAATTTGCGAACTGAAAACTGGTAAAAAATTTATTGAAGAAGAGTTAATTTATGAACTGGTAAAAAATTATGGAGGAAGAGTTAATCAGCGAACTGGTAAAATTTATAGAAAATAAGTTAGTCTGCGAAATGATAAAAATTATGGAGGAAGAGTTAATCAGCGAACTGGTAAAATTTATAGAAAATAACTTAGTCTGCGAAATGATAAAAATTATGAAGGAAGAGTTAATCAGCGAACTGGTAAAATTTATAGAAAATAAGTTAGTCTGCGAAATGATAAAAATTATGAAGGAAGAGTTAATCAGCGAACTGGTAAAATTTATAGAAAATAAGTTAGTCTGCGAAATGATAAAAATTATGCAGGAAAAGTTAGTCTACGAACTAGTAAAAATATTATAGAAGATCAAAGAATGGTAATATTAATAATCTGTAAAAAATGAAAATTTGCATCTTTAACTTCTCTTGATGTTTCACCAAAGAAAAAAGATGAGATCATTAGAATTTTAATACATTTTGAATATATTCTGAATGTGTCCCTTATAATAGTAATTTGTTACGATTTAATAAGTGTTTTTATAAATTCTTCGTTAACTTAAGCCTTGTCATTGAAGCTATTCGATAAGCAAATGTAACGGAAAAAACAAAAGACAAATGTTAGTTTTATAGGTAGCTTAAGAATAAAAATAATAACATTTTACTACAATATTCTAAAAAGATCACTATCACAGAGAATATATTAAGGGTTGTGACAGCGCTACCTATGAAGTTGTTCCAGTTATAAGAATAAAATAAAATAGAAATAATAACAAAAGAACGAGATCGTGCATTGTGTTTTGTTTTGTCAACGATTTGCTCGCGCTGAAAAAATTTATATATTGATATATATATACATTTTCGAACGTACATAAATCTTTCAGCATGAGCAAATTATATATATATTGAAATTAAGTATTTATCATATATGTTTATTTAATGTAATCGTAAGGAACTGAGCTATAAATAACTTTATACATCGTACACAAACTCTTATACGATTCAAAGCTGCTCAATAAAAACGAAATTAATGAGACTGAATTATCTTCCCATTAAACAGGGCAACAGTAGTAAAATATTGCACGAAGCTTTAAAGGTACAGAAATTTAAAGATTTTTCTTGTAATTTCCTTACCTTATTAGACTATATATTTATCGGCATGAATCGTGATAAACATTAGAATGGCATGGGAATATGGCAGCAGTTTTTTTTATTTCTCATTAAATAAGCCCTGCAATTTAAAGAAACGCATTGTCTTTACATAATATGCGCTATTTGCGGTTATTCTATCGCGCTTCCAATCATTTTGTAAAATTAGGTTTGAAACTTTTAAGCACCAAATTACTTATCATATCAGGTGGATGGCTATTTATTTTGTATATCATGCATACACAATAATAACTGCTTTATGGATGATTTACCGGCTGGTTCGTCTACCTTTTGTTATATGACCCACGTGGTGCTAGGATAAGTGCATGGTTTTGCCCAGTAGTAACTGACACTGTGAACGTGATGTTTGGAGTCGTATCTTTGCATCTATAACCTGGGGAAAAGAGAGCTGTCAGGGAGCCATTAAGTTTTATCAATTTGTCTTTTGAAGTTATAAAGCCCAATTAACCTCAATTACTTTGACAAGTCGAAGAGAAAAGAAACTAAAAGAGTGGAATGCTTACTAGTCTTG
Source organism: Limulus polyphemus (assembly GCF_000517525.1). Taxonomy (NCBI): domain Eukaryota; kingdom Metazoa; phylum Arthropoda; class Merostomata; order Xiphosura; family Limulidae; genus Limulus; species Limulus polyphemus. The sequence goes on from NW_013665660.1 coordinate 1,155,541, forward strand.
CAGATATAAAACATTTCAGGTTTTAAAAAGCGTATTACACTTTAATTCGATGGTGTGTGCGTTTGGTTTTTTAAATTTCTGTTTGAAATTTCGGTCATATTATAAATAGATAAATCAACGTTGAGTTAGGTGTAGTTGTGTCCATGTAAAATATACACATAGAAAGGTGATGTTGACTATATACCCTAAATTTAACCATTAATAACAACAATATATATATATATATATATAAACTGACAGTATAATTTAAAGGTTAAAGTTCATGTCTTTTAACTTAACGGCATGAGTGTGTTTTAAATATATATATATTATATTAATATGAGTACGTATGTTTTTTGTGGATCTTTCATCGATCTTTGTGGTTTCAACTATCTAACTAATTTCCCCCAACCATTAGCCTGTAAGTTTGTCTCAAGCCAGGTGTGTTTTTTATGACAATTTCAAATAAATATTTGAAATACATTAGACATGCTTTTCTTATAGGTCAATTACTATAAGTTATATAAGTTTTTATTTCTCATTAAATAAGCCCTGCAATTTAAAGAAACGCATTGTCTTTACATAATATGCGCTATTTGCTGTGAGCAAATAATGTTTAGAAAACTTCGAGCAGAACGACAAAAATAATAATAAATATAATAATTAATACTTAAGAATACAGTGGGAAAAAGTTTCTTACATTTAAACCTTACAACAAAAAGAGAAAAATAAAAATTGTAAGTGCTGTGATAAAGCACAGCAGATTTGTTTAAATAATGAAATATATTATTAAAGGAAACGGAATAAAAGTTGGAGAGAACTTTTGGTTCTCTTAAGAGAGAAGTCCAAACGTCATGATCATTGTTTTATTTTGCTAATTGTGAATCTTAAATGAGAACAATGAATAATAATAATAACGAATTAAAACAAATTGAACTATTTAGAGGATAAAAAGAACAGAGGACATTGTTAAGATACCCAACTATGTTCCAGATAAAGTTATACTTAACTTGTCTTAGTATAAACTTATGGAAACAGAAAATAAAATATTATTTCTTTTCAAATGTTTTAAGAGAAAGAAAAAAAAAAAGAAGTTCAAAAACCTGAAAGTTCCTGATTATAAGTGTCTATGTTCACAACTGATGACATAAGGAACAATTATTGCCATGAACCTTTGGTAAACGTTATAAATTGTACATTATGAACTTGCTGGTTTAATATCCTTGTATAGTTTATTAGTGTGACTATATATTTATTTAATTCTAACAAATATCATTGCAATTGACCTTTTCTCTATCTCTTTTTTTACTTTTTGTGTAATCAAATTAAAGTTTCCTAAATTTAGTCCCATATTACTTAATTACTTTATTTACTTCATCTTATCTATTCAGACTAATTATGCCGTTATTTTTATCTGGTTTAACCATAACGATTTTTACTTTGACTTAAATTATTAATCGTTTCAGTTTTTTTTTCTAATTATATTTAATGATCCTTCATAACAATGAAACTAATCTTAGGCCAAACCTGACACATCTGTTTCGATACTATCAAAATATATTCAATTTTCCCATAAATAGAACTTAACCTTTAGTTTCCCTACAAGTTTTTCAAAACATAAGAAATAATTAGGTGATATTGAAAACTTTAATTCCTGGGTGATTATACGTATACGGTTAACAAGAGTTTAAGATTTCTAAACACCTGGCAGATTTAAAATTTGATGAACAAGTTTATTGTGTAAGTTTTGATATTGAGTTCCTGTAGAATAATATTGCTTCGCAGGATGTAACTCAAATAGCAGCAGGTTTGGTTTTTCAAAATCATATAATTCTACAATGGTTAACAAAATCCGTTTTTATTGAGTTATCAAACTTTGCTGCTAAGATATCTCATTTTAAGTTTGACAACAATATTTATGATTAAATATATAGTGTTCTTATGGGATCAAAATCTGTACCTAGTGTAGCAAACAATTTGTGTATTCTTATGAGAAACAACAGTTGAATGACTGTCCAGTTACAGTCTGTGTTTGAGTGGAACGCTCCTCAAGAAACCATAGGTGTATTGATGAAACTTTGGTTATTTTTAAGCGATCCAACCTTAACTTTTTGTAATGTACAGTGGTAGCTTTACTATCCCTTTGGCTGACTTTTATTGCGCATAAAACAAATGAAGCGTGACACTAGGAGGGTGGTGTGTGTGCGCGTGTACCACTGGTAGGGTGGTGTTTGCACCTGTACCACCTCAAAATGGCAACAGTAAAAAAATCCAAGCTATGGCTTTAATCTTAACTTGCCTCTTTTTCCAAAATAAAAAGGGGGACTTTACCAAAATCTGTGTAATAAAGCTCAGTTGTTGAATGTATCTTTATATTCTATACATCTTCTTATTTCAAAATCCAAATTAAGATTCATAGGCATAAAAAAACTTAATTTAATCTGTAGAATTTTGTAATCTTCACTTTTTACCTTACTCTTTTGTACTTATTAATAACAATCAGTTTTCACTCCAGTGATGATCATTATTGATGTGTAAAACTATACATATTAGTGCCTCTTTCAAACGCTTCGTGCACGGCAGTGGTTTAGCAATAAGTCTGAGGGTTTATAACACTAAAAATCGGGTTTCGGTACCTCTCTCTCTCTCTCTGTACATATATATAATTTTTTTCCTGTGCAAATATTCGTTCTATTCGCCCTGTCAACATGCAATTTTTTTTAAAAGTACATAATCTTTAGAACCGGTTTCTTAGGTTTGGCTACTCTTCATTTCGGAAACATTTACATTTATTTGGAAATAAAATTAAGAATATCAAAAATGATACATTTTGTCATGTTACTTTATTTTATATTAAGTATTTAGAAACGCCATGGAAGAGATATTTGGATTATTGCTTTTTAATTTGAAGTAATATTTACGAACTAGAAAAATTTAAGAAAGTTTTAAATCATGTCAAATAAAGTATACAATTCTTGTTTGAGGTGAGTGAGAAAAGTTTTCCGTTTCTGGAATTTTAGTTGAAAAAATTGGAAATTCAATTACAAATATTTATTATAAAGCTACCACTTCATATCCATGTTTAGATTTTTTTAGCCATCACACTAAACATTATAAGTTAGATATACCAGTAAGTTTGTTTGTTTGTTTGTAATTAAGCACAAAGCTACTCAATGGGCTATCTGTGATTTGCACACCACGGATATCGAAACTCGGGTTCTATCGTTGTAAGTCCGCAGACATTCCGCTGTGCCATTGGGGGGGGGGAGCACCAATACGTTTAGCCCCAAGAGTTTGTTTGTAATTAAGCACAAAGCTACACAATGAGCTATCTGTGCTCTGCCCACCACGGGTATCGAAACCCGAATTTTAGCGTTGTAAGTCCGCAGACATACCGTTGTGCCATTGGGGGGGGGGGGGAGCACCAATACGTTTAGCCCCAAGAGAAGTGAATGTTAGAGAAGTAGGATTCGAATACTAAAAACATTTTTTTTCCAAATAATGTCATTATCCAGTTTAATTCAGGTGATTCAAAGAGGGTTCAAAGTTACAAAAGTTGAATATGACATCAAAGAAAATTAAAGGGAAGAAGAGAAAATTATTTTCACTCTCTTATATACATGTGGTCAACATTGTAGTTCGTATATACATGTGGTCAACATGTTAGTTTAATAGTGAATACATTAAAACACTGGAGGAGATGGCCGATGAAAATCGAAAGAAGGAAGTATTCATTCAAGAATTTTAAAGTAATTCTATCAAGGAAACAACAGAAAATCTATACATGCATTTATACGTATTTCAAATACATGCTTTTTCAAAAGTTCAGGCAGTGTTTACATTAGCAATAAAAGTGTTAATGTAACGTACAGCTCTTCAAAATGTAACTTTTCATCCATTTCATACATGTATACACAGAATTTAACTTTTCATCCATTTCATACATGTATACACAGAATTTAACTTTTCATCCATTTCATACATGTATACACAACTTTTAACTTTTCATCCATTTCATAAATGTATACACAACTTTTAACTTTTCTTCCATCTTTTAAGTCCAAAGTAGAGATATTCATGTCCGTAGTTTTGGGTGTTTCTGAACTAAATTCATTACACTTGTGAACAGCAGCATGACAGTGTTAACCAACCAAATGTGATCAATCACCATCGGCCATATGGACATAGATATCAACCACTCTTAATTCCGCCTTTTGCAGTTAATCGAATAGATGACCATACTCGCTAATGTAAGGGATCGTATCTCACTTACTGTCAAGTGTACTGCAGACCACAGGTTGAGAACTGTGTTATTTTACAAAAAAACAACTAACGTGGGATGCATTATTAATCAAAATTTCAAAGTTAAGTAATTATATCAGTAAACTCGTTGACTCTTTCTTCAAAACCGTATGGCCCACCAGTGGTTTAACAGTCTGAGGGCTCAGAACAATAAAAACCTGGTAATGGGCACAGCACATACAGCCCATTGTGTAGCTTTGTGTTTAACAACAAACAAACAAAAGTGTATGTATCAATAAGAAAACTACTATTCGCCGTCTGCACAAAGTTGTGGGAGGTGGTAGAAAAAAACAAAAATATATTAAACTACAATGGAACAATGAGGTAATAAGTAAAACTTATCTCCTCGAATTGGCATTCCAGCCTCACAATGGTCTCATACCGAAACGTATAATGAAACATAAGTTGTCTAGATTAAAATCTTTACTCTTAAACGAATAAAAAAATTATATTTCCTCTAAATTCGAAACCTTCATACAACTATTCGCGTATAAAGGGCAAACAAAACTAGTCTGCAAGTTACATTGTGGACCTTAATGTATCAAAGTTATTTCTAATGCAATGGGCTGGTAAGTATATACGTAATCATGTTTTTCGTCTCTAAATTGGTATAATCAGTATAATTAGGTTTTAAGAATTTGTAATTAATTCGCAAATTTTAAATATGTTCAAGGAAAAACATTGTATGAGCAAAGCCTGCCATGTTTTATTTCAGTTAAAGAATTGTGTAATTCACTTAGTTGACTTTTAAGTGCTAATTTTAGAACCGGCCATGGTACAGTTTCTTGGCTTTTAAGAATCATAGTGTATTCTAATTCAATGTTTACCAGAGTTTTTGTATATTGAGGTGCGGTACTTAATTATATACCTGCCAAATACCAGTATTATAAACTTGGCAGAATTACAAGGAAACAAAATGAAGAGGTTACTTAATAGGATACCAATTAGTGAGGAACTTGCCTTTCTCCCAACGTTACGTAATTTATCTTAACGAAGAATGACACATTCCCACTTCTACCAATAGGTGTCGTGTTATTCCGCTTCATTTCCTTTTGTGTTACAATCTGCATATAATTTTTAATTACATCACATTTGATTGGAATGGCTTAAATATTTATGATGTCACTTTGGAAGTTAGCAGAGTCCGGTGGTTTGGAAACACTGCTCTAATCTATCTTTAAAATGTATGCATCGGAATAAATGAAAACTTGATAATTTCAAAGGGCACATTTCAACAAAGTTAATCATAAAATTGAGAAAAAATGCCATTGGATTTGTTTGTATACATGCAACTATTACTTTGCATCATGTAAATCAACGTTTATTTTGGATTACAAATGAGGTTTTGCTGTTCCAATATTCTGTTCGAACGTTAATGTCATATATCTATTCCCTCATATCAAAGTTTAACTCCAATAGCTACACAACAGTAGGGAAGAAACAGGGGCGTAAAGGTCTCTAAGATGTTCCAATATTCTGTTCGAACGTTAATGTCATATATCTATTCCCTCATATCAAAGTTTAACTCCAATAGCTACACAACAGTAGGGAAGAAACAGGGGCGTAAAGGTCTCTAAGATGGGAGAAAAGGGGGCGATAATAGGGGTGAAAGTAGAGAAGAAATAGATGTAGCAAAAGACACAAACAAGTTACAAAATTCTCTAATTTAAATACTCAGGATAAAATAGGGGTTCGTTTTCTTAGTTCCAAGTTTAAACTAGAGAGTGTTTTTTTTTGTTTTTTTTTCAGATTCTTACTTATCTCTCAAATATTATTTTGAATGCAAAATGACACTTGACTCATCATTTTATTTTATTTTTATTTGAAAATCATAGAAAAATATCTCCAAATAAACTCTGATGTCATAAAGTTTTCACTTTGTAATCAAAAAGTCTTCCTGGTTTGACACTAATCAGTTTTATGGTTTTTAAGATAGCTACATAAAATAAATTACGTTAAAACGTCTAGGAAATATTTTTGTTAGGTCAGCGGTATGTTTACGAACTTAAGCACTCAACTCCGGGACTCGATTCCCCACAGTGGACAGAGTACAGATAGCCCATTTTGTAGCTTTGGACTAAAATAACAACAACACTTGTTACTCTGAAACTTTTGCCTCTGAGGATATTTTGAGAAAACACTTTTGTAATAAAAAATATGGAAACTTATGCTTTCAAATGCTGTTTCGAAAGTATGCGTGTGTATACAGAGACAAGTAAGATTCTTAATGTTAGTCATGATCATGCACAAGTTGGAATATCGTAATAATGCAATCGTTTTACACAGTAGATCACTCTACTCCATATTTTGTTTACATTTTCTCTTTCGTCTTTAATCTCTATAAACTCATTTTCTTTATCATACCTCTTCCAAGCTAAAGTTCGATATTTGTTAGATAAAAATGTGTCTTTATGTTTGGTTATTTATATTTAATCATTAATTTTATTCTGTCTTCTGTTGGGTCATACTTGTTTCCATTCTATTGACGTTCATTATTGCTCGATTTGGATACTATTTACCAAGGGGTTGAATGTATTTTAGAATTTAGAAATTTAACAGACAAGTTATTTTTATGCATGTGTTTTAGTGACGTCTGGTTGAAAAAACTTGTCTTAATTTGAATTAGATACGAAGTTATTTAGTGTGAAAATGATTATTTAAATTATATTGAGTCTTGGGTATTTAAAACGCTCAAGTAGCACATAACCATGAACTTAGTGAGATGTAACTTTTCTTTTTTGCATTTGACACCACATTTACACTTTGTCAAAATGATATATATGTACAGTAGAAAAAACATACAAGAATTACGACACTGATTACAGTATGCAGTGTTGTATGTGTAGCACATTGTATTTTAATGCTTGAAACTCTGTTAGTCGCCTTGAATATTGGCGTCAACCAAATTACTAAGTAATATCTGCGCTAGCCTTCCCTAATTCTAAAGTGATAGACCAGTGGAAAGGCAGCTAGTCAGCACCACTCACCGTCAACTCTTGAGCAACGAATATTGGGATTTACCGTCACATTATAACGTGTTCCCTCGGTGATGGGTTTAAATCCACTACTCCTAGATTGCGAGTCGAGTGTCCTAATTACCAGTTTGATTTCTTCGGTTATTTTTAAATATTCAATAGGGCTTGAACTTTTCGTTTTATGTTGTATTATTTATCTTCAATTGATCATTCTTTTATTGAAATATTCCTTTGTGTAAAAATATGCTTCAATTGATCATTCTTTTATTGAAGCATTTCTTTGTGTAAAATATTCTTCAATTGATCATTCTGTTATTGAAACATTCCTTTCTGTAAAGATATTCTTCAATTGATCATTCTTTTATTGAAATATTCCTTTGTGTAAAGATATTCTTCAATTGATCATTCTTTTATTGAAATATTCATTTGTGTAAAGATATTCTTCAATTGATTATCCAGATTCTTCAGATGATAATCCTCGTATTGAAACACACTTTTGTGTAAAACATACTACAGCTGATTATTTTTTTATTGTGATTAATATAACAGTTCTTAGGAACAATCCTTTGTGAAGTATCATAATAATATCTATCAGTTGACTTTAATTTAATTGGAACAAGCTAATGTTGCAAGACATAAGAATAACACTTAGTTCATCTTTATATTACGGAAAAGCTTTTAATACATAAATAATATCTCCAGGAAATTATTTTTTACTAAAACAAGCCGTTACGAGATAACAATTTTTAGAAAGTCGTCATTTAATAAGATCAAACCTTTTTTAAATAAAATAACAATAACATTTAATTTGCCATAGTTTTACTCCAACAAATCTTTGTAAGGTTACATGGAAATAAATAAATTTCAGTTAATCAGCAGTCGGCTTCATTACTGTTAAGAATGCATGAGTAATATCTAAACATTTACTCTTATTTTTTATTTCCACCAAATTTCTAAATGACTCTGAGAACATTGTTAATTTTACCATTGAATTCAGTAACAAATAAGAAACTGTGGAAAATATACACATAGGTAATTAATATATCTTTGTGTGCTTTTTTCGAACATGAAATAGGTTATGGATATCAAACATTATACTGTCAAACCGAGGACACCTCAAATTTGACTTGTCCTCTTTTCCTCTCATTTTTATTAGGTGTGTGTGTGCTCCATTTCCTTATATTACGTATTCATTCGTCACTGATAATGAGTTTGGGCTTCTTGTAAGATAAAGAAAATAACCAGGACAAAATTACAGATCTACTTGGGAATATTGAGTTATGTAATGGTTATTGTAATTATGAAATAGTTATATATCGTAGGTATAAACTGCACCCAAATGTTAGACCATTTCATTCTCGTGATTATGTGTTGCAGGTAGCGTTAAAGAGGAAAGTCACAAACTGGTTCTGATTACCATTAGACACTCCCTAAAAACACTTCAACGTCTACTCTGAATGCAAAAAATAAAGATGAAAAGTGGAGGGAAGGAAGAGTAAATTAAATTTCTGGATTATACAGTAATGATAATTAAGGGGTTGAGCCTATATATGTAAAATGCTTAATCATATTTTGACAAAAAGTAGAGCTTCTGGGCAAGTTTTTGTTGTTGCTTTTGCTACAATAGTTTAGATATAGCGTTAGTACACATCTTAGTTGCCTTCAGTAAAATTAATGTGATGTCTTTATTTTGTTCGTGGATTACATGAAATTTTGATGAACAACAAATATTTAACCCCCATTCATCTCAAAATATTATAACAGCTTGACTTTTAAAAGACGTGCTTTAGAAAATTTTAATGTGCTATATTTTAGACATAAACCGTTAATACATGTATACAGCATTAAAAATAATTATGAAAACACAAATCTGGTTGATTTACATGAATTACAATCAATGAGTAATTTAAACTAAATCTAAATATTCAATTTATCTTTAGTAGAGTACATGATTTCAGAAAATACAAAAAAGTGAATAATTTGTACATTACACTATTATTCTTATTTACTTTAAACAGAACAGTCTATCATGCTTGTATGCTACCCTAAGTTTATCTGCGTGTGACTATTAAATTTTGTTCCAAGTATCCTGTATTGCTCTCCACAATCCAGCAAAGTTGTTTGCTTACGGTAAGCCATGCATTTATGTAACCCCAGCTATCATTTCACCACATTTCTGCGTGCTTGGAATCACTGTATTGATCGAATATAAATCCCTTTTCAATAGTTCTTGCTCTTGAGGGAATGACATGATGGACAAGAATCATCAATTTTGTGTAGAACTCCAACACTAGTGATTAAGATGTAGTCCACACTTCTATTGGTTTCCCAGCATACTTCACTTTAGATTTTGTATCTTGAACGTAGAACCATTTTCTTTTCTATCATCCAACAAATTAACTTTGTTTATTGCCAAACCAGTTGAATTTGAATTCACTTGCAAATAGCGCCATCCTCCAGCTTTACCCATCCCATTCTGTTAAGTTTAATGCTCATTTTAATTTGGTTATATTTCACAAGCGATAGTTTTTGAGCAGTTACACATCCCTTTAGGCCACTTCGTGCTAATATGCATCTTACTACACTATAATTAGGTAATTGGTAAAATCTCTAATGGATGATGTAAAGAGCATATCCTAAGTTACTTAACATCACTTTTGAAGAGCTTTGGCTTTCTATATCGACTGTTTTTTATTGTCAACAGTACTAGTTTCACTAGTCTCTTCAGAGTTTCCATTACAGCTCCCAATGAAATGTGAAATTTCGTCTCAATATGTCGCATGGAGTAGCCTTCACTAGCTACAGTTTTGATTTCTACATCTTTGTAATACGACATGCCTATTCTGGAAGCCATGAATGCATTCACTACATTACTGCAGCGAATAGTTAGATTGACTGTACTTTTATATCAATAATACCAGTGTGGCATTGTCTGATTGTTTGGATTACAGCCAAACACAGTGTAACCTATGAACACGTGACTTTACCCTGGTGCAATTAGTTTTCAATCGCATAATAACTGCATTTTACACTCGTTTTATTCACTATTTCATTAATTAATTCTTATACTCTATATATAATCAAACGTGTTACTTTGTCATTCAGACTACGGTAGAACTGTTGAAAGATATACGGTATGTATAATTTTAAACAACTAGATCAAAACAAATAACTTTGAACATAAAACAGACAAAGACAAATCGAATGAGTACAACTGAGAAAAATGGGGGTAATAGGTTATATTCTACCTTTCCCATTCTACATTTTGCCTTAGTTTTAGTTATCCGTGGGAATAGTATCCTAGTAGGGTCTATTTAAGTATGTGTATCCTTGTTTTTATTGTAACTTATCATGCGTGTATATATTAATTTGGTATCAGAATAACATTTCATACAACCGTGTTAATTTTGAATATTGGGATTATTGTTCGAATAATTTGCACACGTCACAGAAAAACATATATTTTAAATAGCTGGACTGAAAAACAAGATCCATGATAAGGGAACTAATGTGAAAACGACTGACTGTGAACACGGTACTAATTATAAATCAGAGTTAAGGTATGAAATCGTACTGATATATAGAGGAATTAGAGTGGTTTAATCAGTTTTAATGGATTGAGGACCAACATGTGACTGCTACCGGTAATTAGATATCAAACTTCGATTGTTCTGGTTGTTTACTCGTCTGTGAATGTATTTGTGGAGTAATCTAATGGGTTTGTGATATCGATGTTTAAACTTTGCTTTTGATTTTTCTTCTTTTTGTACGCTTTTAACATTGTTTATATTAACGCTGAAAACAGCTAACTCCACTATTTTTTAAGGAAATATTATAGAAAAAACAAATTGTTTTTAAATCCTATATTATAAGGTATTTGATAATTTCAGTTTTGTAGTTATTTCACGCAACAGATATGATGAAACATGAAAGTGAAAAAGTTTTCTTTCTTTTTTCTTTTTTTTTTTTTGCAGTTCCTTTTATTTTCAGGACCGGCATGGCCAGGTGGTTAGGGCAGTCTGCAAGTTGCGGGTTCGAATCCCCTTCACACCAAACATTCTCGCCCTTTCAGCCGTGGAGGCGCTATAATGTGACGGTCAATCCCACTACTCGTTGGTA
>NW_013665660.1:1167406-1178972 GCF_000517525.1 Limulus polyphemus
CTTCCCTCTAGTCTCACACTGCTAAATTAGGGACGGCTAGTCCTCATGTAGCTTTGCGCGAAATTCATAACAAACCAAACCTTTTATTTTCTTTCGGTTTATTTGAGTAAAACTAATATGTAAAGTTTTGGGGAAACCGCGCACTTTGAGCCCTGAGGTTCTTTTGTGATAGTGATTCCAAGAGCGATAAAAGTATGTACCAGTTCGTCCACTTGGCCAGAGTTTCTGGCCTTAACCAGCAGGAAATAACTGTACAGGGCTCATTGAGAAAGTTCTGAAACTACACTATCTTGAAGTATATCGTATGTAGTACAGTGAATTATATGTTTGTATTTTATGTATCTATGACAACTTTTATTTTGTTTGATGGTATATCATTCATTGTTTTTAACGGAGATATATCAGACCTTATATAACCAGTGGCGGATCCAGGATTTTGAAAACGGGGAGGCGCGATGATTCTGAACGTAAACAAGGAATTTTCGGGACTTCCCTGGTAGAGGTTAAATGGGTTATTTAGATACGTTACCATGTTTGCTAGATGTTGTTATTATTGCTTTTATATATAGTTTTAATTTAATATGAAATTTCACTACATTCTTCCTTCCTCAAAGATCCAATTTTTGCAATTATCTTGATTTTATTTTCAAAACGGGGGGGGGGGGTGGATCATTGATTTTTATATTTATCAACTCATAAAAGATTTGAGCCTTCATAGTGAAAAACAAATGACTCTATGTAGTCGCTGTGTGTTTTCCCACTTTCTGGGATTTTTTAGTTTCCTTCTCCCTGGCGAACTGGCATTAACTGGATAAAGCGTTATGTTAGTAATGATCTATGTTTAAGTTAGCAAGTCGCGAAGTATATGAAAGCTTGAACAAATATTGCCTGACCAGAAAGATAACATAAGTTAAAAAAAACTCCCTATAACAAGAAAAATTACAGGAGTTAAAAATACCGTACAACAAGTAAAATTACAGGAGTTAAAAATACCGTACAACAAGTAAAATTACAGGAGTTAACGAATACTCTATAACAAGAAATATTACGGGAGTTAACAGATACCCAATAATAGTAAAAATATTACAAGAGTTAACAAACACCCTACAACAAGAAAGATTAATGGAGGTAAAAAATACCTTAACAACAAGAAATATTACAAGAGTTAACAAACACCCTAGAACAATAAAGATTATATGAGTTAACGACCGCCCTATAACAAGAAAGCTTACTGGAGTTACAAATATCTATAATAAAAAGTGTTACAGGTATTAACAAATACTTACGAGTAAGAAAGTTCATAATTGTTAACAAACATCCGTTAACAGGAGACAACTTCACAAATATCCACCAACAGGAGACAACTTCACAAATATCCACCAACAGGAGACAACTTCACAAATATCCACCAACAAGTAAAGCTATCAAAGTTTATAATAATCGTAAACGTAAAAGGCTGTGAAAGTTAACTTTTTGTTTGTTTGATATTTTTCGTTTAAAGCTATACTAGTGCCACTTGCGCATAACCATCACTAATTTTGAACTGATAAATTAGAGGGAAGGCAGCTGGTTAACGACACCCACCGCTAACTATTGGGCTATTCTTCCTCTTACAGTTATTAAAGTATACCAGTTCCTTTTCATGAGTAAAGTTTAGGTGCCAATGCGACCTATCAAAACTTATTTCTGAAAGTCTTATGTGTAGTACAAAAACAAACTTATATTGTTTTATTTAAATCAATAACATTATAATTATATAGTTCATAACCAGGAAGTATCAGTAGTGACTAAACGGTCTTTTTTATGGCTATAGTTGCAATCATCTGTTGCAATTGTAATAATAATGGACTGAAGGTGGCCTAATGATTAGCGTGTCGGGCTGCGTATCTAAAGGTCCAAGGTTTTTGCCGCGCTGTAGCCGTGGGTGCGTTATGAGATTGAAAATCGATATTGTTGTTTGAATCAAACCCAGAAAATGCCTTTGTGGCAACGAGTGCTACTGACTGGCTAACTTCCATATGGTCAGCAGTTAAACATAAGGGACAGTATACCTGAACTCTAACGATCTGTGAGTCTCTGGTTTAGCCTTTTAGTACACCTGTGCATGTGATGCCGTTCAGCTTGAAAATACAAAATACCAAGTAACAATTTTTTCTCTCTTCTATAATATCCCATTTCCAAAGACGAAGAAATAACTAATACGTGTTGATACCGGCTCTACATATCGTTATCGTTTTCAACATTTATATTTTAATAAGCCTTGCCACGTGACTTGAACAGCTACGTGAAAGGAATCAACTTCAACCTTTATAGATAGTGTGGGAAAATAATATGAAATGAGAATTTACAACATCACTCACCGTATGTGGCACGTTAATGTACAAGAACAGGTTTCAGAACGTTAAATCAGTAGATGCATGCATCAAGGCTCAACTGATAGACCTATCTCACGTAGGCTTAAGCACTTTTTTCTCAAAGTGATATTGTATCAGAGAAACGTTAATGAACCCCCATGCTTTCTTTATCAGCTATGTGGTACCCGAGGCTCAAGCCAACAGGCATTCGACTAATATGATATGACAGGCCCAAAATCTCAAGTTGGTTTAACTTTTCTTGTTTAAGCTATTTAACATCGACGAGCATTTGACGTGAAATTTGTAGTTTTGAATATGAAAAGCAAACTTTTAAGGTATTCTGGTTGAGTAGCTACTTAAAATATTAATCAACCTTGATAAAAAATTAGGGTAAAAGTGTTAAGTTTCATGTGCTGTAAAAAGATATATATCCAATAAGATCAGTTTCTTATTGTTTGTTCAGGATTAAAAACAAAGGTTTTTTTTTTTACATATTACAAAAAGTTGTATAGCACTATTTGTAATATGTATAAATAAACTTTATTTAAAGAAAAAAAGTTAATGAGAGGATACGAGACTGAATGATTAGTTTATATAGGTCTTCAACGAACTATATGAACCGGATGTTTCTGTAAAAATGTTATGATCTTTGCATGTTAACTATCGAAACACGTGGATTGTTTTAAAGAAAGTTCATCAGACTGTTGGCGAACCAGATGTGAAGGTCGCAACAAAATAAAATGAATCGAACTGCTGAAAATTTAAACTTATATATGCTTTTTTTGTTTGTTTTTGTTTTGAATTTCGCGCAAAGCTACACGAGGGCTATCTGCGCTAGCCGTCCCTAATTTAGCAGTGTAAGACTAGAGGGAAGGCAGCTAGTCATCACCACCCACCGCCAAATCTTGGGCTATTCTTTTACCAACGAATAGTGGGATTGACCGTCACATTATAACGCCCCCACGGCTGAAAGGGCGAGCATGTTTGGTGTGGCGGGGATTCGAACCCGCGACCCACAGATTGCGAGTCGAGCGCCGTAACCACCTCGCCATGCCGGGCCTCTTATATATGCAGCGGGGGTCCATGAAATAATTACATTGGATCTTCTTCAAAAACTTGAATGTAGTAAGATACATGTATGTGAATATGGTAAAAGACGTTACTTGTGCACTTTTAACGTTGTGGTGTTTTTAGTTTGTATATGTATGTAACTTAGCATTTTCAGAGTTTGCTCCAATACCTATATACTTATACTGATGGACTGTTGATCAAATATTTTAGGTTAAAGCAGTTATATCTATGTTGTACATCTCAATCTTTCGCAACGTGACGTTCGAATCCTCTTTATTTTGTCTTGACGATCGCCAAATTGAACATAATCTTGCTGCTAGAAAATTAAAAACAATACCTTCGTGCCTTTGCGTTCTTATTAATCCGCCCAAAGACCTAGATATACGAATCTTAGAAGGATATTATCTTGCAACTGCTTCGATACGAAACAGTCCATTTAGATAAGCATCTCATGATTTGACAAGGCCCGCTCGAGTGAGAAGGGATAAAAATTTCTAATGGAAAAAAAAAGATCACATGCTATTCGAGATAACTAAAAAAGTAATTTCCTATAACAGTATTGTCTATTTTCAATCATCTATAAATTGACATTTAGTTGTTTAAACAAATGAGAATCCTTCACGTTTGTTTTGCTCCCACCCATCATTAGGCCTAGTTTTATGCACGACTAAACGTTCTGTTGTTTTGGGTTCTTAATAATTGGTGCTTTCCAAGGTCTACGTCCTATTCAGAGTACCATATATGTATATTATTCATACGTAAATCTACTGCTTCGGCGTCTCATGTTTTCTAGTGGAATATGCGTAGAAAAATAAAATAGTAGGATCCCTATCTCTGTGTATGCTAAGTAAGAATACGTTTTTATATTGTATAGTAAGAACAAGATCATGGTTTATATCCAGCAATATCATATATGTGACAAGCAATGAAACACAAAAGTAAAAATTATTTGGAAGATCTATGACTTGAGTTCGCGAGTTATAGTCATTACTATAAAGCAAATAAGGATATAGTAGGGTAACAGTGTGGATATATGAAACTGGCTTTAAAAGATATTTAAAGTAAAGTTTTCAATCAAATTTTATTTTTACACATCATATTCAATATTTTTTGAGATACTAGTAATCCTTTTTTAATTCACTCGGTGTGTTTGTGAATTTGTTTGTTCACGAACTCCTCCACAGTTTTGGAGCTAGCAGGACCAAACATGGCAGGTTGTTTCCTTATTTATATAGCCTAGCCCCTTTCCCTTATTTATTTGGGCTTCCAAGAGAGGCACAAATACGTCTGGAAGATCGTCTAGGCATAATGTGGGTCTAGGAATAGGTTTGCAGGGTCGCTGAACTCGAATCTGGCATCAACTTTTGGATTTCTCGATCCCTCGGGATCCCGGGGGCGTCATTTTTGAAATTCCACACTTACAAGCTAGCAAGACCAAACGTGCCCAAATACAACAGGCGGATATCTTAACAGGGCTTTTGGAGAGGGAGCGTACCCACTTGGAGTTAGCTATAGACGTAATTGGGGATAATGGAGGAACATTACTGGCACACTGGAGCCTCTGTGAATCATATGTGCGTGTGTGTTTCTTATAGCAAAGCCACATCGGGTTGTCTGTGAATCATAAGGGGGCCTTTGAACTCCGCATCGGAGCGCGAATATTTTATGCTACTTGTATTAAACCATATCAAAGTACATTTTAGTATGGTTGTAGCCGTTTTTACTCCATAATTTGTAATCTTCCTCATTGATTATCCTGTACATAGAGAAAAAAAGAATGTTTAGATTTTTCTGGCATTTCAAAAACGAAACACTGATTTCACTGATTCTGCATGAGACTTACAATAACTGTGTGGGTTCATTTCTTAAAAATACACGACTTGCAGAAATGGACAAATATACAGAATAGTTTGTCTCTTGCGGCTACTTGTTCTGTGTGACAGTTTCTTAGTTGTAAAAGTGACGGACTTTACACGGATGGTTGTCGAATGATGTTAATATTTTAATCATAGGTGTACCGTACTGTACAAAAAATTCATAAAAATCAAAATTTGCAAGAACTTATCAAATTCTTGTATACTTATTACGTCTGTCAGAGAGAGCTCTGGTGGTATTTAGTTGATTTTCAGTCCTTTACATATATTCATTTGCCAGCGCTTTAATAATTTTTGTTTAAATTTAATCAAACGCGCATATGTTTGAAGACATAAAGGCATAATGTCATGTTGAAAGACATAAAGGCATAATATCATGTTTAAAGACATAAAGGCATAATGTCATGTTGAAAGACATAAAGGCATAATGTCATGTTGAAAGACATAAAAGCATAATATCATGTTGAAAGACATAAAGGCATAATATCATGTTCAAAGACATAAGGGCATAGTATCATGTTTAAAGAAATAACACCTTTGGGTTTAATTTAGACAAATGTATATATACTGCGCGGAGTGAAAGATGATGTTTAGCACGTGCAAAATCTTAACCACCTACAATTCCGACATTCCGTATCATATGACGTTTTGAACATACTGTGAAAAACGATACCATGCTCATGCTAAAGCTACGACACGAAAACTGGTAAAGTTCTTACTGTGCAACAGTGATTAGTTGGAAAATTATTGTTGCGATCGGCATTCACACAGGTGTACGTGTTTTACAAGTACGAAGACTTATATGTGGAAGGACAGACAAATGGTCAAAAACAAACAAAAATATACTTCTAGGGAAAGACAGCATTTCACAGAAAAGGTTGAACTGATAAGGTCAGTCATGACATATTACCATTTTTAATTTTGTTTGAACTGCCAAGATCAGTGATGAGATAGGACCATTTTAAATTTTGTTTGAACTGCTACGATCAGTGATGAGATATGACCATTTTTAGTTTTATTTGAACTGCTACGGTCAGTCGTGAGATATGACCATTTTTTATTTTGTTTGAGATATGACTGTTTTTAGTTTTGTTTGAAGTGCTACAGCCAGTCATGAGATATGCATAACGCTTTGATGCCAAATTATTACTCTTTCATCAACTTTATTAATTTGATCTAGATATCAACTTATCTGTAGACATTTAGAGATCTCACAACTAAATTTCACTTAAGTATTTTTATTTTTTATTTAATCTATCTCAACGGTTATATTACCGAACAGTAACTAAGAGAAGTGGCTATACTTACTAAGTCTGCTCTTAGCGCCATCTATCACCCATTCAATTCGTAAGGACTCAACTTGTGCGTCAAACACACGACATTCTTCTCTTAAGGTGTTACGGTGATTTCGAGAAATACCTTGAAGAGTTTTTGCTTTCATCAGTTGCCACGCTCCTAGCGGGACATAAGTTCCAGATATAAACTATCGATTCGAAGTTTTTGTTTTGCAGAAGTTCTATTCTTTGTGTAAACCAAAAGTTTATTTCTATTTTTTAGAGTCGCATACGATGCGACCGTTAAGTTCAGCGGAAGACAGATGCAAGTATCTACTTTAGAATAAACTATTATTTATTGACTGATAACTCATGTTTTAATCATAAATTAAAACTTGTTCTCATGTTTTAACCATGAATTAAAACTTGTTCAAGAATAAGCATATCGTTTTGAAATTCGTACCTGAACGTCAAATTCTAATAATATTCTAAATTCCAATTTGTTCTTTGACTTGGTTAATTTCTCTCTCAAATATCTAATACAATTAATTAGTGGAGTAAAGTGTAAACGTAACTGTATGTTGAAGTGTAAACTTAGCTGTATTTGTGAACTGTAAACTTAGCTGAATTTTTGAAGTGTAAACTTAGCTGAATGTTTGGAGTGTAAATGTAGCTGTATTTTTGGAGTGTAAACTTAGCTTTTCTTTTGGAGTGCAAACGTAGCTGTATTTGTGAACTGTAAACGTAGCTGTATTTGTGAACTGTAAACTTAGCTGAATTTTTGAAGTGTAAACTTAACTGAATGTTTGAAGTGTAAACATAGCCGAATGTTTGGAGTGTAAATGTAGCTGTATTTTTGGATTATTGTTATCAAGCTACTATAGTAACAAGCTGAGTCATTGCTTTGCTACTATTTTTTTCTTGTTCCAAAACCGGAAATTTCTCACGTTCAACTAGAAACAAGCATATGTTCATTTCAATATCTTCTTCTTACGTTGGTGATCATGTTAGTTTACACAAGTTGGAAATTAATTATACCTCTGGTTTTAATGAAAACTTACAACACAACCAGTGCAGATATTAATCTGTCGTGTACATTAGTCAGTACTTAGCTGGGAATATGTGTAAGTGATTGTAAACGCTCGTGCCTTAACCCGTGATATTTTTACGTGCATAATAACCATGCTGGTACATCCGGGATAAACCTGGTGGATATAAATTCTGCAGCAGTGTTCGAATGAGTCAAAGTTTGGTGTATATGTTGTGTGTGTGTTTTCAGTAGTAATATTAATGACAGTCGCATTGTATCCTTAATATGACAACTTCTGAAATGTCCATGGATAGGTGAGGTTGCTTATTAGATAGAAAGATGCTCATAAAAATAATAAAATTGCTTTACTCGAAACCAGTTTCATATATAGTTATATATGATTTTTATTGTATGTTGTTTGGATTAAAATAAATAATTGAGTCCTAATTCGAAAACCTCCATGAAATAAGGAACGCAAGAAGTATCTCAAACTGCAATCTGTAATTTTTCAATGTCAAGTTTACATAATAATAAAAGGTGCTGGAAAAGGGCTTACAATGTCATAAATAATATAGTAATAAATAACCTGATCCTGCGAGTCCGAGTCTCTATTGTGGTGGGCAGAGGACATATAGCCCGTTGAGTAGCTTTGTGCTTAATTACAAACAAACCAACCAAGTCTCTATTGTTTCACCTGTTTCCACCAGAAAAAGAATTATCAGGTAAGCTGTAAACCACATTGAATTTCCTGTTAAAATTTTTCGTCTACGATATATTTAAATTGCTGGGAGAAGCTGAATATATGAAGATCCTTGTTTGGATTTAAAGTGACAACAGGGTATTATAGATGTCCAGGATACATACGAGGTCCGAACTGTTGCAGGGCAATTTTATTTTTATTTTAGAATATATAACTATGAAACAGTTATTATTTCTTCCTAGTAGAAGTTTCATTTTTTGGTCATGAAGTTCTTTTTCTGTCATAAATTAACGCTATTTCTTACACTCTTTGCGACAAATGTCAAAAGTTTAGTAGGCTTACTCTAAATCATAAAAAAAGGATCAACATTTTTCTCTCATGAAGTAAATTTTTTAAAAACAAACAAACTTATCCACAATATTTTTGTTTGAACGACAACACGTTCTGGACTATCAAAGAGAATCTTCCGTGTGTCTGCTGGTAAATGTTTATTTAAACACGTAACCTATGCTTATATATCACTATGTTGGTGAATGACGTGTCACATGGAAAGGGTGCTCAAACACCAGTCAACTATAGAAACATCCTGTTGAAAGCATTAAACACAAGAGGTCACTGTGTCGTTCTAAGAACATAGCGAGTATTTCTTTTCTGTTTTGTTTATTTACATTTCACCAAGTCTATGAGATTCACTTAAGGTTCGCCATGTTTGTTTAAACAAGAGACTCTAGAACTGGACTGGAACTGTGCTTTAAATGTATGCGAATATTTGTTTCTTTAATGAGCCTATATAATTACGATATCTATCTGTCTATTACTTATTTTTCTATCAATCACAGTCAAACATAATAATCATTAAGACGTTTCTTGCCTTTGTTTGTTTCAGAATTATCGCGTAAAATTATTCGATGGCGAGTTACGTTAGCCGTCCCTAATTTTGATTTGATAAACGTTAATTGTATGGAATGAAGGCTTGAAATAAAGTGTTCCACAGAACCCTCGCGTGCAAATTTAGGCATCACAGGTGTTCTAGAAATTGTGCATTTTGCGCGCCCTTTCGTGTGAAAGAAGTAACTATATATTCTGGTAATCTCACTTAATTCTTCTTTACACATCGTACATTCCAGCTATTAAGCCCCTAATCATCTCTCCATAACTGCACGTCATACAGCTGGAACATATTTTCGTCTCGGAACTGTTACAAACCGAGTGAGTGAAACTGTGTGTAACCTTCATCACTGTGGATTTGATGGAATGATTATTTGATCTTTCTGGGTTTTAATTGGCTATCGTTTCATGACTTTACTACAGGATTACAGCTCACTTATCCAACAGACCATTCTTGAAGATAACTCACGAGGTAAGTCCTCTCCTAAAATATCTATACCTGAACCAAAGTCAGTTCAGTTGCTATTACGTTCATCCTATATGATATAGTCTTGATAGGGAATCGAAGTTGAACTTATCCCTCGTCTCAGGTATATCTCCATCAGCAAGAACGAAGTTAGTATTTACTGGCCTGGATCGAGTTCTTGGTTTCTGGTCTTGAATGCAGCTTCGTTCTTTACAGGATTACAGAAATATTCCATGACTGAGTCTCAGTCACACAGCTGGTTCTCACTGAGACGTCCCACAACATCCAAGGCTGGACTATCTACGACTAACAGAAGACACCTGTAGTTTGGACTAATTACTCTAGTTTAGAAGCATTCCACTCAGGTCCATTGTTACTCACTTTAGTGATATAACACAAATAAATCTTGAAAACACATGTTGCAAAAGTCTTCACCCCTAACATGATTATACAGTTAATATTTGGTTGAAGCTCCTTTGGCAGCAATGACAACTGAAAGTCGTTTTCGATAACCCTCCATAAGCTTTGCACAATATGCTGGAGATATTATTACCCACTCCTGGTTACAGATATCCTCCAGTTCTTGTAAGTTGGAAGGATGTCTTCGATGCACAGCTATTTTCAAGTCTTTTCACAGATTTTAAAGTGTATTTAGGTCTGGACTTTGGCTTGGCCAGTCAAGAACTTTAATTTTGTTTCTTCGAAACCATTTCTTGGATTGCCTTTGATCTGTATTTGGGATCAATGTTTTGTTGAAATGTAAACCTTCGACCGAGTTTTAGTTTTTCAGCTGATTTCTTCAGGTTTACCTCCAACATCTGTGTATATTTTGCACTGTCCATGATCCCTTGAATGCGTACAAGTTCTCCAGTGCCAACAGCAGAAAGACATCCCCACAGCATTATGGACCCACCGCCATACTTGACAGTTGGGACTGTATTTGCCGGGTCATGAGTAGTGTTGGATTTCTGCCATACATACCGTTTGTCACTTAACCCAAAAAGTTACATTTTGGTCTCATCTGACCATAGAACTTTCTGCCACATTCTTGCGCGGTTATTAAAATGTTTACGGGCATAGTCCATTCGCTATCTAAGATGCATCTTCGTCAGTAGTGGTTTCTTTCTTGCCACCCTACCATACAAGCCTACATAAAAGTACGTGATATTGTCGAGGTGTGTACAATAACTCCAGATGCTGCTATTGAAGTCTGCAGCTCCTTCAGTGTCACTGTTAGCTTGACAGTCGCTTCTCTGACGATTTTTCTGCTTCTTCGAGCTCATACTTTCGAGAGTTTTTTTTTTTAATTTCGCGCAAAGTTAAACGAGGGCTATCTGCGCTAGCCGTTCCTAATTCAGCAGTGAAAGACTAGAAGGAAAGCAGCTGGTCATCATCACCCACCACCAACTCTTGTTCTACTGTTTGACCGACGAATAGTGGGATTGACTGTCAGATTATAATGCTCCCACGGCTGAAAGAGCGCGCATGTTTGGTGTGACGGGGATTTGAACCTGCGACCCTCAGATTGCGTGTCAAGCGCCCTAATCACCTGGCCATGTCGGGCCCTTTCTTAGGGCGACCTGTTCTTGGCAGGGTTGAGGTAGTGTGACACATTTTCCATTTCTTCACAACCAGTTTTACAGTACTTAATGGCAAATTGAGAACCTTTGACATTGATTTATAGCCTTCTCCGAAATTATGCTTCTAAACAATTTTCTCCTTTAGGTTTGTAGTGAGTTCTATTCTCTTCATTCTCAATATGTAACAGTAAACGAAATTTCAACTTTCAAAATACTCTGCTTAAATCAATACTGATGACTCTATATAACCTAAAGTATTTTTTCACATGGCTATATAATATACTTTGATATCTGATGGAGTTGTATTTATTTTAGCAGGGTATTGACGT
>NW_013665660.1:1179972-1187255 GCF_000517525.1 Limulus polyphemus
TATGGACTTAGCAGGATATGTGTAGAGATACAAAGTATGTATGGTGTAATGAAGAGCACGAGATATCACACTCATAAAAACGAAATAAAACACAAT
The DNA here is from genome assembly GCF_000517525.1 of Limulus polyphemus. Classification (NCBI taxonomy): domain Eukaryota; kingdom Metazoa; phylum Arthropoda; class Merostomata; order Xiphosura; family Limulidae; genus Limulus; species Limulus polyphemus. The sequence continues at coordinate 1,180,069 of NW_013665660.1, forward strand.
ATTCGTTGACTGTGGAGATGAAAGATTGAAGTAAAATGTGCTCAAAGTAGAAATATGCTGAACTTTAAAACGAAAAGTAAACTGAAGAACAGAGGGGCACTTTCTCACACGTCTTGACTGTTTTGAAGACTTGCTCACAGACACAACCATCAAGATACAGGTTTATTCCACTATCTCTTTATCTGCTATGGTAACTGCACGAGGAGCAAACAGAAAATGAATAAACACTGCCCGCACATATGACACAGCTGATATTGAGATAGCACTTAGTTTATAATGCCTCTGCAACAAAACCAAAAGTTCTTGATAATACTTTAACAGTTATTTGACATGTATAAAAAAACCTACAACACACCTAAGAACTTAGAGAAATAAAAAAATGTTGCATATGTGTGTAACTATTAATATATATTAATTAGAGAATGGTGGTGTTGCATGAACATAATAATAATGTGGTATTGGATGCATTCAGAAAGGTTTTTGCTTTTCTGTTGCATCATTTTACTTGATGTAATCAGAGGACATTACTTTTCCGATGTGGCATCCTGTTTAACTATGATCAGAAGGTTTTATTTTTATATTACATCTTATTTTGTTTTTAACCATATGTTTTACATATCTGTAGCAACACTTAAAGAAAGGACTGTTGACTATGAATCAAAGACGGTTTTATTAATGTGATAAATAATAAAGGGCAATAGTTTAGTCGATAGGTCAGAGGTCAAAATAACCTTCTGAGTACCCTGGGAACCCAGTGTTGAGTACTGTTTACGTGAATGATGGAGCTGTGAGTGAAAAAAAAGTAATAGAAATGACTTCTGTACCACATTATTTATTTTTTTCGTAAACATATGTAAACGCTTTTACAAAAACACGTGGATACAGAATTCATAGTCCACATTCCAGCAGTGATAAGCGTGAGCACGTTTTTGAGATCACTTCAGATGCTTGTGGTATAAGGAACTCTTGTTTTGAATTACGTTTGTAATTGATACTTCACTTTTTGCTGTTTTGGTTTGTTTCTGTTTTGTTTGTCGTAAAGCAAAAGCTACACAAAGGACTATTTGTGCTCAGCCCACCGCGGATATCAAAACCCGATTTTTAGCGTTATAAGCCCACTGATAAACACTGAGCAAGCGAGGAGCTGACGTTTTAAAAAATATATTATATTTTTTTGCTAAAAATTATGATGGAAAATTTTTGCAGTAAAACAGATAAACTACATTTAATTCAGGAAAAATCATTTTACACATATTACTTTAACGTTAAGCCTAACATCTGTAGAGTAAACAGAATTCTATGTTGTAAGCTGAGCCGTATGCCGCTCAGCCATTTTGACTTTTTCAAGGTTGTATCTGGTGGGGAAACTCTGTAGTAGAGAATAGATTATAATATATTTAATCGAAGAAAAACTCTTACATATAGTCATTGACAGTTAGGCCTAACATCTGCAACATAAGCAAGGTTTTGTATTGTATAGTACGCTGCAGCCATTTAGTTATTTGTTGATTTATTTCAAGGTTTCATCACATGGGTGAAATAGATATTAAAGTTTGTTTGTTTGTTTTGAATTTCGCAAAGCCACACGAAGGCTATCTGTGCTAGCCGTCCCTAATTTAGTAGCGTAAGACCCAGAGGGAAGGCAGCTAGTCATCACCACCCACCGCCAACTCTTGGGCTACTCTTTTACCAACGAATAATGGGATTGACCGTCACTTATAACGCCTCCACGGCTGAAAGGGCGAGCATGTTTGGTGGGACGGAGATTCGAACTTGCGACCCGCAGATTGCGAGTCGAGTGCCCTAACCACCTGGCCATACCGGGCCAGATATTAAAATATATTTAATTAAAAAAATTATGTTTTACTTATCATCCCGGCCTGGCATAGCCTGGCGGTTAGGACCGCCGATTCGCAATTTGCGGGTCGCTGGATAGAAAATCCGTTGCCAAACATACTCACCCTTTTAACCGTTGAGGCGTTATAATGTGATGGTCAATCCCTCTTATGATTAGTAAAGAGTAGCCCAAGAGTTGGTGGTGAGTGATGTTGGCAAGCTGCTTTCCCCCTAGGCTATCACTTAGGTATATCAATTATGGATGTTTAGCTTTACGCGAAATAAACAAACTTATCATCCTTAATGATCCAGTCATAGTAATTTATTTTATTTTTACAATTATGTTTCATTAGGAGCACTTACCTCCCAACAAGTAGCTGCAGATAATTAATAGTAGTTTGTTTGTTTTACACCTGGGGTCTTGTAGGCGTGGGCTCTCATACTTGTTTTTTTTTTTCTTCTTCTTTTTCATAGGTGAGTCTTGCGAATAAATCTGATAATTGGTGCATATCTACCGCTGTGTGGGACCTATTCTACAGATGCCCCTCATTCTAAGGTACATCTTATAAATCCTTCCCACGATGTAGTGTTGAACCCTAATCTTGTTTTGTGTATGCGATGGTTTTCGATTTTGTTCTAGTTGTTTGAAATAACTGTAAAACATTATTTGGTTTATTAGTTGTGGTCGTTCCTTGTCTAGAAATATTATCATATTTATAAACAAAATCCATTAGGAGATGGTAAAGTTACTAATAATTATGGTTTTAACAGGTAGTTGGAAGGACAACCCGAACATTTAACAGTTTAAGTGGGCTTTTAGGTTGTTTGTTTGTGTTTTTTAAAAGCGTCAAGCTACACAATGGGCTATCTTGCCCATTACAAGGTATCAAACCTTGATTTTTAACGTCGTACGCCTGCAGACTTACAGCTAAGACAGTGGGAGCTGGAGCAGGTAGAAAAACATATTTTCAGAAATGACATTAAACTATACAACTCTGCAAACTGTAATGTTCTCAATGGAAAAGTATGACATTAAACCATGCAACTCTGCGAACTGTAATGTTTTCAATGGAAAAGTATGCCATTAAACCACGCAACTCTGCAAACTGTAATGTTTTCAATGGAAAAGTATGACATCAAACCACGCAACTCTGCAAACTGTAATGTTTTCAATGGAAAAGTATGACATTAAACCACGCGAACTCTGCAAACTGTAATGTTTTCAATGGAAAAGTATGACATTAAACCACGCAACTTTGCAAACTGTAATGTTTTTAATGGAAAATTATGACATTACATCATGCAACTCTGCAAACTGTAATGTTTTCAATAGTAAAGTAGACATTAAACTATGCAACTCTGCAAACTGTAATGTTTTCAACGGAAAAGTAGACATTAAACTATTCAACTATGCAAACTGTAATGTTTTCAACGGAAAAGTATACATTAAACTCTGCAACTCTGTAAACTGTAATGTTTGCAATGGAACAGTATTTGTAGATTGCTGTTTTCTATTTCTTATGACAAAAAAAAACGGAACTTTACAAAGAATATACGTTAACAAAAAAAGCAACACATATATACTTCTGCTGGAACAGTTTATTATCCACTTATCACGCAACATATAATTTATAACTAACTCATGTAAGAGTAATTTACAATTCTGTTAATAGCTTATTTATCACTGTACTGTATAGCATTTACGTTTCTGATGTATTACTAGCTTTACCCAACTAATTGCGCACACACGATCTTTGAAAAACCTATTTTACGTACTTATAAACTTTGATTTTCAAATAAATTAATTAATGTTAACAAAAAGCTTATGCTCTGGTGAACTTTTAATTATAATATTTACAAAGTAAACGTGATCTAGATAACACTAGTTAATTCAGTTCCTAAAATAGCGATGATGTCATATGGTTATTACAACAATAACCACTCCTCGACTAAGGGAAAACATATATTACTGGGGCGTTTCAGAAGCCACGTGAGGAAATGGTGTGTACAGGTTCAAATAGTTATTGTTGTGTGTACTTAGAATTTCGTAGCACAGAAGTGTAACAATACAGCTGGACCACGTGTTGTCTTATAGTTTGGTGAAAGGGTGGTTCTGTTACAGAGCTGTATACGAGACCGTCCTCTTTTCTTATAACAAAGCATCTTAATTAAACTAAGTCAGCAACATCCATATTGCCGCGCCTTATCTTGCTTCTGGATTAGTCACCTAGGTCTTATTGTCTTTTAACCTTGACTTTACAGCATACTTTTATTTTCAAGTTGTCCATATAAAAATACTGTGCAACAATATAACGGATTTGTTTGCTTCAGAGACAGTAACATACACGGTAATGTAGGTGTAACATGGCGTTTTTTTTCAGCGAATTTCACCGAGATCACATTTTGTTTAAGAGGACCAAATTTTCATTCTGCATCCAACGATTAAAGCAATATGGTTACTGAAAATGAATCAGTTTGTGGATGTCACACCGCTACGTGGGTGATACCTGAATGAATACCTAATTATGATGAAACCGAGCACATATACAGAAAGCAAGAACGAGATAAATGAATTAAGTAAAAGAAAAACTATACAAATATACCATTATAGTATTACAAGTCCTATGGCATTGATGCGCCTCTATAAAAAAACTAAAACTAACATTACGTGGCTTACAAAATAGTAGTAAGCTGTAACTTTTGGAATACAAATAGAAAAAAGAAACATTATTTCAAATGTTTGTGCAATCAAGAACAGAACTATCATAAATAATTGCTGAAAAACAGATAAAGACAGTATAAACGACATCGCATGGTAACAACCCCTAAGAACATTTTGGATTCAGGTTAAAATTCAAAGTAGATGTATGATAAATTAAGAAAAATATACAGGAGCATTGCTGTAGCAATAGGGTGCAAGGGGCTAATGTATCAAGGGCCGATTTATCGAGAACTGCTTCTTAAAACAAACGATAGAAGCAGTAGAATATTGGATTATTCTTACAAGAAGATCTCCAAAATCTCTTTGGGTGTGTAAACTATATGCGTATGAATGCTTACCTGAAATATTACTTACAATTTTGTGGTTGTAATTAGCAGGGTCACAGAAATGCGGTTGGGTGCTAATTGGCTAAACTAAATAAGCGCTTAGGTATCCATTCAAGTGTACCTAGGCACTCACTGTAGGCCTGGGAACCCAAATGAGCGCTCAGTTACTAGAAACGTAACAACGCCCCGATGTGTACCATTTACACATACCAGAATATAACACGAGTTTAGCAAAGGACAAAAAGAGGCGATGAAAATGTATTAACAAACTGTTTTTTGCTTCTCACTATTGCAAATGTGGATTGTAGGATAAAACTGTTCCTCAGCTGAGAATCACAGTTTCTTTTCCAGGTATTAGTACCTCTGTATATAACAGAACGTGTCTATAATATATATATTTACTTACATAAAAGGCATAAATTTAAATGCACGCATTTTATTTATAATACTTTTAAGGTGGAGGATCACCTTTATGCACTGAATGCTTATAATTGTTAAATATTTTAAGCGAAATAGGCCATGATATTCTAACCTTGTACAAAATGAACGTAAAAATAGAGTAACATCAAAAGAAACGTGACACCAAATGAATAAATAATGTCGAAGTGTTGAGCTCTCAAAATGTTTCATTATTTACACTATAGAGTGAACATTACTTCACGTTTCTGCCAAGGACAACTTGTTATGAATTCATGAAAAATGCATTAGTTCAGAAACGTTAAATGAAGGATAGTGTTTAAGATTTTACTTGAAATTATCGAAGGTATGGAGTTTCTGTTGTACTATGCTTTTTCATTTTGATGTACGATTTAGTATGACTGACATGTTATATTTCAAGTATATATATATAAAACAGATGTTGACCCAAGACTACCACTTTGTAAACTGACCAGGTTCAAGGAGCTGTTGGGTTGGCTACGTGATTTATTAAGATACCCTCGAAACGCAGTAGAAGAACACAGGCGAAAGAAGCATAATTTACTTGGAAGGGGGAGGGGATAACAGTTGAACATGGTAAGGTAATTCTATGGGGATCAGTGGTATGCTCCCCAGAAAACGTGACATTTGTAGACGTCACATGGAGCAACTTCTAAAATATACATTATAAAATGCGGACATATAGTGCATGGCAGCCTCAAAAATATTTACAGGTATTAGCCTGCTCTGACCAGGAGTTCACAAATATTAACAGGTATTAGCCTGATCTGACCAGGAGCTCAAAATTATTAACAGGTATTTGCCTGATCTGACCAGCAGTTCACAAATATTAACAAGTATTAGCCTGATCTGACCAGGAGCTCAAAAATATCAACAGGTATTAGCCTGATCTGACCAGGAGTTCACAAATATTAACAGGTATTAGCCTGATCTGACCAGGAGTTCACAAATATTAACAGGTATTAGCCTGATCTGACCAGGAGTTCACAAATATTAACAGGTATTAGCCTGATCTAACCAACAGTTCACAAATATTAACAGGTATTAGCCTGATCTAACCAATAGTTCACAAATATTAACAGGAATTAGCCTGATCTGACCAGGAGCTCAAAAATATTAACAGGTATTAGCCTGCTCTGACCAGGGGTTCAAAAATATTACGAAAACTGACACTGAACCAGACAGGGAGAAGCATTGTCACTCTAGCTTGTTTGTTTGTTCTTTTGTACTAAAAACAAAAAAGCTACACAATGGGCTATCTGTTCGATGCCCACAGCGGAGATCGAAACCCGAATCTTAGCATTGTAATCTCTGAGACTTACCGCTGAGACGTCTGACATGGCTAGGTGGTTAGGGCGCTCGACTCGCAATTTGAGGTTCGAATCGCCGTCCCATCAAACATGCTCGCCCTTTCAACCGTGGGGACGTTATAATGTGACGGTCAATCCCACTATTCGTTGGTAAAAGAGTAGCGCAAGAGTTGGCGGTGGGTGGTGATAACTAGCTGCCTTCCCTCTAGTCTTACACTGCTAAATTAGGGACGGCTAGTGCAGATAGTCCTCGTGTAGCTTTGCGCAAAATTCAAAACAAACAAAGCATTACCAGAAGCCATCACAATATTGTATGTATATGTGTACGTATATAGCTACCATTATCAAAAGCTATCACAACATTGTACATATATCATTATCAGAAGCTATCACAATATTGTATATATATATATATATATATACAATATATATATATATATATATAAGAAATACAATACTACAAACAATACAAGAACTAAAAATAAAATACAAGGAAAGGAAGGTACGTACGGTAAACGTTAAAAAACAAACTAAAACTAACCCTAAAACCGTAGT
>NW_013665660.1:1188019-1193588 GCF_000517525.1 Limulus polyphemus
AAACAATCAAGCAAAATAAAATCAGAAGGAAGGACTGCGTTAAAAACAACAAATCCAAACCTGTGATGAATGACATTTAGATGAACAAAAACGAGCCCAAACAAATATTAAATAAATTAAAGACGCTGTATACATTAAAAGGATCTTCAGGGTACAGGCTATAATGTGGGATTTAAAATTTGCCCTGGGTATTGGGGGTAACTGCGGAAGTAGGACCCACATTGCTGTGGGGATACACCATCTATCAGTCTTAACCTCCATTCGCAAGTCTCACATGAAAAAATTCATAAAAAATAAAATAATCAAAAGAAACATGAATTATGAGAGTGGGATGGGGGTTCAAGCCCACAACGTTCCACATCTATATCCCCCTCGGAGTGGGATGTGGGTGTTCAAGCCCACAACACCCCACATCTATATCCCCCTCGGAGTGGGATGTGGGTGTTCAAGCCCATAATATCCCACATCTATATCGCCCTTGGAGTGGGATGTGGGTGTTCAAGCCCACAACACCCCACATCTATATCCCCCTTGGAGTGGGATGTGGGTGTTCAAGCCCATAACATAACATGTTAAAGCATAACATTATAAATACCGCTGTTACATGTCGTCCATGATAAGAATATGTTGGAATTCACGTGAAAATTGTGTATGTACTGGTGTCCACAAGTTATTAATCTAGTTTGAATTATTCACGCATGTCGAATGTGGTAAATGAGTGAATATGAAACATCAAAGTCACATGTGGTAATCGAAATTACCCAAATCTTTACAGTGGTACCAGGTAATCAAATTTACCTCAATCTTCACATAGTCACATGTCATAATCGAATTATCAGAATCATCACAGTCACATGTGGTAATTAGAGTTACTCGAATCGTCACACCTGATAGTCGAACTTATCTCATTCTTTCACATAGTCATGTTTGGTATTCAAACTTTATCTGAAACTTTAAACAATCACATGTGGTAACCTAATTTATCTGAATCACCACATGATCACACACGTTAATTGAATTTATATACATTTTCGCACATCCACCCATGCATGGTAATAGGAATTACTTGAAACTTTATAAGTCACGTGTCATAGCAAGACTTCCCTAACACTTTATAAGTCACATGCATCAGTCGTGTTTATCTTAATCATTACATAATCATGTTAGCTAATCAGATTTGCTGAATTTTCACAGATTCTTAGTCGATATTCGCATACACCTATATATACATTTCGTTTTCTCTTGCCCAGTCACATTTTTTAATACTCACAATAGCAACGCCACCTGGGGATGTAATAGCTTTACAGTCTTCACATAGATAGATAGATGCGATATTACGGTAATATAGGATAATCACTAATATGATTGGATGAATTATTTATAATCTATCTGTCTTATTCAAGGTTTGCGTGTCTTGGAAACATTTTGTTTATTGTATTTCCGCCTTAAGCTTAAGAAGCATCAAATATTAGCTAAAATGTTGTTTCTACCTGACTACATCTAGCAACACTTCCTCTTCTAAACTGTTTGTTCCTTAGCTTATAAAACGTTGTTCGAAGTTAACATTGTTTCTATCTGACTACATCTAGCAACACTTCCTCTTCTAAACTGTTTGTTCCTTAGCTTATAAAACGTTGTTCTAAGTTAACATTGTTTCTATCTGACTACATCTAGCAACACTTCCTCTTCCAAACTGTTTGTTCCTTAGCTTATAAAACGTTGTTCTAAGTTAACATTGTTTCTATCTGACTACATCTAGCAACACTTCCTCTTCCAAACTGTTTGTTCCTTAGCTTATAAAACGTTGTTCGAAGTTAACATTGTTTCTACCTGACAACATCTAGCAACACTTCCTCTTCCAAACTGTTTGTTCCTTAGCATATAAAACATTGTTCATACTGTATCATACCAAACAGCAACGTTATTACTTGTTACTGTTATGTTGATAATATGCGAGGAAGTCGTTTAACTTTTCACTTTTACCTAGCATGTGCACTACGTTTTCATAGGCCTGTGTAACCTCGAATTAACGCTTTATTTAATTTAGCCACTTTACCTCAACAAGCACGTTAACCCACATGAAAACTGTTTCAGTGGGACGACTGAAGAATGATGCACGTGAACCAGTGACATCCTTTGCAGTTCTTAACACACACACAAACACAAAGACGGGTAATGCGTAAAGCATTCCGAGCTTCTTTTATTACATAATCTTGAAATCAACATCTTATAATCTCGGTTAAGTATAACACTTGTCATTTCTACAGTATGATGCTGTATTGTCAAGTCTCGCGAGAAATATAAGCTGCACTGCTGTCCTAAATAAGCCTAAAACAAGTAGCAGAGGCATTTCGAAATATGCTCAAAACAAATGGTACGGACTTTTAAACTGCACTTTTATGGGTTCCCTCAAAATGGCGATTTGCACGGCTTAATTGGAATATAGAATGTGTCAAGTTGGCGGGCCAGAAAGTTCACAATTGTGGATGTGTTTCTTAATTGAACAGGAGTTGGTATAGGATGGTTCTAAAAATGTAATGATGTGTAGGCTGTTCATTGACCCAGTCAATCATCGAAACCAATCCTACAACCATTTTATTGTGGGTTGAACTCAGCTACTACAAAAAACGCCCAAATAAACGACCTCAGATTAAAACAATCCCCCAAAAAACCCAACCCGCAACTCTCAAAAAATTAAATCGAATTTTCAGAAAAACAAGACAACTTCCGTTTATTAAAAGCGGACTTGGGAACACCAATATGATAATATTTGTTGTTGTTTTTTTAAAGGCTAACGGACCGGGCGTGGCCTAGTAGTTGGCATATTCGGATATTAAATATATTACTGCAAAAACGCGCTCCGCACTTCGGGCCATGGGTGCACCATAAAAGTGACGGTCAAATCCCACTATTCGACTAGAGTAACCCATGAGTTTGCAGTGTGTAAACAGTCCCAAGTATATTGTAAGGTCATTGATATTTTTCCGAAATGCAACCCTTTTTTTTTTAACCAATGTGTAATTTAAATAATACAACTACTTTCTCTTCTAAGCTGTTCTTGACATGAGCGACACTACTTACATACATTTTAGGGAAGAACGTTTTAATACACAAACTTATATATTGTATACACATGTAAAACATTTTCACATCAGGATCTAACCTTAAGAGTTTCACCTCCCCAATAGTGACAACAAAACATGTATTTTATAGGTTTTGCAAACATGAGGCACTTTTCTGGTGTTCTATAGTATTAAAAAAACAACTCGCGATAAAGAATACCTAACTGAGCGAAATTATACATTTAAGATTAGATCTCCTTCCTTTCTAATTAACATGTTAGGTTAAATTTTATTACGAACATTTTTAAAATTAATTGAGACGACGCTGATATTCAGTGACATCAAAATTTTTGTCTATCTATAAACTGAATATAGAAGTGTCAAAGCAATAAACAAATGAGTCATTTTTGGAAACCAAAAAAGCAGATTACCTGACAACGCCATATTTATCAGTTAAACAATACATCAGTCACACCTACCACAAGTGATTTTACTACCTAGTTATTAAAACTTTTAAACTACAAAATAATTTTTGTCAATGTTTAATGTCTCTACATTTAAACAAGTTTAATAAGTAATTACATACAAATCATAATACTAAAGACTTAATAACAGTGAATGATAGATTATTATACATGTTAGTTTGTTACACAAGCCAGGATACTAATTATGTACATTTCTGTGGTAACATAAACGTTATCGGGTAAAATCTTTTATCAAATGAATTCCCATCATTTTTGTTTATATTTTTAACTATACTTCTTATTAGCTTTGTTACAATATATCATTTAGAAAACGTTCGATATTTATTGCATTTGATTTTTTTTAAACTTCATAATTAGTTAACTACAAATTCATACATAGACAAAACTAGAATGTAAAGCATTGTTACTGTGGTTTTAATTGTGGGACATGCAAATGTTTTATTCTGATTTTTGGCCTTTCTTAATAAGTGAAAAAAAAATTATAACCTTTGGTGACTCATCTGACTTTCGACTAAAGTTCTTCTGTGTTAATATGAAAAATATCAATGTTATCTTAGATTAAAGTGTAATAAAACATTCGTTCATTTATCAGCATCAGTTGTTATTCGCAAACACGTCGTTCAGTAAGTATTATCAGTGATTTCGAATTTCATATTTATTTTTGACGATAAAATTAAGATATCTTTATAATGTTGCTGTTTTTACTTGGTTATCATATGAAAGTTCCAACTATAAATTACTGAGAATGGTTTCGTTCAGTGGGTTATATTTAATTTCTCTTGTTATTTCATTGTGGCCATGAATTTGAATATAAGTTACTCACATCTCTCAGTTGATGTGTTTGTTATTTGACAGAATTCACTGTTATTTAGCTATAACTACCCTTCTCGTGGTTGAGTCACCTAAGGCAATAAAATAGGTCTGTCTCGAAGGGAAAAGAAAGCACCTTACAAGAACTTTTAAGAAGGACTTTCATGATTTTTATGGGTACGTTTTTATTTTTATTACTCCTTCGAGTCAATTTGTTTTCTTCATATTTTCAGTTTTTATATTTCTCGCCTTCTTTCATGACCGGGCGTAGTCTAGTGATTAACGTGTTCTAGTGGTTAACGTTGCCGCACAACTGCGCTCTGCACTTTTTTACCTTGGATAAGTTATAAGAGTGGTGATTCAATCCCACTTTCGGTCAGAGAAGGACAGCTCAAGAGTTGGCGGTGGGTGTTATTGAATAGCTGCCTTACTCTATTCTATCAGTTCGAAATTAAGTATGACTTTGTGTAGCATTGCAAGAAAATTCTGAAGCATAGTTTTCTTCTTTTACATGATTCGTTTAGATCTCCCACAACTAGATGAACTAAGTATTAAATAGTTGTAAATATAAACACTAGAGTACGCGTATATGTATAAGGTGCATGACTTACTTTGGTGAACAAATTTTGAAGTTGTAAATGTTTTCTAGTTTCTTCCCTAACATGTGTGTGTGTGTGGGTGGGTGGGTGGGTGGGTGGATATGTGTATCTTCGTGTGTGGTGCATAAGAACCTCTTTTTTATAACTTCATACTTAAACCCTTTCTTCATATTTACATATACACACCTCTTCTTTATAAATATATAACTTCATACTTAAACTTTTTTTTAATATTTACATATACACACCTCTTCTTTATAAATATATAACTTCATACTTAAGCTCTTTCTTAATATTTACATATACACACCTCTTCTTTATAAATATATGGATGTGTTTTTATATACATAATGTTATCCTCTTTCTTCACATTCTATTTCTCCCTATAGCACTTTTCTTATTATATATATAACTCTTTTTTCCACTTACCTCTCTCTCCTTTTTTTTCTCTTAGTTTGTTATTAAGTACAAAGCTACAGAAAGGGCTATCAATGCTCTGTCTACCAAGGCTATCGAAACCCGATTTCTTGCAGGGTAAGACACACCGCTGTGCCACTAGGAGGCGTCTCTCTCATTATATATATATATATATATATATATACACTACTTATTC
>NW_013665660.1:1194154-1217856 GCF_000517525.1 Limulus polyphemus
GCCTTTTTTTTTATCTGAAGAAACTCTTAGTAATCTAAATATCGTTTTATTTTATTTTTTTGTAAACTATTAGACGATGACGCGGTGGTCGCTTATGATTCCAGTTCAGGTGATAAGGTCTTTTATTTGGTAACGAATCGAACACTCACTTTAAAACTTAAAACGATATTGTTCAATTTGAAAAAGACACTGCGTAAACGACTAATACTTACTAATTCTAGATACTAGTTGTTTATAACTTGCGACTTATGCCCATATAAATCAATTACATGTTCTATTAAGCTATTAATTATTTGCTATAAGTAAATAACTTAACAGAATACTCTGTCTTATTAACATCTTTTATACTTCTCTTGGTGTTTTTTACCTCCCGCCTGTATTTTGTCTAAAAACTTACGTTTAATCATCATTGGTTATCAATTTAAATGATTCATTCTATCTTAGGACAGGAGGTTAGGGCACTCGATTCCCAGTATGAGGATCGCGGGTTCGAATCCCCGTCACACCAAACATGCTCGCCATTTCAGTCGTGGGGGCGTTATAATGTGACGGTCAATCCCACTATTCGTTGGTAAAAGAGTAGCCCAAGAGTTGGCGGTGGGTGGTGATGACTAGCCGCATTCCCTATAGTCTTATGTTGCTAAATTAGGGACGGCTAGGACAGATAGCCCTCGTGTAGCTTTGCGCGAAATCCATAACAGACAAACATTTCATCTTTTCTCTAACCAGGTTTGTATGGGTTACTGTAACTAATAGGCCAGGGCAATGTAGCATTTTAGTGTAGCAGATCTTGAAAATAATTAAAAGAGGTTATTGACTTTCTTCCCGTGATTGCCTATTTATTACTCTTGATGAATCAGTCGAAAACAACAAAAGGCGACTTTTCTCTTTGTTTATTAATTATTTTAGTTTCCGAAGTAAACACAGATAACTGGGGCGTAAATTAATCATGTATGGCCTTTAATCATTCTTATCAATCAAGATCAGGTTTAAGCTTTTCATGTGCATAGCATCACGTAATGGGTTTTTTGGATACAAAAGTGATATGCGCTCATGACTAATGTGTGCCTTTTCAAAACTTTCTTAAACTTATGAGATGCAGAGTATTATTATATTATGCTCAGCACCATAAATTTGCTTCGTCGAAAGATGGTTGCAACGTTAAAAACGTTTCTTAACGACTGGCAACTTATTATCACTTATTCAATCGCAGGTTCTATTTTTACAGTTACAGTTTCTCATTGTTACGTAATAACACCGATATTTGGATGTTCACGAAATCTGAAGAAAAACCATGGTGTCATCTTCAATAATAATGGTATATTTTGGTCAAGAAATAGGTTAACCTAAACAGAAAATATATACGTGTGGTCTCTATGTTATTGTTGATGTCGAAAGTGCTGTTTAATGATAAACAAAATGATGCATATGCTAGAGATATTTATCTGTAGCTGTTGTAAGTTCTAGAACCACGCAATGAAGCCGAGAGTTCGCAGGATCAAGCCAGCAGATACAAGGCAAGTTAAAACATTGAAGGCAATGAAGGTAAAAGCCATTGTATGTGAAATGTTGTATGAAAAGTAAAATGCAGATCTCTCACAAAGGAAAAACGTACACTTATTTACAAAACTGGTGTAAAACAAGCGACAAGGAGACGAACCATGAATCTGCAGATTCAAAGTCCTAGCACAAAAGCCACTAAGCCACCCCGGCTCTTTACCACGTAAAATAATCCATTTGTTCAAACAGCCATGTTGAATACATTTTATTATAAAATTATGTCTGACTTCAAAACGTTCTTGTGTAAAATACTTGTAGATAAGATATTGCCGGTCTTCAAACACCCGCGATGATTAGATAAAACTGAATATGTTGAATAGCTTTCCATTAGAATTTTTTTTTCCCAAAACGGTCAAGTTGAATACATTTTATTATTAGCAAAATCAATATTCAAAACTGTTATGATTGCATTGTATAATAAAATACTGACCGTTTTTAAAAGCCAATAAAATTGACAAAGAAGGTAATGGAGTACACCGCCAAATTCCGTATAAATTTTAAAATAAGATATAACACTCAAAAGTGTTAAACAAATTAGAAAAAAAATTCCTAAATTAGGGTATTTATAATTAGAAAAGTTAACTGTTAAAAATCAGAATAAGGGTATAAAACTGTATTATTATTATTGTCGAACTATATTGCATGTTTCATAAGATTTAAAGACTTTCTTAGGAACGAACACCAAACACTCATGGTCATGTCAATGATTACAACGTAGGCTTAATTCGAAGTAATCTGTACCATACCAGCTAATACTGTCCAGTGTTTTCCTGGATAGTTTTTATAGATGTGTATTTATTTATTTATTACTGTTGAGAAATCAGTTTCTAGGACGCAGTGACCTTCTGCATGTAATGTAGTTTTTATCATGCAAACGAATATAGAAGAAAATGATGAAAATGAATTATGCTTCATTATTTTGTCTTAGCGTATCGTACACTTCATGTTTTACAGTTTATTGTCAGAATTGGGTAATTTCTGGTGATATTATATAGACAAATTACTCGAAGCTTTAAATTTCAAGAAATAATGTTTAATATAATGCTATTCTTGTATAATAAAAAAATATTTATTTCTTTAACTAACATGCAAATTTGTATATGTTGAAATTAGAAAAACTTGAAAGTTGAAGAATAGCGCAGGAAACAATGTAAATAATTATAGTTGTTAAAAGAAAGTGTGCTTGTTTTTTTTTCTTTGGCACTAATTTAAAACCAGAGTGAATTTATTGCTGAGCAACAAAATAAAAAACAAAAGAAGTAAGTAGTTAAGTTAAATATGTAACTTACTGTTCCCGAAATTTATAGGAATAGTGATAACTATACTAAAAAATGTAGATATCTCAGTTTTTTGTAAATCAGTCGCATAGTTAACTTAAACTACTTAGATATATAACCCTACTCAAGGTATGGTTCAATCATGTGTTTAAATCCTAGGCTAGAAAAACAGATGTTATCTGATATGTATTAATTGTATCTAGTTTTTATAGTTATCATTTTGACGAATATTAAATTTTGTTTGTTCTGATAAAGTGTAAGAATCTTGAATCACAGAAATAAATGATCCAGTTTATTTTGTTATGTATGATCTTCACACGACTACTGGGCCTCTGAAAAATGAACTGAAATTTAAAAATATATACTGCACAAAACAACTAAAGAATAAATAGAATTTGTAATATTATTATTATTAAGAAGTAGAAAGCCAGTTATTAAATAATGCCAATCGCCGTCCACAGCTCACTCCCTTACTATTATATAAGTCAAACATCTAATAATCAGCTATAAGATCTGCAGTGCAAATGACTGGTCATTTTAGCTTATGCCATATATAGTGGTATTACACAATCGTATCTCTGTTGTCATCTTAAAGGGAATTTTGGGTGTAAAGTGCGACAAATGATTTATACACCACGGCTAAACCTCAAAGAAGACATTTGAAGGTTTCATATTTAAGAGCCGTCATACTAATGGAGACCAGCCCATCATAGAAGATTCTTACATAGTGGCTATCAACTGTCTCAAATTGTCACTATAGTAGTATGTGGACAAGAAAACCATCATATACAACGCTAGCAGGCGATCGTTTTTTGTCGATTCTGGGTGATTGAATCAGAGAAATGTTTGAAGCTGCAGTGTCAGTATACAGATGGTAGGAAACAGACTTTATAAGACTGACCTGAAAGCCAGATGCCCAGTGAGATGCCGTCCCTTCACAAAATAGATATCCAGTATCTTGCTGGGCATTTGTTACCAAGAGCACGTCCAAGTGGTACAACGACATGTACAGCAAAGTTATTTTTACAGCTGAGTCGCACACTTCATCTTGCATATAGATGAAAGGAGTATATTTATTTGGTGAGAATCCGAAACCAGATCCAACCCTATTTTCATAAAAGAACATGGGTCGTATGCCGATGGAGAAAATATGGAGTAATATATGGAGTAAACCGAAATACGTATTAGTACTCGAGGTGCCTGAGATGTGGGGGTGACAAATTATCTCAGTGGTAACCGTATAGCACCCGTCCACTCATGACTGTCTCATGAGGAAACTTTAAGGAAGTCTCCAAATTAGCTGGTGTCTGTGGGTGTCATTGTAGAGCTGGAATTTCAAATTGAAAAAAGTAGTGTGTCGATTATGGGATATATGGTCTTCACATTGCAAGGTACTAGTGAATAATTTTGCTTATGAACACTTTCGATGCTCTGTAATGCTACTGAGACTTGTGAGGTGAAAAGGGGCCTTGATAGGGGTTGCTGAAGTACATCCTGTGACCAGTCTTAAACAAGCAATTTGTATCTTTTCAATCTCATATAGCAACATAGCATTCGTACTGATTATCGGTAGTGTATAATGCAATACGGAATGGACAATACTTTGGTAGAGCATAAGCAGGTAACGTTCTTTAGCTGTCTTTTCTTTTGCAACTTTCAATGCATTGGTGCCTTTGGTAGCTCTGATTATCATAGTTTTAATGTTGAATTGCCTGACAAAGAAATGGCAGTGTCTTTAAAGGATGGTGATGATTCTTTGACATCTGCATGTCTTTTGTTGAGTATGCATCTTCCAGACCTAAGGCTACTGCTGAGGTGTTCTTACCAGATTCAAAGACTTCCAATTTATGAACTGTTCGGTAACGTTTATCTAGATTTCTCTTCGATAATGTTAGCCGAGGTTCAATCTCATAGGCAAGCCGTTTGGTTCAACCTTCCCGGGGATCTTGCTAATGATGTTTTCTCGGATGATGAATCGACTTTCTTTAAGACAAGAGCGATCCTTCATGGGTTTGGAGGCTTAGATAAGCATTTGATAAAGGCATCAATCTATATTTCAGGGATGTTACCTGTTGCCCAGCTATGTTGATACTCTGACACTAACTTTATCAGGTTTGCTTCTGTAAATTTCTTAAAAATTAAGATTTTTTCACCATTGGACCTGGAGCTCCATCTTTAGAAATGTTTATAGTTTATAGCTAAAGCTGGGTTAAATTATCTGTATTTAGTTGTAACTTGGAAAGAGATTGCTGTAGCTTGAGCCTTTCTTGTATGTCAACATGGTCACATTAGTTAGTGTATCTGTGCATGATGGTCCTGTCTTGGTTTTCATTTGTATGTAGTGTGCAGATATACAATGCCCTGTAACGTCTGTAGTGATATAATTTTCTTTAAATTATTGGTTATTTAGCTCTCGCACGGTCATAGCAGCAACACGTGGTCCGTGATGTCTAATATTATCTTGTTCTAGTCACCTCAGACATTTTTTCTTTTGTTAAATAAAATTTTCTATACGCAAGGAAATTTCAGTATATTTTGAGTTTGAGTTAAAACTATTTAGAATTGGAATATCGTTTGCTGGCTGGAATTTGTCGATAACTGAATCAGATAGCTGACCAATGAGGTCAGAGAACAGAGGTCCCGAGATGATACTGCTCATTGTACAAAGAAAGTAAGCTCTTAGGCAGTGCGTGAGTCTTTTGTTTGGGTAGGCTGTCACATATACCATATAATATTTTTGAGTTGGTGAGAATAATGCTATGTAAGGAACATTTTATTTGGGGAAGCTATTTGTTTGTTCACGATAGGTGTTCAAGGGGATTGCCTTTCAGGCAGTCAAAAATGAACTATTTATCTTCATCCATTAGGGGAGGTTAAGCCTTCCTAAGTCTCTTAAGCTAATGTTTGAAAACCAGATATTTTCTTTGTATCAGGTTGCTCACAGGTTTGGCAATAAGAAAGCCTTCCAAAGTTCATTCAGCATTGAGGTAATCCATCTTGCTAGAAGGAAAATTTCAAGACTAACGGTTCCATAACCTGGAGTGAGGACTGTTCGTCGTCGCACATGGGCATGCACTCAGTTTTAAGTGTTTTTGTATTGTAGCAAATGAAGAGTTTGTTCATTTTACTTAAAGTGTCCAGACTCTCTTATTTCCACACTAACTCCGAAAGCTCAATCGAACACTTTCTCTCGGAAAGTTCACTTAATCACTGGGACGAATTTGCAGTTATTCGCAGGCATTTCTATCAGCAAAATTTGTGCTAGAAATAAACTTGTGAAAGCACCAGACTGAAGTGCTTGTGGGATTGGCCTTGTTGTACAGTTCATTCCATTTCATGCCTCATGCTTTGGAAGCCAAACTCTGTAAGGAGTACAGGCTCCATTCCTTGTAATCCTTGCCTACTCTGCCGTGCGTTGGTCATGCCTTATCCACATGAGCTCATCCTAGGTTTGATTACATGCTTTCTATATTTTTATCGATATCACTGTTCCACCAGTATGGGGCGTTTATTTTGCAGAAGTTGTTAATTTTTTGCTCAACGGTGGAGAGATGTTTGAGGGTACGAACACTGTCATAATCCTTGTATGGATTTCTAGACTGTTTTATATCACTATACCTTTTAGTCTTCACGTGGACCGTCACTGCTAAAATTATATCCCCTATGTCACGTAGAAAGGACACTTAAAATGGGATTAGCAAAATCAATGTTTATACAGAAGTCCCTGTTGCCTTGGTACTCAGTGATCCTTGTTGATTCAACTGAGTTTAGAAGTATAAGGTTGGTGGCTGTACTGTAGAGAACATAATGTAAAACGTTTTCATTAATGTTTTTACCTACATCCCAGGTGGATTGTCTAGCATTGAAGTCTTCTACTGTTAGATACATAGCAGTGCTATCACAGGTTAGTCAGGAACCTTCAATCTTCAGAATGATGTGCTGTGTTGACTTTGATATTCACCTTGGTGTTTCAGATGTGGGTGGATAGTTCAGATGAGCTATCTTGGTGACTTGTAGCTTACTAAGGCGATTATTCCGGTGAGACCTGTAATAATGCCCATAATAGACGTTGCTGTCCTGTCGAACTGAAATGGCCATACTATATACTCTGTATCAGCAAATAGTGTGAGGTTAAAGCCAGTAAAAGTAAACTCTTTGAGGTTTGAGAGTGTTTTTTCTTAAAATAATATGGTGCCATAAAAATATCAAGATAATTGCTTCTCTGTTCCTCCTGAAATTGTAGTAATCTATTATAATGTAGGACTGATAGAGTCTGGTGCAGCTTTTATTCATGTATCGTGTATCAACTCATTGTTTAAGCCTCGTTTGCCCTGTTCGTCTGCTGATCGATTAACGTCCCCTGCTGAATGCGCTAGCTCCATTGCTCCTGTGGGCTCCCGTCTGGGGGCTATTTTTAATGTATCGTTATTTGTAGACAATACATTGACTATTTGTTGTCATTAATCAGGTGGGCATACACTGGCTAATAGGGTCTCTCCATCATCAAAAAGCTTTCCTTATGCAGGACCTTACGCCGGTCAGCCTTGCTTATAACTGGTAACTCGGCATCTCTGTGTTCTTTCCACCATCTAATAACAAAGTGTGGCAAAATGTCTTCTCTGCTTGATGATTGGTCAATCTATTCAGTATGTGTGGTACAATCTATTACAACGTTGATCACTGATCCCAGATATTAGAGAGATTTACCCACCCTAATGTTGCATACAACTAAGTTCCATGTGGTTCAACATTGAGACTGATCTTAACGATAAAGATGACCCTGTCTCAAATCTGATGCCATGTACATGTATTAAATTAAACTCTAGCTATTAAGTCTATAGTTAATGAAGTGGTAATTCTGTGCTTGTGTTTGCAGCTCAACTCACAGTATCTCTAATTGTAATTAAAAATAAAGAATAGATCTACAACAAACTTATTGTAACATTGTTCTTATGCCTGAACACATGGTAACATTGTGTGCAACAAAATTAACTCTGTATTTGAAACTGAATCACGACGATATGTACTAAATCTACATAACTGGTAACTCTGCAATGTACCTAAATTAAGCACGTGCCACATTTTTTACTTATTCATACATGTAACTTAGCATTTGGGAACTATGTAATTATATATAATCATGTTGTAAATAAGTTCTTATTAATAGAGATAAACATCTTGAAAAATATTATAAAGAATTAGATATAATTGTCTTTCTTCCTTTTTTTGTTTCCCTCCTTCTCTTTCTTGTCAGTATACATGTATTCCATATCCGAAACTATCTCAAATAACTCGTCACAATAATTCACTACTCTTGTTCAGCCTTTATTCTAGATGCAGGCTTAGTTTAAATTTTAAGTGGGTTTTGTTGGTCATTATAGGAAAATTACGACATACAATATTTCATACGGGCTTGAAAACCAATTTAAAATAATTTCAGTCAAGTTGTTTTTTTTTTCGTCCTTTCTTTTAATGTAGAGTATAAGAGATCATATCTAATATAAAAAAATGGAGGTTAAGGACTGTTACTTAGTGCACGACATTAAAAGTAAAATTACAATAAAGTTATAAACAATCGCTAAGTCTAGTAATAGTACTTTATAATCTACACAAATTAATGCAAAAAAGAGCGAAATGTATTGAATTATTTATAATTGGAACATTAATCTGGGCCTTAAAATGTCTTAATGATTTGTATTGTAAAGATACACAAGAAGGCTAGAAAGAAATTATAATATCTGAAATTTTGTTCATGAGTGTCTAAATACTGGTAGCTTCCCTGCCTATATTGTTTATATGTAGTATATATAATTATATGTATACGTTAGTGCTCTTACCATCACGAACTGTATATTTATTTTAAAAAGTAAAAACTCTTACGTAAATCATATCTTTGAGCTGAAAGTCTTCCGAATGCAAGAAACAATAACATATTTAAAAACCTGATATTTAGGTCCAAAAACTCTGATCACAGTAAATGGAGTTTTGTACGTACCACTCAATCTTGTACGTAATTTAGTCCTTCTGTCTTTTATACAAAACTAGAATTAAATATATTATCCAATCTGCCTTCTTCACCTTTCTTATCGTTCATCAAGGAGTGAGCCTCGCCGAAGCTTTCTGATCTTTTTAACCGGCTATATACACTACACTTCTGTTCACATGGGGCCTCTGTTGTATATAAGGTTAGCACATTGTTTTTAATTTTAATTTATTTTTTGTTGTCTTTGAAGTTTACCTGCTCATTACTCACAAGAATCGTGAGTGGGCTAGGAAAGATGGCGCTGATAACGAAAAATTACAGTTATTCTCATGGTTTAAAAAAATCAAACGTGTCAGGAGATGGTTTGAAGATTACCTACATGTATTGTGTTCCAGAAAAATGTTTAATGTATATAAAACGTAAATCTATATTTCATTACGTCGAAAACTAGAATACTCAAACCGCCTGTTCCTCTTTCTTTTCTTTTTGCTGTATCTACTCCACATTCATGATTTACGTAAAGGTTGACTTCAGTGAACATAATAATAATAATGGTCATGATTTCCTATTAGGCTTTCTTTCTTTCTTTTGTTTTATAGAGATTTATAACATCAAGAGCTTAGAATTTCTAGCAGTAAATACATAATTCCTTCTCTTTAACATTATATGGCGTTTACATGTTGCGTCTAACTACTGGGCTCAATACAAGAATGTGGTGTATATTACACCGAAATTTTGTTACAGAACTGAACAGTTTGCTGATGATAAATTATACTACATACAAAACTAGGTAACTGGATTTATGTACTTCGAGGGTGCTGGTTGACCCTGTAGTAGAGGACTGGATTTATGTACTTCGAGGGTGTTGGTTGACCCTGTGGTAGAGGACTGGATTTATGTACTTCAAGGGTGCTGGTTGACCCTGTGGTAGAGGACTGGATTTATTTACTTCAAGGGTGCTGGTTGACCCTGTGGTAGAGAACTGGATTTATGTACTTCGAGGATGCTGGTTGACCCTGTGGTAGAGGACTGGATTTATGTACTTCGAGGGTTCTGGTTGACCCTGTGGTAGAGGGCTGGATTTATGTACTTCGAGGGTGCTGGTTGACCCTGTGGGAGAGGACTGGATTTATGTACTTCGAGGGTGCTGGTTGACCTTTTGGTAGAGGACTGGATTTATGTACTTCAAGGGTGCTGGTTGACCCTGTGGTAGAGGACTGGATTTATGTACTTCGAGGGTGCTGGTTGTCCCTGTGGTAGAGGACTGGATTTATGTACTTCGAGGGTGCTGGTTAACCCTGTGGTAGAGGACTGGATTTCGAAGCTTTGCGTGTGTTATAAGTGATGGTCAGTTCCTTAGCATGGATGTTGGGTGATAGAGTGCTACTGACTGGTTGCCTCTCCTCTGGTCAGTAGTTCATTATTAGGGACAGCGGCAGATAGCCTTAGTAGCTTTGCCATAAATACGAAGTATATATTTAGAATCTATGGGCCTTTAGCAATCTTTATAAATAAAAAACAAAACATTTAGTAAACAGGTATTTTGTGTTAAAGTGTTATTGGCTTGATTTTTAATTTTTTTAAAGGAAAAACCTTACACAGCTCTAACTATCAGCGATGGCTCAGGTTTTTCCACTTCAGGCCATTTTCGTAAACTACGAACATACGTTGATAAAACGTTATTCAATATTTTGAGTTTCAGACTTAAACATTAATTTTTGGTTTAACGCCAAGCAGTCATGTTTTGAGACCGAGGTTGTAAAAAAAATTCCAGCCATGAAAGTTAACCATATGCAAATAGCTTTATAGTTTTGTCTTATAACTGCCTAAAGCGTCAATATGTCCTTTAAATTCACCACTTCAATTTGTACTGAGTTTTTTTTTCAAATGCTTATTTAGTTTCACCATTTGGTGTTTAATAAATCAAAATGAGAAAAAGAAACCAATCCAAATGAGCAGGAAAAAATAAGGACAGGCAAAATTTATAATAGTGTGTTGTCCTTGCGTGGGCTGTTTCATTTCTACATGAAGGGTGTTGTCGGATTTAACTTCCGGAGAAATTAGCAGTTTTTTACATAATCATTTTTAATCGTGAAGCAGTACGATCATCATATGTGAGTTTTTACAATTGGAAGCCTTGACCCAAAGACAGTTTTGTTTGTTTGTTTGTTTGTTTCCAGTAAAAATGTTAACCCAGTAATTTTCTCTCTGTCGTACCACTTCAACAGCCATTTTAATTAAATATCTGGAAGTCTGGAACCTCTATATAGAATAACAAATTCCTATAGAAGGTGCGCTAAAAAAAAGATGCATGCCATATGTTATGCTATGTTGTAAAATCTAGGATTTTACTGACGCGCTCATCTCTTTCAGCTGACGTGTAATAATACCATTGGATAGAACCACATACTAAAGTTACATTTTATATACTATAGACTGTACAGCCTTGTTGACCAGCCACGTGAGTGGTTTGTTTATTTAATATTACTTTTTGTTTATGAAGATCTTTAGTTATATCGCTTACTATCTCTTATGTTATTAACTAGTAATATTTGTGAATTATATTAAAATATATATAAATTTAATAACAATAACTAGCATTTGCAACGATAAGAATATATGTATTTATATAGTCTTTAATAACGAGTTTGAATATACTGAAAGCCAAGCCCATCGATAGCAGGGTAGGGAGAGCCAGGTAGGCCAGATCTCTTTTAAAAATCCGTCTCCCTCACACCAAATTTCAGTAGTCACTTTTAATATTTTAGGTTTTAGTAATAGCGAGGGAGGAGGAGAAGGTGAGCCAGACCTCCTTAAATATCCGTTTTGCTCACACCATATTATTTATATTTTCGGTTTTGGTTTGTTTGTTTTAGAGCAAAGCCACATTGGGAGATCTACTGTGTCCACCGCAAATAATAGAACCCCGGATTTTAGCATTATAAGTCCGAAGAGTTACCACTGTCCCACCGTGGGACTTAAGGTGTTGGTAATGATTGCTATATTAGTATACAAATGGAAAATATGGCGTTTTTTTGTCGTATAAAAAAATCAAACTACCGTTGCTGTTGTGCATACATGTGATCTGAAATCTTAGTAAGAAACAACATGTATATATAGAAGATCAGAATCAATGTTTTTCAATCCTCTTTGTAGCTTCTTAGTCTACATTATTTTTTTAAAACATACGGTCTGTTTATTGGTTCTGGCAGAGATTCAGCTACAAATTATTGTCATTATAGCCTCCATATGTCTACATTTAGTTAAGAAAAGCGTGATTCGGGTTTTCTGTTAGCAGATATATATATATATGTATGTGTGTGTGTAGCTTAAGAATGTTTTCCTTGCCACATGTGTGGTCTTTCGTCACTTTTCAAGGGAAACATCTAGACCCAGGACATTCAATTTCTAAGCCTTTTCTAGCTTCGTTCATTTATTTTTATTATTATTCAATTGTATTTCTTCATTCCGCGTACAGTCACACACACACGGGTATATAGTTGGCCAGACACACGCTTTTTAATCAATAAAACAACTCCCTATTGTACCCTAGTCAGGCTGGAAGCATTACTGACAACCCGAGTGAGGCTGGAAGCATGACTGACAACATTTATGTGGAAGGTAGTTTGAAACGATGCCAAACAGAAAATACTGTATGTATATTACCAGACTTTCAATTGGGTTAAAGTGACAGTTTTTCACTAAAACTATGTTCTTACTAACTCTGAAATACGTTTCAGTTTTCCCCTATAAAAATTGTGAATAGTTTTGTCTCTTTTTTTTTTCACAATTTATCCTAAAAATTAATTATTATTTTTTCTTTCTTTTTATGGGTTTCATTCACGTGTTTTTAAGAATAACATTGCAAGTTTGTGATTTTAATTTATAATCATATGATAATAAAAATCGTCTGCACGTGTCAAGATTAGAGATATTGTAAACCGCGAAGAAGTTGTAGTTTCAGAAGAATACAACGATCTCTCTAAATATTTTTTTAAAGAAATTCATGCAAGTAATTTGACTATATCAGCAGATGGCGCTGCAACCAACAAATATGCTTTAGAGCGCAAAAACTATGGTTGACTATCTAAAATATTGGAAAATAATGATGAATAACTTCCAAATTTTTACATATTATACAAATAAATATGCCATATAATATGAAAACACACAAACTAGCTTTCAAATAGATAAAAAGAGGAAAAGATAAAGGCAGTACTACGTCTGGGATGACGTGAAGCATCGTGAGTGAATTTTCCGTTTAGAATAGAGTTTTTGTATTTCTTGATAAGTGTAACATTTTTAATACGTATTTTATCTGTTTGTAGGAGTGGAGTTTTTGTTTTACAACAGATGTGTCTTTTGTCCACAAAATATTTACATTCATTCACTTAAATATTAAGTGCATTTTCTGGGTCTTCTTTTTCATAACAAGTAATTCGTGTATCAAACTTGGCATTTTTTTCAATAATAAGTGTTTCGTATGTCCACAAAAACATGCCATCTTCTTCCATAACAAATGTTTTATATATCCACACAGACATTAACTTGTCTTCCGTAACAAATGTTTCTTTTGTCCACATACATATGTTTCATCTACCCATACATACTCGACATCCTCTTCCATAACAGATGTTTTATATATCCACACAGACATTAACTTGTCTTCCATAACAAATGCTTCTTTTGTCCACATACATACGTCCTTGTCTTCCACAACTTGTTTCATCTACCCATACATACTCGACATCCTCTTCCATAACAGATGTTTTATACATACATACAGACATTAACTTGTCTTCCATAACAAATGTTTCTATTGTCCACATACATACGTCCTTGTCTTCCACAACTTGTTTCATCTACCCAAATACTCGACATCCTCTTCCATAACAGATGTTTTATACAAACATTTGTTATGGAAGACAAGTTAATGTCTGTGTGGATATATAAAACATTTGTTATGGAAGACAAGTTAATGTCTGTGTAGATGTTATGGAAGAGAATGTCGAGTATGTATGGGTAGATGAAACAAGTTGTGGAAGACAAGGACGTATGTATGTGGACAAAAGAGATGTTTCATCGGTTCACACAGATATGCCATTCTTTTCCATAACAGATAGTTTGTATGTCCAAAAAGACATGCTATCTTCTTCTATAACTGGTGCTTTGCTTATCCACACAGACATAACGTTCTTCTTCCCTCATAGATATGGAACTCTTTACAGTATCAGGTGTTTTGCTCCACCCCCACACACCCTCACGCATACACTTGACAAGTTTTCTATTTTCCAAAACACGATATTTTTGTTCATAAAATTTTTTTCCTCTCCAAACTCGTATGACATTTCCTTTTGTACGAATTGTTGCTTCTGTCTAGTCTACATATGCATCCTACATGGTATATTTAATATCATTAAAGATTACAAAATTATAACCAGCATGCCTCCAATAATATACTGGCAAGAAACTCAAAGGTCAATTTTTTTAACCACTGTTAGTAGCAACCGAACAAGTTGGCGAATAAAGATGCTAATCTTGATCCTGTTGCATCTCCATCGGTTTGATCACATATAACGTTGTTAGAAAATGAGATTCCTTTAGAGCACATTTCCATAATTTTTGAAAACCGTACTTATGAGATCTTATTATAATATCATCATTCTGGTATAAAAGAATTAGGGTTAGTAGCAGCTTTTCTTCCAAAAGAATAACAGTCTACAGAGACTTTACATCAAAATGTTCACGATAAGCGTCCTTATAAACCGTGAATTCCGTATTCCGTTAGAAAAACAATTCTCTCACTGATAACATTATGTATAAATTGCTCAATAAACTTAACCAAAACATCAGCTAATTAATGATTATAAATACTTATGTTACACACTATATAGGTTCAACAAAACATTTTATGAACTTTATTAATACACAAAATAATAAAATATTAATGAAAGTAAACAAAAACATTTGGACAAATTGATAAGATATCTGGTAAACTTTTATTAATTACCATGATAATGTAATATTCAACTTTATGATTATTTCTTGAATGAAACAGAAAAAGTATTTGCACGTAGTTTAAAGTTTGCTATTTCTTTTTTGAAAATTAATCCTTTTAAATATCTTTTATATTTTGAACAACTATTACAAGTTTCTAAACAAATTATATGGTTTAATACTAGTGGAATTAAAATAAGTGGTATACCTGTATCTTCTTTCAGACAAATACACAGCGTTGAGTACGTTATAGGAAAATGATTCTGAATAGGCAAATTTCGATTATGGAAAGCACGCAGGGATAAGTGACGTTCTTTGGCCATGACACCCTTACAACGAAGGCTTTAACAGTGTAAACTATGCTACAGGGTTATTTTCACAGTGCACGGTAATCAAATAGAGTATAGCCGGACGAGGCGACATGGACTGTAACGAGGTGGTGAGGCTCTAACATTATTTTACTATATCGTACTCAAACCTCTATATTCCTTCGGAAGAGACATTACAACTAACAGCGAATTGTTTATATCAGAACGATGGCATTGTAAAAAAGCTTACTAACTATGTTTTGTTTTGTTGTCAGAAATTAATTATCGAGATTTGTCACTAAATAATTTAATTTTTATTTAACAACATTGTGTATGGCCAAACTGGTTTAATGGCAAAGGGGCCAAGATTAGCGCCGTCGCATCACTCACCATCTTGTTCCTTTTTTTATTTAACAACATTGTGTATGGCCAAACTGTTTAATGGCAAAGGGGCCAAGATTAGCGCCGTCGCATCACTCACCATCTTGTTCCTTTTTTTATTTAACAACATTGTGTATGGCCAAACTGTTTTAATGGCAAAGGGGCCAAGATTAGCGCCGTCGCATCACTCACCATCTTGTTCCTTTGCTATCGGAGGTATGTTGATGATACTTTTATTCTAACAGAAAATGGGTCAATTCCATAACACTTGTTTCGTCTGCCGACACAGATTTAGCATTCACTTCCAAAACAGGTATTTTTCATGCATGTGGGTGTAATATCATAATTTTTCACAATCTGCATTTGTCTATACAAAATATTGACGTTTTTTTCCATAACAGATATATCTTCTGTCCACACAAAAACAACACCATATTTCACAATAACTGTTTTGTCTTTCTACCCAGGAAACTGTTTATAGGTTTGCAACACGGTGAAATTACATTCAAGGGTTCTTGTGTTAATAATGCCCATTTTTTGTTATGTTGTTTGTTGTTAAGCAGAAAGCTACACAATAGGCTATTTACCCACGTAAGTATTAAAACCCAATTTTTAGGGTCGTAAGCCCGCAAACTTACTACTGAGTCCTTAGGGGTGGGGTGGGGTGTAGGGGTGAGGTTGGTTAACTTCGGCTTCTCCTGTTTCTGACTTTGTAACATTTTGTACCTCAGTTACGTGCACAACACTTAAATACATTACATGTTTATCGACAATACTGATCGAATAAATTAATTACATGTTTACTGATCGTATAAATCAAAGTTATCGACATTTTTTTGTGTGAAAATTGTCCCCCGGTAGATCAGCGGTAAGTTTGCGGATTTACGACGCTAAAATCCGGGGTTCGATTTACTGAGATGGTCAGAGTGCAGAGAACCCATTGCATAGCTCTTGGCTAAATCAACAACAATAACAATAACTGTGAGAATGTAATTCCACGAAAACATATACAAAGTGTATTTGTATATTCTCCAACCTCTTATTTACCCAGTAGACACTATTTATATGTATAACTATTTACGTTATCTCTTTAATGTGAAGTGTATTTTTTACGGAGTACTCTTAACAGCGGTGTACTGGAACAGAAACTGTCTCCAGAGAGGGAAACTACCAAAGCAGTGAAACTTTTAATAGTCGTCTGTCAAGGGCGTTCATTGTTTGAAAAACATTGATTTATGCTCTATTTATATTTCGTCATACAGACAAAAGTTTTACATAGATTACCTTTGTACTCTAATACGCAGGTGTGTTAAGTTTCCAGGCATGTGTGGAGTATAGGTCTATGTGCACATGTTTAAAAGATAAGCCATGCAGTCATACGAAGTGTGTGCGCGATAAATAATGACATCACATTCAATGAATTTGTGTATCAAATACATACATATATATATATATATCTAATTCAAATTATTATTTTCGTATCACCGTATAGAGTTTGTTTACCTCTATTTAAAAAGGTAAAGTTATATAGCACATTAATTCCGAATTTTATTGCAAGCTTTCGTTTTTGAAAGTCGCTGTCCCTGAACGAGCTCGCACGTATACCTGTACTTGTTTAATTTACCTTTCGATATCTGATTGTAGGTGTTTCTCATAGCGCGGAGCCCGTAGGCGCTGTTGGCTACCGACATCTCAACGTTAGGTTTATGTATCCTAGTTCATTTTTAATACAACCACTTAACTAGCTTATTGCGCTGAGAACAGAGAAGACGTTTACTGTCTAAGTTTAATGCTAGTGTACCCCCCTTCGTTCTCTGTAGGTAAGTCCGTCAGTCAAAAGGTATTAGTACAACAGGTGTTCCACTCTATTTTAGTAGTAGTATTGGTGAGAGGGCAGCACTGAGCCAGAAATTGATGGATACGACGCTTATACGTCGTCGACTCGAGTCAGATCGCGCGAGAACGCTAAAGTTGGTAGTAGTGAATGGTATTTAGTTGGTATAAATCTCACTGAAAGATCAACGCGCGTTAATAGTATTCTACAGTTCCACTTTTCACTCAGCGCGGTCTTCCCAGAGCACCTTCGTAAATCCTGGTTTATTAACCACAAATTCTCACTTGGCTTGCACGGATGGATGTGGCAGGGAATTCCAACAATAAAATATATTCGTACTGAGAAAAGAAGCAATGTGAGTAGGGATTATTCTGTGATTATTCAAAAATATGTCAAAATTAATGACTTTTAGTTTTAGGGAACAAATAATAGTAGCAAATATGCTTCTATAAAATAATGTATATATATTTTTAATACAAAAATTATTAAATACATATTTATACATATATATGTGTGTGTAACTTTGTAGTTTAATAAGGTTATTATGAGCTCTGTTTCATGTTTTATCAACCTGAACATAAAGCTGTAAATCATGCACTTTTCTTTATTCTTGCTTCAAACAAACAATATCTTTAAATTTAAATGTTGTGACGAGAATAGTTTGTTTATTTGTCATCAGATTTTATCATCATTCATAGGAAGAGTCGGAGGCTTTTATGAAATGTTAAATAACATATTTTATCAACTTAAACATAAAGTTGTATATCATATCATTTTATTTTTATTGGCATTGTGGTGAAGTAAATAGTTTGGGTATTTGTCACCAAAGTAATTCATCATTGAGTCACAGGCTTTTATGTGTGGTTCTACACAATATCCGCTTGTTGATCTGAGCTTAAACTGTATAGCGTAACTGCCAAAGTGTGATATTCCTGATTTTTACTTCAGAATAGGAAATTTACAACTTTGTAGTTCAATTTGAGAGTAGGCTGGTTGAGATCCCGATGAGTAATAAAATCATATCGGGTATACATGTACCCCACGCTTGGTATTGCTGGTGCACAAAATTATAGCTAATAAAAAGGAAAAAAAAATATCTCTTAGATTAATTTACTCTAATCTTGTTTGAGCATACAAATCAAAAGGTTTCTTGAGGTTGTCCTTATAGAAAAATCTCAGATTATGTATGCATTGTTTGTTTCTTATTAAGCACAAAGCTACATAATGGGCTATCTGTGCTGTGCCCACCACTGGTATCGAAACTCTGTTTTTAACGTTGTAAGCACGCAGACTTACCGCTGAGCCACTGGGGGGGGGGGGACTTGTGTATAACTTGTTAGCATAATTTAAATTAGCGAGAGATGTGTAAGAAACCGTACTATTACTACCTGTGTAGTAATTCGGATTACTTACCAGCGAGCTATAGAAATAAGAAAGAAAACGAAAATTCTGGCCGCGGCTAATGATGATTCCCTCTTGTTTTTCTTATAATAAATAGTTTAAGTTGTAAAAGAAATTATCAGAGGATAGAAAAGCTTTTTTGTTACACCTCAAGCATGGGCGCCCACGGTAATGGTCAAGAGGGGGATCTGCCCCCTTACATTTCGCCAAAAATTACACGTATTATGATGTAAACTTAACATCGTAGTTAAACCAAATATTTCTAGTAGTTTTATTAAAACTGTAAATTTGTATTTTCGTTTAAGCATACATAACGCATATTATTGTAGTTTGTTGACTTACCACTGTAAAAGTTGATCCCCTAGATAAATGTGTTGCACACACATACACAAATATTTCTGTGGTCGCCCATGACCTCAACATGACAGTCTACAGTTAAGTAGAATTTTCTTAAATATTGAAAAATAGTGGATGTTGTTAACAACATAGTCAGACAGACAGACAGATAGGTAAAAGGTAATGTTTCTACCTTATTATTACATTGTTCAAGTTTTAACTATACACATTTCAGTTTTCAAATATCTTTTGAAAGTTATTTACGATATACTTAGCGATATCTGTTTTCACTTAGCTGACTAGTTATGTACATGCTGTTTTAAATATGAATTTCCCTGTCGGTACAGAGAATGTAGGCCAGCTTAAATTAATATTCCGATGTGTATGCGGATTCCTTGTCTGTGTAAGAACATTAGACAAGAAATTGCAGTAAGAATCGGTTTCATGTAAACAGCTGGTCCGGTTCTATTCCGGCATATAGAACACTCGGTTCTAATTCAATATTGGTATAAGGAACAGAACCGGTCCACTCTGAACTGTATGAGCAGAAACAGTCTTTATTGGACTCACTTGGTGCCCCACCAGCGGCGCTGGAAAACTTTATAGCGGTGGTGCTGAAAGCCATTCAACAAAACTGTAAACCCTGAATATGAAGTAAGCTATATATTCGGTTGTTATTGTTGTATTAAAACATGTTAATAAAATCAACAGGTACACACAGCACCCCTGTACCTTA
Organism: Limulus polyphemus; assembly: GCF_000517525.1. NCBI lineage: Eukaryota > Metazoa > Arthropoda > Merostomata > Xiphosura > Limulidae > Limulus > Limulus polyphemus. The sequence continues at coordinate 1,213,968 of NW_013665660.1, forward strand.
AGCCAAGGGATGCTGCCACACCTCCAATTCCCAGTTCTATCACCACATTAATAACCAATCACAACTTGGCTTTTGCGATTCAGTGCCATCAGAGGCGTCTTAACAGTCGTTAGATAATTCAGTTTTATAAGGTTCTTGTGAGGACCGATTTATGTATATCTACAGTCACAGAAATTACAAAAATTTTCTGAGATCTCTCAGCTTTATGCCGCAATTATGAAAACCGGGTTTTAATTAGTTTATTCAGTTTTAAATGTTTAATTCCTATATAGATCATTTAGTTTATAGCGTTCTCGTGAGGACCAGTTCCTCCATATACACAGTTACAGAGGTGTTAAATCTTCCTCAAGTCATTCATGTTTATTGTGAGGACTGGTTTCTACTTAGTTTATTCAGTCCTGTGACATCCTGGGGTGGGGGGTGGGGGGAGCATGGCCAGGTATAAGTGTTAGGGCGCTCGACTCGCAATTTGCGGATCGCGGGTTCGAATCCCCGTCACACCAAACATGCTCGCCCTTTCAGCCGTGTGGATGTTATAATGTGACGGTTAATTCCACTGTTCGTTGGTAAAAGAGTAGCCCAAGAGTTGGCGGTGGGTGGTGATGACTAGCCGCACTCCCTCTAGTCTTACACTGCTACATTAGGGACGGCTAGCGCAGATAGCCCTCGCGCAGCTTTACGCGAAATTCGCAACAAACAAACAAACAAATTCTGTTGGGAACATTTCTTTACCCAGCTATATTTTTTGAAACGAATTGCGTTAGTAGTCTAACCAATAGCTTGATCCAAATAAATGAATGCGTTTCTTCAGAACATAACAAACTGCAAGGTTTGCTAGACTGTTAAAATCCATGGTTACAAACAGATACCCGGAAGTACAAATAGCTACAAACAATACTTGTTTGTTTGTTTTTTCTTGTAACACACTTTTGTTTATTTATATATTCTTCCAATTTACATTTTCAGCACCTCCATACATTGTATATAAAAGTAATTGTGAATGTAAACAATAAATAAGAAGACTATAAAAATAGATTTCGTGTTGAAAAGTATACCAGTTCGTCTTGATCGACCATCCTACTTTTAAACAGCTGTAATTCTTGTGTTTTATCAACACGAAAACGTAAACTTGACGAAAACAAATAAAAACAACAACGTTGTTTTACTTACTTGACAATTGTAAATTATTATATTATATTTATCCAGAAATACACCTTTAATTGCGAACGTGAACAAGAAAAATGATTATAAACTGAATGTAGGTGGCGAAACAGTTAATGTTATACCACACCCTTGCGAACGGTGCTCATGCTCGTAACACCTTAAGCTTGAAGCTGGTCACGGGGTCACTTGTCTCACGCTTTAACGTTTGAATTTAAAAAAAAAATGCATCCGTGGTGCACAAACAGGTACCGAAATTTAGTATTCAGAACTGTTAGGTTCCCTCTGGGCAACGAGGGAGGGAGCGCAGTGTAAGGAATGGGGTTTAAATAACATGAACGTGTCTGGTATAGAGTAACAGCTGTTTGTAGACTTCATCACATACTGATGATATCGTTCACTGTTTCTTGCGGTTTCCCCCTCGAGTAGATTAAAACAGGTTCGACGTGACGGTAAACCCTTGGGTGAAATCGTTGAGAGTCTTCTCGTGTCTTGGTCTGTGCATCGTAAGTAAAGATAAAGAATGTACAGTTTCTTCTTTTTGTGTATATTTTATTAAACTGGATACTTAAATATCACATTTCCTTTTAGTACACTTTCAAATAATGTAAAGGTTAAGCCCCTACCAACAAACTTTCTATAGGACTTTCACCGCTCCCAGTCATTTCCTAGCCAGATGCGTGCAAGCAAAAGTAAGATTTGGGGCGAATATCCTCAGCATATTACTTTTTTATTTATAAATATCTAATTCCGTGAAAATGAAAATAATCATTGTTCTGCATCGTTATTTATAGGGTTTTTGTTTTGTTTCACCTATGGGAGGATCAGGTACACTTCGGACCTCTTCTCTCCCCCCCCCCCCCCTTCACTTGTCTTTCTTCTCTTAGGAGCTGCCTTTTAGGTTATTATACCTTATGTAGATTAATTCAGCATTTTGTGATAAACATGTATTTTGCAAAAGTCCTCTAGAAATTACATGTCCACACCTTTTTCTGCATTATCCATGTGCTGGATGCAATTATCACATCGATTCACGCCAAGTTACGCACATGTTATGTTGCATATAGAGTTTTTATACACACAAAACAGTCCCACTTATGCTACTGAAATACACAGATAATATTATTTTTACACATAAATAACTTTTGAAAAACTAAAACTAAATATGCATCTAAAAGTCAGTTAGCCTAGCGCTAAGTGGCCTTTTCGTTTAGATCTGTTTACAATATTTAAAAAGGAGAAGTGTTTATGGTTATACTCGTCTGGGTTACTTAGAAGTTCATTTTTACCTAAATTATCCTTCAAATATGTAGCTGAGCTAGTTAGGAATATTTCTGACAATAACAGAATATTTGAGTATTTATGTACAAATGTACTGTTTGTTGTATGGGTATTCTGTATACCTTTGTCAGAGTGTAGTTTTGTATTATTATTATTTTGTAATTGCAAGACGTGTTTTAGAGATGTTTAGCCATGCTGGGGAGACATATTCAATGATAGGACGTGTATATGTTTTGTAGATGTTGAGAATGTTAACTGTCGATGTACCTCCGTTATTTCCAGCTAGACCCCTATTTGACTAGTACTTCGCACGCTTCTGCTGTAATACACTTAATATGTTCGTACCAGGTTAATTGTGAATCATATATTAGTGCTAGAAATTTATGCAAAGTTTTCTTCCTTCAGCTATTTTGTTGAGTAACTGTTATTGTGGTTTCCACGTTTGGTGGCCTAAGTTGCACTTTTTTTAAGTGGCATACATGTGTCAACTGTGTTTATTAGGCACTCAATAATTGTACCACAATATTGTTCTATTTGTGACCCACAGCTTGCTCCTGTGATGATTTTGTTTGGCAATTTAGAATTTATGTATCTTGATATTTTGGCCAATTTGTCTTTTATAATTAAATGTTTTGAATAAATTGGAAGATTGTGATTTGGTTTGAGATCGAAGACACCCCATATCGGAAGATAATTGTTATCACAATCATACCCTACATTAAAAGACGTGTTGGGATTCAAACATTTAATAGAATGAAGTATATTTCTTCTAGGTATTCAAAAAGTAATTTGCCATTATTACTAGTTGTTTTACATCCAAATATTCTATTTTTACTACTTCTATCTCCTATTAATATATGCTTGTTATTATGGTTTTTAACGCTTGTAACGAATTTCTTATTATATCAACGTTTGTTTAGATGTGTGTACGTAAACGCTTAAATTTGTATTGTTACATAAAACTGCAATTTCTAGAACGCCTCCACACGGCTATAAATATAACCAACGCGACGCGCCGAAAGAGAGAGTATCTATTATATGTTTGCTAAACTTGGTGTGCTAAAAAAAACTTCGTTGACTGTAAATGTGATTAACGCTTATTAATCGAGAACTTCAGATATATTTGACCAGGAACATTTATAAATTTCAGACATTACAAATCATTCAACTTTAATGGATTCACATCGGACATTAGTACGTTTACTAAAACGTTACCTAACTTCATCGGTGAAACTCGAACTGTAAATTGGCGTGTGATCAGCGAGAACTACAGGGCTAGTTAATTCCCTACTAAGTGAACTGTACCTATATCAACTCGTAATCAATTCGCTCATCGTGAACCCTCGGGAAAATATCAAGGACATTCCAAGCTGGAAAGAAGACTTTATATTGCTTGTGAGTTTGTGAAACTTTTGCTTATAAATAATTGTTTGTAATAACTGTTATT
>NW_013665660.1:1218856-1237603 GCF_000517525.1 Limulus polyphemus
AACTGTGCGTATCAATCTTGTTGGCAAATATCGTAAACTGACTATATATCGGCATTTACTTAACTACTAAATCCAAAGTAGAATTTAACTACTAAATTTAAATTTATCAATTAACTCAATTTCAGACCATTTGAAATTCTAATACGTAACATGCTGTACAATAATTTTGTATCTAGTTGTCTGGGTGATTAACAGTATAATCCAGCAAATGTAATATAAATACTATTTTCTAGATATACAACAATAACTATATTTACGTTGACAGCGTTGAATTGGACTTGTTTTACTGACAACGTTTATAGAGAACCACGATACCTTGTTCTGGAGATTCTTTGGTTTATCTATCAAGTTTGATATCAGAATATCCTGTTATCCTTAGTTTATGGTACATATATAGCATAGTTTCTGTTATAGATATGATATCTGCTTTAGTATAGTGTATGATGTCTTTGATCCCATGCCCCTCGGAAATAAGACCACATTATACGCTGATGTAGAGGACCGTGTGTGTTATTACTCGTATGAGGAAGTAGTTCCTTAATTTATAAAGGATGCTAAATATAAATTGTGCGGTATGTTCTATTGTTGTCGTTTTTAGCGAAAGTTATTATAATTGATATTATGTCCTGAGTATTGATTTGCTTATTTTGTGAATAAATTCGGCGAATATATTGCTTTTATTGTGTGTGAGTGGTCTATAATATATTCACTTTATGTTTCTGCGCTGTTCTTTCTTTATTTGTTTGTCCTTGTTGTTTTCATGACTTGCCACTTGTTAGAAGATGCGTGTTGGGATCGGTTGTATCATTTTGCTAGATTGTTGTTGATAGTCAGTAGTAGTGGGATTTTTTAAAATTTCTGTATAATAATGTGTGCAATAGTTGGTTCTACCGTTATGGTTTGTTTTGTAGTTGTGTGTTGTTTTTAAATTATATATTGTTTTTTATGTTTAGCAGCCTTTATAATTGCGCAAGTGTTCTTCATTACACTTAATTTTGTTGTTGTTATGGGCATAAAAAATAAAGAAACATGAGATCGAGTCTGTTCATGAATTTACCGCATGTCACTGAGTTAAACCGGTTTCAAGAAATTCTTCCACTGAGTTGAACCGGTTTCAGGAAATTCTTCCACTGAGTTGAACCGGTTTCAGGAAATTCTTCCACTGAGTTGAACCGGTTTCAGGAAATTCTTCCACTGAGTTGAACCGGTTTCAGGAAATTCTTCCACTGAGTTGAACCGGTTTCAGGAAATTCCTCCACTGAGATGGGCGGATTTCAGGGAAATTTACCCCTCACCAGGACCTTATTAACACTCTACACATCCTTTAAAAAAAAACGCAGTAACCATACACATTCACAAAGATACAAACTGATATATATTCATATATTTGTTTAAAACATGCGCTGTTACTAGAGTACACTAAGTAGAAAGTACTGCTGCAAGAGTTATAATAAATGGAATCTTACTCACGTATATACGTACTTTACTCGAAGATTTAATTATATATACAGTATCGCGAATAAGAAACGAATGCAACTACAGTGAGATAAAATCTAGAAATATATAATGTTACGTATTACAATTTCCAAAGGTCTGAACTTGAGTTAACTGATACTTTAAATTTAGTAGTTAAATATATTCCGGTATATCTCCAATTTATGATATTTGCCAACAAGATTGTTACACACAGTTTTCTTTTTTAACAAAAATATGTTTTAATATATAAACAACAATACAATTTACAATAACAGTTATTACAAATAGTTATTATAAACAATGATTTATATACAAACATTTTACAGACTTACAAGCAATATAAAGCCTTCTTTCTAGTCTCATCGAAAGTTCACGATGAGCGAGTTAATTACGAGCTGATGTAGGTACGATTCGCTTAATGGGGAGCTAGCTAGCTTTGTCCTTCCAATGATTTATATACAAACATTTTACAAACTTGCAAGCAATTTAAAGTCTTCTTTCTAGTCTTATCGAGGGTTCATGATGAGCGAGTTAATTATGAGTTGATGTAGGTACGATTTGCTTAATGAGGAGCTAAGTAGCTTTGTCCTTCGTTATTCATCAGCCACACACGCAGGGTTTCCACCATGAAGTTATATAATGTTTTCGTAAAAATAGTAATGTCCGATGAGAATCCACTGCAGTTAAATGATTTGTAATGTTCGAACTTTGTAAATGCTCTTGGTCAAAGATTTCCTATTGATAAGCGTTATAACAATCACAGTTATAGCTTCCGAAGTTTATAGCACACTGACTATAGCAAACTAATAATCTATACTACATTTTGGCGCGTTGCGTTGGTTATATTTATAGGCGTGTTCAAGCTAACATCGATATTAAAATAAATATATAATAATAAATTCGTCACAATAATTATTTTCCCATTGCAGATTATATTTGCAGTGTGTAGTTGGATCTCAAGGGACCCTTGGTAAAAAAAAAAAAAAAAATTTTCCCCCTCCCATTAGAACATTTTTCCTTGTTTCAAAATATTTTCCCCTAAATTCCAATATTCAAAATTTTAAATATCAATTTTAAGTGTCCTTTCGGGGACCCTAGTCGGTCCGAGCACTGGAACAGCTACCCCCCACTGCTTCTTTGTATCATATTTACAAATATATATGTAAGCATATGTGTCATTCTGAGAGTTTTCGAACTAACAAAATATAGTGAAAACTGTTTTATAATCAGTGTATTGTACTGAATAAAACAATAAATAATAAATTCATACACAGATATGTACATTTATTACTTGAAGATTTTATAATTAAGTGTTTGAAGCATACGTAAGGTTTTTGAATTAAGCATCAGAATATTGCATTAATATGCATTTAACACATAAAACAAGCAGGACATTAATCATGAAATTAATCAAGTTTATGATATAGCATTTATTTTCAAAGACGCGTGATTATCATCATCATCATAGATTTCTGCTTTATTCAATCGTCGTTGTTGAAAGTTTCCCCTCAAGGACGTGTTTCAGGTTCATAGGCTATTAGTTGCACAAGTTTTAAATTTTGTGTGTTTGTTTGTAGCTAGCGGGTGTGCAATTTCATGATTGTTTTTTTTAATCAGTTGCTGAGATTATTCTACGTGACACAAACTGTCACTCAGTTTGTTACATTACAATTGAAATTTAATCAATGATTTACAGTTGTGTAGTTCGATCGTTTGAGCGTTCCAGGTCAGTAAGCATTCAATTAACTAGCAGAGGGAAAAATATATAAATACTAAATATAAACACACAATACCGTGTATATTAGTTAAACTTTATCTACAACATAGAAAATTACGTAAAACGAAGAACTTTTAAATTAAACTATTAAACTATTTCAAATTAAACTATTTTTTTCAGCAGGTGTATCCAACAGGAAATACGGGATCAAATTTCACTGTATAAGCTGTGCTCTAGAACGAACTTCTCTTTGTCGGCGTGGTGGTCCGAGATCTAACCCTCGCCACTGATTATGATCGTCCTATGGCCGTGGGTGGGAGGGAGTGCGTTATAATGCGACGGTTAAACCCAGTATTCTTTGGTAAAAGGTACCCCAAGAGTTGGCGGGTGATGGTATTGACTAGATGCCTTCCCTCTAGTCTATCACTTCAAAATTAGATACTCCTAATACGGATAGCCCACGAGTAGCTTTGTGCGAAATTCAACAAAAACAAACGTCTTTATCTGTGTGGATTTTAGCTTAATTTAGAAATAATTTTGTTCAAAGTTCACCAAATTGTATATGTAATTGCACCATTCTCAAAATCCAAATTTATACAAACGACTAGAACGGTTACTCACGATGCATAGGTAATGAAAAGTTAGTGAGTTAAAGTTATCAAATATTTTGTTGTGTATCTCTTTAGAAAACCCTGAATGTAAGGATTTAAACTGTGTGTAAGACCATATAAAACTGGTAATAAAAGGTAATTAGAGTGGTAGTAACATTGGTGTAGTTTGTACTAAAAAATGTGAGCTAAAGTACATTTATATTAGAATTATTTTATGTGTCGTACTAATATCGAATCACAGAAAGTGATTTGTTTTCTCTACCATTTATCCCTAAATCAGGTGGTACGCCGATAAGTGTTCTCGCTATTTAATGCCAAATTTTATTTGTGTAGGATCAAGCAAAATGAAGTTATAGATAATAAATCGTATAATTATCTTAAACGCGTGATTGCAGCTCAGGTGAAAATACTTAACCATATAATACCAGTTAGTTTGGAACACTAAACCATATAATACCAGTTAGTTTGGAACACTAAACCATATAATACCAGTTAGTTTGGAACACTAAACCATATAATATCATTTAATTTGGAACACTAAACCATATAATATCAGTTAATTTGGAACACCAAACCGCATAATATCAATTAGTTTGGAACACTAAACCATATAATATCAGTTAATTTTTAACATTAAACCGCATAATATCAGTTAGTTTGGAACACTGAACCCCATAATATCGATTAATTTTGAAACCCCATAATATCAGTTAATTTTGTAAACACTGAAACTCATAATACCAGTTAATTGGAACACTGAACCCCATAATATTAGTTAATTTGAAACACTTTTAAAACATAATCTCAAAGAAACAAAAAATTTCAAATAATTCTGGAATTCATCAAGGAATCTCGAAAAACATAACATTTGAACGATCTAGAATTACACTACAAAGTCAAACACGTACCCTCAAAATCTAGATTAATTACCAAATTATCATAAAACTCTGCTAAGCTTACTGATAGCTTTATTCATCTTTGTGAGATATTTTATCACAAGGTTAATTAAACCAGTGTCTATATAAAACAATTCTCAAACATTTATCAGTTTTACAAATATTTCTTTTTAAGTACTAAACTGCACTATGGGTTATCTGTGCTCTGCCCACTGCAAGGTTAGAACCCTGAATCTTAGCGTTATAAACCCTTTAGCTTACTGCTGAGCTACCGGAGGCGTTACTGATAATAAACTGAAAATATACCTGTGATATCTGTGACAGAATAGGATATTGCAGACGTATAATAGATACTCTCTATATAATTTTACATAACAATAAGGCTGATAATAATTTAAACCAAATCATTCTTTACTGGCTTCGAAGAAGTGTGTGTGTAATGGAATTTCATCTGTTGTACGTTGCTGCCAACGAGACTTTTCAAAACTCATTACTAGAGCTCTTTATAGTTTAAACTCTATATATGTATAAAATTTTGTACACTGTAACCGATCCAGGTTAATGAGTTATAGGATTGGGCGAAAGGCCTCGTCGGCAACGACATGAAACAAACAAGATGTAGTTAAATGCTACTGTACACTCTTCTTGTTGAAATCCTGTATGGGGTCGGTAAAGAATGATATAATATAGATTATTATCAGGCCTACTGTGATTTTATACAGCACACACGTGTTACTACGGGATACCATGCGCCGCCAATTTATGTATTTACACCTTAAGCATACTCATCATTGGAGACCTTTAGCTCAAACGATAACGAGTCTTTTTGTAAAAATGACAACTTTCGGAGTAAGTGATTTATGAATGTGTCACGTAAGAAGCTAATTTGTTGCGCTAGAGATTTAATGTTATTTTTGAAAAGGGAATGATTTCATAAGACATTTAAAGTTATTGCCCTTTTATCTGTTTACATTAAAACTACTTTAATAATTAAAAAGTAAACCTAATTATTTGGATGAAAAATATTTCTATTTTAAATAGCAATAAGCAGTAGTCAGTTAACAGTTTTGCCTTTATAGGGTAATTATAAGCAGTAGACCTACATAGACCTCAAAACCCAACTACAGCTAGTACGTATTAAGAATAGTACTTGTGCTATAAATCTCGTGAAAAACTAAACCTGTTTTATAATTAATAATATGGTTTGGTTCAATTGTCGCTCGTTGCTGTACTTGAAGCGATCAAGTAGAAACAGTTTATTGGCCTTCGAAAGAAGGATGTAAAGAACATAAATCGCTTTTATTAATAATCTTGTTTGATGCTTTCTTCAGGCCGGAATATATGTCTGTCCGTTTGTTAGCGTGTATGGGTGGGTCAGGTTTTGGAACGAGGGAAATGACTCTGATCTGAGTAACGTAACCTCGTTTTTGTCTAGCACGCCATATTGTGCTTAACAAGGAAAAGGGTATTTCTGTTACGGAGAAATGTTTTCTAAGTTATCTGCGAAAAAATCGGTAGAGTTAGTAACTAGCGTGGCTACTTACGTGTTATTCATCCCCACAGAACAAGAACAAATAACCCCTTTTACACTCTCAATTATACAGTAGGAGTATCTGTTTTTATTTCACTGAGTTGTTATAAGTTTTTAGCCCTTTGACATATTCTAGAGAGTTTAAAAAGTTCATTTTTTCAAAGTCCATAATATTGTATTATTAGCAAGATTCGGCTATTACTTGTATTTCAACAGCGGGAATCCTGCGTCTGTAAATATGTACTACTCCGCTTTTGTTCTTCACCTCTCTAAATCTAGCTTGGTATCTTAAGTTATTTATTCTATCGATTTATGTAATGGCTATGGTAGTTCATATATACTAACTGGTTCGAATTTTGGATTTATAATCATACTTTAGTATATATTATAAGGCTACTAGTATTCTGTGTATAATAATAATAACTTTGTGTTGGTGGTGATTTTGACGTCCTGGATGTAGTGGTTGAGGGAAGATAAAGTTAATGATCACGTTTTGGCCCTGGAAAAATTACGGATAGTAATACATTATTTTCATAGTGCTCTATCATGAGTAGTTGATATATATGTTGAACAATACATTTGTGTAACAGTACTCTGTCATTGGAAGTGTAATACATTAAACAATATATTAACGTAACTATTCTATCATTAGCAGTGCAATATATCAAACAATACATCAGTGTAACAGTACTCTGTGATGAACAATGTAACATGCGATATCGTCATTATTGTAACAATCCCGTTTTGAAGCAGTACAGTATGATAAATCAAACAATACATTTTCAGTAGTCACTATTATAAGAAGCACGTTACTGTGACGGCCTGTGGTATACAATAAATGAAAATATGTATTTTCGCTACAATTAAATAAATTAACGAAGAACCACAGATCAGTGTGGTCAAATCGAGAAATGAATTTCAATGGGGAGCATAATTTTGTCGAAACATTAAATTAAACGTTTTTTGTGTGTTTGTTTTTTTTCTAGCGTTTTTAACTACATTTCGTTACTGTGATTCATAATATATGTGTCGTAGTGACACATTACTTACTAAACACTACTTTATGGATCAGTCTTCTCGTTTTTACTATACGCTTTCTGGATAATTTTCAATGACGCAAATTAAATCAAATTTATGTGTATAAATAAAATGCGTGCGAGAGATTATATATTTCATATCAGATAGCAACCGCTTACCAAGCAAGTTATATAAAAGTTGATTTACCACTCCTGTTTTCAAACTTGGGATTAGTACCAGCAGTCGGTGAAAAGAAGTAATCCGTTAATAAATGTTATCATTGAATATCTCTATTTACCAGTTTTTGTTACTTGTTCGTCTTGGGTTGTCGTTTCTTCTGACTAAACCCCATTTTATCTAATGTGTGCATTTAATTTATAACAACTGCGCCGATAACTGAGGTTCAAAACTTCGGAAAGTCTGTCGAGATTGTACTTTCCTTGTGTGTGTCTGCACGTGCGTGCGTATAGTAAGTATTGAATAATTCTAGCACCTAGCTACATTTCTATTGCCGTCTAACTTACTACAGTATTACAAAACTAAAACTTTCAAATGTAAAACACAGAAATTAATTTCTGTAGAAAGTAGACTATAACGGACAAATAGACAAACGGCATGTTTGCCAATTTCATGCCATTGCTATTGTAATGTCATTACGTACCGAATTAATTGAATAATATTTTACATTTACAGAAAAAAACAACAGCTGTAATTTCAACCTAGCCACAAAGGAACTTTCAAACTATCACATTATGAAGCTGAAGTTAATATATATTTATTGTCAGCTGATTGTACGTTATCACATTATGAAGCTGAAGTTAATAAATATTTATTGGCAGCTGATTGTACGTTGCACAGATTCATTTGCGTCTCCTACGTTTTTTATTAATATACTAATCATACATTATGAGGTTGTGCTTTTGTTATATCATATAAATGCTGATATACTGTATATATGTGCTTGTATGCGTATGTCATGTATGCATTATACGAATAGTAGCTGGTTCGTGATACTTGTTATTTTTGTCTAAGTTTAACTTAATTTAATTGATAAAAATGTATTCTATTAGGTCACACTTTAACATATATTTATGGTAGTTTTCATGCCCTTCGCTTGAATGTTCCTTATGCTGTCATTTTCCCGCACGTCATTTAAGCTACGCTTTCTTGCAAGCATTATGTGTTTGATCGATAAATCCTGGTCTATTTGAAAACAAATTTACGCAGTCAGACAAACAAACTCATTTCAACGTAACTTTACTACACATAAAGTAAACAATAAGGTATAGTAATGGTATTTGAAATAGTGTACAAAGTATGAAACACTTATGAGCATTCAGTGTATGAAATTGTTTTGCAAGTAGAAACAAAAACGATGAATAAAACCCGTACTGAAGAAAAAAGTAGCTAAAAGGAGTTTATAGCAGTATATGAAACGAACCGAAGATAAATTATTGCAAAGTAAAGTAAATGTAAAGTTGTAATGAAGAAAAACTTAGCTGAATATACAGAAACGTTTGAATGTGTGTTCACAAAGTGATAAGCATATGGTTTTGAACGAAGTGCCTATTTTATACCTAAATAAGTCGAGAAAGCCCATAGCAATTGTATTTAGTCTAATATTGTTTTTTTTAGGAAATTACATGTGGGTTAAGTGTTGTTTGTGTGAAATACTTTGCAAATAAAAAACTAAAGTTGAAGTCGAAGCTAGTTGTCACGTAACGACAACAACACTATGCCTTCGTGTATCATACTCGTTGTATTAAAAAGTTTGACTAAGCAAAAACTAGGTAAGGTGATTTTGAATTGAAATACCGATATGCAATCCGGCCTCCTCGGGCAAAGGCCTTTCTTATGACACGAGGTTTGTAGCGTTTGATCGAGAAATTTGCGAGAAAAGTTCCGGACCGACAAACGTAAGTGTATTATTTATATAGATAAAACATTATTTGTACATGCATTTGCAAATAAAAGCGAAAGAATTGAGTCGTTTGGCCAGCTTCTCCCCCAAAACATGACAAGTGACAGGGAATAGTTCTTTAATTATTAACAAACAGGCTTAAATTTTTTTATTAAAATCAATTAAACTACAGATTGTTTTTTTTCTCATATTTTTCTCAATTTGTCCATTTCGAATTCAAGTTTAGTGGTATATAAAAAAATAGCATATCAGATTTTGTTTTCTTTCACAAGTCATTGTCCAAGCGGCCTTTCGTACATTAACAGAACTCATCAGTTGATCTGGACTATGAGAGACGTAAGTATTTTTTGGAACGCTATCTATAAAGGCAGTATAATACTTCAAAAGTTACACTTTAAACACCGAAACAATTGCCAACTGATCACCAGTATGTCCATAAATAAAAAGTACAGAAACAGTGACTGTACCATCAACATCTGAAAAAGAAAAGGAGGATGGCGAATCTTTCAAACAAACGAGATTCCAGAGACCAGTCAAAACTGATCTAACCTTTTTTTCTGTGCATGATTTTATTTATGAATGGCCTGCTCTGGAAAATCAATGTGTATACCGATTTAATAGTAAATAAATATGTTAATATCGTAGTGGTTTAAAAACATAATGGGGTATATTTCATGTTGTCATAGAAACTCCTCCCTGAACGATAATGATGATGAATGTGTTATTTGCTAAGTGGAACAGTTGGATTTTCGTTTTATTTTATTGTTAAAGGTATTTTAGTTGTGTAGTGCATCTTCGATCTGGTGTAGTTCGTGACTTCCGGGTAAATTAGTGATAAATTTTTTTTTAAAGTTATTAATAATGTCACGGCCATCTAGTATCCGTCAGTTGAGATCGTCATGGGCCACTTGGTAATGTGCCATTATGTTGTTCGTGAAGTTATACGGGCTATTTTCTGATGATAAATGTAATAATAATGTTACACAATATAGATCTACAGCTCATATCAAATATGCCATTAAAATAAACAGAATGACACATATATAGTCATAGTAAAAAATAGTCTTAGTAACAAAGTAAACTAGAAGATACGTCGGTAGTCATATCAATAAAAATATATTCATGGTAATTAAGATTATTTCTTACATGTCCCGTGCTCATACTTATATTTCTCCGTGAAAATGTATATGAACTGGAAATAATAAAAATTAAAAAGTTCTTTTTTAGAAAATGTACAAAAAAAGCACAAAAGCCCTTAAGCTCTAAAGACAACATATTATTTTCTATTTAGCATTGTTATCTGATGAATCATTATTTGTGTCATTGTTTAAAACAATATTTTTTCCATTTTTTTTAATTGGGTAATTCTATTTAAAGTCTGCTAGCCATAAAAACATTATTCCAAAATGTATTATTTCTTTTTAATTGTGCTAGGCTAAACAGCATGAAGAAGGTGAAAGCCAAAACGTTGATAAAAATAATAAAAATAGTCTAATACCTGCATCTAGTCGTTTGTTTACATATCTTAAATATTTCCCCTAATTTATTCCCACTGCAAGTTGTAAGAACAGATAATTTTACCACTCGAAAGATTCGGTTTTATTACCACTTTTACATAGTTAGCAGTAATTGCTAAAATATGCTGAATTGTTTGTACATTTTGGTTAATTTTTATGTGAAAAGAAATTAGTTATTGGATACTCAATTTTCAATAGTTTAGGTCCAACTTTGGGAAGTTTAGTTCTAGGAGCAGAGGCGTCGCTAGGCACTGGCACACAGAACACGTGCCCCGATTCTGTTTGACAGTGCCCCGATTCCCCAGTTGGTGTATTGAAAAATCAGAATAGAAAATCAGGATCGATATCATACTGAAACGCCGAAAATTCCCGCGTCTATGGACCCGAGCACCGAATCTTTCAAGCACCTAGCGACACCTCTGTGGTAGTTTTCATTTTCTCAAATGTAGTAATAGCATTAAAAAGTACAGTAGCACTTAAAAAGTATTAACATTTTAAATACTTAATATCAAGAAACGGTATAGCCCCCAGAAGTTTTATAAATAACCGGAAATAATGTTTAAAATATCAGCAAATTAAAACTGTAAATTCGTATGCACAAACAACATACAAACAGGAACCTAAAGATCGTACTGTTAGTTCCGTTAAAGATCGTACTGTTAGTTCCGTACGATAATCTGATAATCCACAAGACATAGAAAATCAAATGTAATTCTGCCAATATTTAATTACTTATAAATATTTATTCTATATTATTACTTGCTTGTAGGGTAATATTATAGCACTATAAACAAGCCCCCCAATGGCACAGCGGTATGTCTGCGGACTTACAACGCTAGAAACCGGGTTTCGATACCCGTGGTGGGAAAAGCACAGATAGCCCATTGTGTAGCTTTATGCTTAATTTCAAATAAACAAACTATAAGCAACTTATGCATTATTATTCGTTTTTGTTGCAATTTCGTTCCAAACCGGGTCATGTTACAAATTAAACATGCATATGCATATATAATACAACACTATCTCTTTCTGAGAGTTATTCCGTTTAAACGGGGGGGTAAAAGTGTATAAAAACAGTAGACAATAATGATTAATATAAAAAAAAAAGCGATTTGGCACTAAGTCATCTTTAAATTGGTTGGAGCTTGCTTTTTTTTTTTTTGTAGTTAAGCACAAAGCTACACTAAGGGCTATCTATGCTCTGCCCACCACGGGTATCGAAACCCGGTTTCCAGCGTTGTAAGTCCGCAGACATATCGCTGTGCCACCTTTGTTATTCATCGTTATTTTTTAACCGCGACATAGTAGCACATAGAACGTTTCCGAGTTGTTGTTTTTCAAGTACAAACTTTTAGCTCGTAGCTCCGTCATCTCTTGATCGATTTGAGATCTAATTACAGTTTTGGACTCAGGAAATCAAAACCTTTCGACTGATGTATTTTACCACGCCAAAGGTCTCATAGATTGATTTATTCTAATCCTGCCTAAAAAAAGTTCAATAAAAGAGTAAGCTGCTAGAGATACTGATGAATAATAAAATCGAATCGGGTATACGCGCGCCCCATGCTTGGTATTGCTCGATTGAGGATTCCCTCTTGTTTTTACTTATATTCAATTATTATGTAAGTTAATTCCTGATAAGCATCAGTGTGTAACTGGATCACGTGGGTAGTTTAGTAAAAAAAATAAAGATCAAATAACCGTTTCTTCTAAATTTTTCTAAAGGAAAAATTACTAATAACTGTTATAATTGCAATAAAGTATTTTTGTGTTTAATTGAATGTTGTTTTTTTTTAACTAGCTAGTTAGTCTCTGGGTTATATGAAGTGACAGCAGAGCTGTAATATAGGTCAGTCTTGTTTGTTTTAGCTTGTTGACTGGCCTAAAACCTTCTGTCACGAAGATGTGCTCTGCCGTGTATATAATGTTAAAGCTGGTGTTGCAAATGTTAGTTTATGAGAAAGGTCTTTGGTTCATGTATAATTTCACCTCAACCTACAATCCATCCACTTTTGTATTCTCTGTGCATTTTTTAACAGGGCGAGCGAGCACTTGACTAACTAAAGGACCCTGAACTTTGTAATTTACTCATCTCGATTTTTTTTACACTTTGAAAAACTGTAGAAGTTATTCTCTGTGTCTTCAAATGCATGTTCATAATTTAAGGTTAAATTGAATATTATTTACCAGGGTTATTTACCCACTTCATGCACTCGTCTTTAATCAAGGGGCATCAAAATTTGTTCTAGATCCAAAATAATTAATAAACAAAAAAAGATCTTATGTTTTGTAACAATTTTCAGTACAAGCATTTTTGTAATATCTATATCTGCTATGTTAAAAAGTTGTACATGATTGTTCACTCAAAAAACAACAGAAAAACTGACCTTTGGATGAACTTTATCTTTTTTTAAATCAATATTACACGTTATTCATATTATTTCACTACTTCAATATTATCTGGGGCTACTAAAACTAAATAAAAAAAGCATTTGTAAGTTGCATTAATGCTTTTTTCTTAATGACTTTCTCATGTCAAATCATGCTCCTTTCTACTACACACCAGACTGGATAAAATAGCTAATCATTCGTTTATATGTGATAAACGACTTTTTTACGTTGAACAACCAAAACACTGGCCACAGTTACCAGGATAATTCATCGAAATCAGTATTCAGAATAAAACCCGTGTTTTGTAATACAAGCTGAATGAACAATGTCTTGTCCGCTTCATCAATTAATAGAAACATCAGTACAGGAATCAAAGGTAGATAGCGTTTTACTTCAAGCTGACGAAGGTTACTATGATTACGGCTATAATGTGTGACTGAGTAATGAATGGCAACGTGTTGAAGTTAATGTAAACCACAAGCGCTGTAGAACGTTACTCCGTGGTAGATGACGTATTATTTGAAACTAATATAACTGTGAGTACTGTAGTATGAGGCCCAGTGGATACCAATACATACAGGGTTGGGCAAAAACACCTCACATTTTTTAACTTCAAGTTTTCTAAGTGAGGAAAATGGCGTATTATTTTTCTTCAAAAGAATGTTCTTAAAATGACAATCTAACAAAGTCTGGCATGATTGAAAATGAACAACTATGCTCTCAGAGACGCGAACATCTAAAATAATAATGTATTCCGAAGAACAGTGTCAAAAATGATGTTAGCATTGATATCGAAGAATAAGATTTCATCAGCCAAACGTAATTGTAGTCGAAAGAATAAGTTGACAGATCGTGACAGACAAGCATTAACACAAGTAGTGGAACTTAAAACCAAAAACTACAATGTTAAAAGTGTGCGCAGAACTTTACAATAGCTTGTAAAAAAACAAAAAACTGTCAAAACCACTAGAAGGGAACTCGACAAGATGGATTACTATGTAGGTCTGTCATTCAGAAATCTCTAATAACACCGAAAGATGTAAAGGCCCAACTAAAATTGTGTCAGAAACATAAAACATGAATTGAAGAGCTACAGAAGAATGTGGCTTATCAGAAAAATCATCTTTTACACTTTTCTCATCAAATGAGCGTGCTAATATGAAACCAAAAGAATCTTACGTTCCTGGAGGTCCTATGCCATTAGTTAAATATGATGAAGGTTATGTGATGGTATGATAAGTTTTTAGTTTGGGGTCTATGATTTCACTGAAGAGCAAAGTGACAGCAAATTATTACCTGAACCGTATTGCAGACCACATTCACCCTATAATTAACACTATATTGCAAAACGGAGCCGACTTATTTCAGGAATTCATATACTGATTAAACCGTTAAAGAAGCTTGGTTTGTTCAGGAACATGAGGAAAAGTTTGGACACCTAACCTGGCCATCACAGCCACTTGAGTTAAATTGGACATCTAACTCGGCCTTCACAGCCACCTGAATTAAATTGGACACCTAACTCGGCCATCATAGCCACCTGAATTAAATTGGACACCTAACTCGGCCATCATAGCCACCTGAATTAAATTGGACACCTATCTCGGCCATCATACCCACCTGAATAAAATTGGACGCCTAACTCGGCCATCATAGCCACCTGAATTAAATTGGACGCCTAACTCGGCCATCATAGCCACCTGAATTAAATTGGACGCCTAACTCGGTCATCATAGCCATCTGAATTAAATTGGACGCCTAACTCGGCCATCATAGCCACCTGAATTAAATTGGACACCTAACTCGGCCATCATAGCCACCTGAATTAAATTGGACGCCTAACTCGAGTTTCTATGGTCAATTCTTGAAACCAATCTTCGAAGCAGATTTCCACAACCAACACCACTTCTTCCTCAATTAGAAGAGGCTTTGATCGACAAAACGTAAAAAAGATAGAAATATCTTTATCTAATGCACAAAACTTTGTTTCGTGAATTCCACGTCGTGTTAATGCTGTATTATCTGCTCGGGGAGAACCAAACCCATATTAATAAATGAAATATAGAAATAAAAAGATGTTTCCACTATTTTGTCTAACCCCTGTAAAGTATGAGTATTCTTGCAAGGTTAATTTGTAGTCTTGTGACAGAATGTAATATGAAATTTAGTCTTTAAAAAGTGTATTTATTTGCTATCTGCACAAGAAGAGACGATATCGAATGGTTGACACGTATTTTGACAAGTTATTTGACACCATTAGGATCTACGTGTAATATCAGATCAATTTAATAGCTAAAACATTTATTGGTAAATCGCCGAAAATCGTAACCAGCAATTAAGTGATTATAAACTTACGCGTTTATTTCGCGTATTTTAAGTTATCAAAATAAGAATTGGATTTACGAAGGAAGATAGAAATGAGAAGAAGTAGAATTAATCAAGTTTGGAGGGGCTATTGGACCTCGGCATGGTTGAGTTAAAACTTAGCCCATGTTTTATGACTGATATCTTTTCCCACGTGATTTTCATGCTGAAATCTCATTAAGTATCTTCTCTTCGTTAACGAGGTCTCCATAACTTATGTTTATAGGTATTCTATAAATTCATCACGTGTTTTTCTGTGATTTATACACACCTGACTTTGGAACTTAAAGGTACAAGCAGTACTATCATATATTTAGTACATTATACGGGAGCGATGAACAGTTAATCGTTAGTTAATTACGGGGTAATGGCGAAGTGCTGAATATTCAGTGACCCTTATTTTACCCTTGAAATCTTTCGAGGTGCACATGATGATCTAAGCCTAACCATACACTGATACACGCATTGTGTTAATTTCATACATCATCTGAATTGCATTGAAATCCCAGAAAAGACTAATAAACGACGTAATGATGATGATGATGATCAGCATGATGACAATTGCTGTGGTGAAAGTAAAGAAACAAATAATATAAACATGCTCTGTTGTCATTATCATCTTGGTAATCTTTGTATAGGAATGATAGTCACAACATAAGTAAGTGGGTAGTATTGATACTGTTTCTATCGTTTTTTACTATTGTTAATGTTTACGTAAATATTCAAAAGACAAGTCAGTGTATGTGGTCAAAGGATGTGAGCACCATGAACCATGTTGGTTGCTGTATACATAAACCGTTCAAAAAGACAAATATCCCAATACTGTTCAAATTGGATGACGAGGAACCCGCTTTGAGACTAATAATGGGTGATCTGATGATGACAAAACCTTGTCGAAACGTTGTACATTTGCTGTTATATTAAAGTTTTTCTTCATTACCCATTCAAGCCGTCTCCAGCCATTATTAATTCCAATACTGTGCTACCATTTGTGTGTATGCAAACAGTCAAGAAATCGGACAAAAATACAGGAAAAACTTATCATTTCCTGAGTTGCGTGAGTATGTTCCTGACGAAGTTATAGCGATTGTGCTTACCCCAGACTTAAGAAGATCTTTGATGTAAGCATTTGTTTTCAAGTAACTTAACTAATTTATTGATATTTCAATTCAGGCTTATATGGCTTCAAAAAGTGTTACAGTTTTGCTCGAAATTAAATTTTAATTGCGTTTTGTGAAGTTTCAAGACATTTTTTTCTTCCCAGTTAGTCTCAAGGCATTTCCATTCACTTAAAAATATTACATAACACCAAATATACAGCGAAACATGAAAATATTATTGATTTAACATCTTTAAACACACAAACGTTCAACATGCACAGTACGATCTGCGATTTGTCTCAAAGACACAAAGTTTTATCGTTTTTGGATAAATGACTTAGTAGCTGTGTTTAATTTGGATAAATGACTTAGTAGCTGTGTTTAATTTGGATAGATGACTTAGTAGCTGTGTTTATTTTGGATAGATGACTTAGTAGCTGTGTTTATTTTGGATAGATGACTTAGTAGCTGTGTTTATTTTGGATAGATGACTTAGTAGCTGTGTTTAATTTGGATAGATGACTTAGTAGCTGTGTTTAATTTGGATAGATGACTTAGTAGCTGTGTTTATTTTGGATAGATGACTTAGTAGCTGTGTTTAATTTGGATAGATGACTTAGTAGCTGTGTTTAATTTGGATAGATGACTTAGTAGCTGTGTTTATTCGTATTCGCTTATTAATACAACTTGCAGAGAATGTTGTGCCAGAATTTCTGTTTTGTTTCTTATTTCTGTGGATCACTGGTAAGTAATCCGAATTATTACACAGGGAGTAATATAATAATAGTGTGGTTTCCTACACATCCCTAGCTAATTTAAATTACGCTAACAAGTATACCCTAAAATACATGTACAGTATATGTTTACATAAGTCTTCCCCAGTGGCTCGGCGGTAAGTCTGCGTGTTTACTACGTTAAAAAACAAGTTTTGATACATATAGCCAATTATGTAGCTTTGTGCTTAATAACAAACAAACAATGCATACATAATCTGAGATTTTTCCATAAAGATAAACTCATAAAGAAAAAAAGGTCTCATAGATTAATTTACTCTAATCCTGCTTAAAATAATTTCAAAGGCCGCGGCTATTAAGGATACCCTCTTATTTGAGCATATAAATCAAAGATTTCTCTTTTTTTCAGCTATATTTTTGTGCGGCAGCAACACAGAACGTGGGGCGCGTGTGTACACGATTCGATTTTATTACTCATCAGGATCTCTACTAGCCTACCCTCACATTGAAGTTCTCTTAGGCAGGATTATATTAAATTAATCTATGAGACCTTAGGCATTGTTAGATACATCAGTCGAAAGGTTTTCACCTCCTGAATCCAAAACTGTAATTAGATCTGAAATCGATGAAGAGATGACGTAGCTATGAGCTAAAAGTTTGTACTTGAAAATTTCAGAGCCATTCTGTAGCCGCTATGCCGCGACTAAAAATCTTGAAATAGAAAAATAGAAAACTAATCTCTTATTAAATCCATATTGGTGTTTCTTTTCTGTGTGTTTTAATGAGCTGAAATATATAATTTAAATTTCGTGTATTGATAATTCTTCTTAATTAGATAATATTATACAAAAGTACTGTAAGCTAACACTGGGTTTCTTCCCATTATTCCGTAGGAAGAGGGTTAGAGGTCGTTGTGGTGGAGGTTGAAACATAAACAAACCCGAGTATGGAGAGTCCATATAGAAATTAAATTCCATTCTGATGAGGTTAAATAGTTTTTATTAATTCCTGTTGTTATTTAATAAAACCATTCTTTTGAAGCATGCATAAAAAACAAGTATTACATGACTGTAAATTCAGTTTGTATAATTAATATTTCATCAAGCTGTGTAAGTCCTCCCAACAATTACCTTAATGAAACATACTGTCACACATTGAAATATGAATAGAAGTTTGACAAAGCACTCGGCAGAGAGGAGATACGTGTTTAATTATCAAGTGTCAATTACCGTTCTTTTTTTTCTTTTTCTTTTTTTGCAGTCTTGGGAAACAAAAGTAATGGGAGAACTGGTTCCTGTGTTTTGTGAACTGGGTCACTGTATGGTTTTTGATTGCTTTATATTGAAATCTAATTATTAAACCTCCCGGAGCCAGTTTAGTGATTATTATTCTGCAAAACCTTTCCTTGGTGTATGGTTATATTTCACTTAACTGTAATACGGGTGCACTGTTTAGTAGAAGTTGTCGTACAG